>NC_081414.1:794921449-795251449 GCF_030272615.1 Cryptomeria japonica | reverse complement strand
TGAGCAGAAGGCCCTCCATGGCTACCTTACGGAGGAACATGTGTCCTACAGGAAGAAAGATTTGAGGCGCTTCCCACCTCCGCTTCCTTCTCTCGCGCGGACAGGTAATTTGCCATGCCACATGCCCTGGGTGCACTTGAGATCCTATAAGAGAGATGGTAGGCTAGTTATACAGGAGGTTAAGGTTCAGCATCATGAGTTTTTTAGGGCAAAGCGCTCCAATGGCCGCCTTATTATGCATTTAGTACAACATGATGAAGGAAAGATCAGAGCTCACCAGGCTGAAAAGGTCAAAGCAGAGCCCCAGAGGACCGGTATTGGTCCGCCAGACCGGGATTCTGTTGGCGAAGCCAAGGAAAACGATAGAATCGAAATTGAAGAAGCGCCTGGTGAAACGATGGATGTACTTTTACATAATGACGGTGACAAAGACGGGGCTGAAGAGGTGCGTGGTGAAACCTTTGGTTTACTTCAAGAAGATAATGGTGATAAAGATACAGTGGTTGAGAAGGATGAAGTTCCAGGATTTAATGGGGATTTTCAGGATCTGAATAGGTACGGAGGTCAGGATAACTTTCCAGCTAATTTTGGTACAGATGAAAGGAAAGCGAGACTTTCTCATCCAGTATGCATTCCTGTACAGCAGTGTTACCCAGCAATAGGCTTAGAAAGCCCAATAGGATGTTGTGCAACACCACTGAATTCCTTGTTTGAAAGACCCATGACAGCCATTAGGCCAATTCGCAGCTAAAAATATTTCCATTCTATTCAGGGAATCGACAATTTTGTAAAATCTTGGTTGCATTCGGTACACACAAGTAGTTCCTGTGTTTAGAGTGATGTCTCCAATCTAAGTTTCTAGGTTTTTCCAATTTCAGAAACTGTCAGATCATTTTTAACCCACATCAAGTCAATGTTTATAGATATGGTTATTAGATATTGTTATGTTTTGGGTGTGGATGGTATTTGCTGATCATGGAAATTTATCTTTATCAGTCTCTGATTCTAAGTACCTTAGTGTCATCACACACAAATAGTTTATATTCACTCTGCATTTTTTAAAGGTCTTTCATATTATATTTAGGAAGGTCACAACGGGGCGTCCTTCAAGTGATTCGAACACAGCACTTCAAATGTTCCATCTACAGCAACTTGCAGTCTACATACAGTCATATATAATTAAGTAAACCTTCAACAGATATAGATGCAGTCTACATACAGTAATATATAATTAAGTCACTGTTAGGAATTCCAGAAGATCAACAGATACAGATGCATTCAGTCTACATCTGTAAAGAGCTTTTCATATATAGTTTTGAAAATGCCTTCTTAGGCAGCTGTTTTCTAGCCAATTAATGACAGTTTTCAAAAAATTAACTTTTTATTAAGAAGCAGAAGCAATTCAATAGCTGAATTAACAAAGATTAGATATATGATAGCTTTTGGCTTTAAATGTGTATATTCTGTATTAGATCTTTCTCCTTTTTCATAAATGTCGTTTGAAAAATATATACTGTTAAAACCAAAAGCTATCGTACATCTACTTCATAAATCTGATAAATATATAAAGTTAAAATCAAAAGCTATCAATCTCGCTATCATACATCTACTTCATGAATCTGGTCAACTATTACCGAGATCATTCATTACAATGTAGGTGAACGAACACTGCTAAATCGAAACAACCCATGCATTTAGGAAATCATTCAATGAAATCGAAGGTCTATTTTAGCTGTACCTAATATTTTAGGGTGCAATAGGTAAAACATATCCGGGAACCAGGTCTTTTTGACCTCCAAGCAAAGGTCAATACAAATCTTCCCCACAAATAAATAGGGTGACTCCATTTAGAAATTCTGTTTTACGAATTGATAGAGATCACCAGTGGAAGAAAATTAGGTTTTGGGTATCACCATTGTTTGGACTAGTAGTTTTATATATCATCTGTCACAGGTTCCAGAAACACTCTCCAATAAATCTATCACCGACCAACTTGTCAAACAAACATAATCTGAAGTAATATTCAGAAACTAAATGTAAGTCCCAAATCTATGGCGCCAATTAATACCATTAACCAAACTATGAATAATTCCACAATTCCACCCTCCTAAATTCACTCATCTTGGTCAACTTGAATGGATCACAAGTTATCTAGCTTGCACAGGCATGAAGATCGAAATTAAATGATTCCAGTAAGAGAAATAATCTTAATTTGCTTTGACACATCCCGATTAGTTTGGGACGAGGGGAATCCATCTCGATCATCCATTAAAATACCAAAGCGTGAATCCTGGACATGAACTTTCTAAGATAACACCTAAAAAGGCTGCGTGGTTTGATTTTATTGCCAACCAAGCGATGAATTCCAATCTATCTCAATCACAACTACAAACTTTATGTTTTGATTTTCTGTCAACGCCTTCCCTACAAAATATACAGGTCTTAATTAAAAAAATGCGGGCCTTCTACAATACTTTTATCGCAAAAAGTGTGTAACAGCGGTGCCAAGTGTTCTGTAATTCAGGATACAGTTGGAATTATGGCTTGATATTTTCTGTTGTTAAAGCGGCTCAAATTCTCAAACGTGTAAAGTACAGATTCATTCCCTAGGGCTTGGAATGCATGTACACCGTCCCGTACAACGTGTTTGACAGGAAATTCGAGGAATTCTTTTTGGTTTAGGCCTTTTCCTTATGCTTTCCGTTTCGTAGGTGTAGCCGACCGAGATTGACTTACACGTGTGCGGAGGAGAATAATGGAAATGATGATATCATAGCGTGACACGCTTTTCGTGACTCGGAACGGGGTAAAATCGAACGGAACAGAATTTCTTGGTATATCGTGAATATTAATAAATGTGGAAAGCTGGCATCAAAGAAGATTCCAGGAAAGCAGACGCAATCCAATCATTTGGACTGCACAAGAAACTCCCTTTCAATTAACTTCTTAAATTAACTTCTTAAATATATGGAAACCAAGCAAGGAGTAAAATATAGAATCCGTGTACCAGTTGTACGGTGGAAAATTAATTGAGAGTTTTTTAATATATAATTTTATGGAATTTGGAAACTTCCTAAGGTACCACGGAATACTTTTACATATTTAATTGTGACAGGAAAAAACAATCTTATAATTTTTCTTATTATTTTATTGTAATGGTGATTATTGTTGTATAACCACGCCTTTTGATTTCCTTCTGTTCTGGTCTATTCCGATGGGCCATTGTAATATATTGACTAGCGTGTAGAATTATGTATTTAATGTGGAGGTTGACCAATAACACTATTTGGGTCTTGTTCTATCTCCGTATATTCTAAGAATCTATACCCACTACGGTTGGGCTACGGTTGGGAGGAGCGGGCGGAGGAAAAAAAGAGGAATGGTGTGCTGGTGAAAACCTAGTTCTTTTTGCTTGCCCTCGTTTTATTAGGGGAATTAGTTATGCAATCATATAAATAGTAAAAAGGAAAGGAAGGGGTTTTTATAGTCCATGATGTCAGCCATTTGTGTATGGGTCTAGAGATGGGTTAGAGTAGTATGGGGCTACCTCGTATTTCTTGCGGGAGGTACTTAATTGCACTACAAACAAGGCGTATATACCTTACCTCCTTGTGGGATTTGAACTTGTGTTTATCTTTATATATGTATTTTTAGTAATTTATATGGCTATGCAACAATTTTTTTCATTATGAGATTAAAAGTCGAACAAAGGCCCTCAAGGGAAGGTTTTCATTCCAACAATATGAAGTTCGAATTTTTGTTGCAAAGGCTACACTCAATGTGGTAGAGGAGAGTGGGGAGAAAGAGGTCATTGCAATGAAAGAACAAAATGGTGAAAATATAATTAAAATTGCAAAATTTATGCTTCTTGATGTTGTTATGGATTGTATTGATGAATGCCTATATAGATATGTTATTTTTCTCTTTCTTTAAGAAGCATGCGATTTAAAACAAGCATTTGCAAATGAGAAAAAAATAGGGAAAATAGGGGTTGGGTAATTAAAACCTTGATGAGTTTAGAAAATTTTTGTGTCTTGCAAATTTAAAAGAGCTAAGCGTGCTTAGGTAGTGGTGCAATATGGAACTTGGGTGATTTGTAGTTAGGTCTATTATCTGTAGTCTTGGACCTTGGATTTTCACCCTGAAGACCCTTCTAGATCTCATTATCAGATGTGGGTGGAGTTTCCATTTAAACCTTGCCTTCGAGTCTTTCCTATGAGAAATAGTTTTAGAACTGGGAAGAGTCATTTGGTGCAATAATTGTTAGTTTGTTAGCTTGAACAGCTATTTGTCCATTTGCTAAATAATTAGTAAATAATTGTTTGCTAACAAATGTAGTTAGAGTTCAAACAATTCTTATTAATTATTTGACTCTTTTTAGAAACTTCTAGCAACCAATTTGGTTAGGGTTGTTTAGTTGTTTTTAATCTCAACCATTGATTGAGAATTAATCTCGGCCGTTGGTTTTCCAACAAGAGTAGTATATAAGGGGGTCAGGGGGCATTTGGAAAACAATGAATGAATTGTGTGAAGAACTTGCAGTGTTAGCAAGGGCGCAGTGATAGCGTTGGGATAATAGCGGGGTGGAATCTCAGCAGGAGAAATTGGGAGGTCGTCGAAGCTCTGCTAGTAACAGGCAAGCAGTATTTGTATCTCTTGATTTGTTGTAGTTAATATATATTCCTCATCTGCAGTATTGGTTTTCCCTTCGGGGTTTTTCTAGGGACAATTGTCTGAAAATATTGTGTTCATTGTGTTGCGCATTTATATGAGTTTGTGAAATTACAGTTGTGTTATTTTCCAGATCAGGACAGATTGGATGAAGCCTCTAATTTTGGTGTCTGGAAAGCCAGAATTTCTTTATTGCTAGAAGAGAATGGTATCAAGGAACCAGTGTTGTGACTGTACCTACAGATGCAACACAGCTTGCAGCATACAAGAAGGATGATTCCAAGGCAAGGAGGCTAAACCTTGATGGTGTCAAGGACCATATAGTTCCACATATTGTAGAGTTAGATACTGCAAAGAAGATGTGGGATGCCATTCTGAATCTGTACCAAAATGCTACCACTAATCGGAAGTTGATTCTCAGAGAAAAGTTGAGGAATACTCGAATGAATAAGGGAGAAGACGTGACGAGTTACCTCACCAGACTCAGACTTGTCAAGGATGAGTTAGCGGTTATTGGAGATAAACCAAGTGATGATGAGCTGGTACGGATAGCCCTAAATGGGTTTTCTAAGCAGTGGGATGTCTTTGTTCAAGTTGTTAATGGACGAGACACCTTACCAAGTTGGGATCGACTTTGGAGTGACTTCACTCAGGAGGAGCTTAGACTAAGCCTTGTCAATGGAGCCAACAATAAGAGTCAGAAAAGTGAGGCAGAACAGGAGAACGTTGCCCTAGCAGGTAAAGGAAAAGCAAAGAAGGGATCTAGCAAAGGATCAAATCCACAAGGTGAGAAGAAGAAGAAAGACATGTTGAAGATCAAGTGTTATGGCTGTCACTAGTTTGGCCACTATATCAGCGATTGCCCAGAAAGGAAGAAGAATGACAAGAAAGGCAAGAAGCAAGTTGCAGCTTCAACAAGTGCAGATGAGCTCTTGAATAGAATGGAAGATGAGTTTGCACTCATAGCGTGTATGGTTAGCTCAACCTCACAGAGTGTTTGGTACACAGATAGTGGGGCGTCATTTCATATGACAGGAGTTAGAGAATACTTCTCCAGTTATAAGGAGGAGAGCACCAGAATCCAGATCTCTATGGGAAACATATCCAAACTCAACTCAGTTGGGAAAGGGACTGTTCAGTTTCAGAGGGAGAATGGTAAGATGATTCCTCTTCATGATGTGTTGCATGTTCCAGGCTTAGGGATGAATTTGATTTCTATATCTGTCCTTCAGGACAAAGGGTACAATGTACTCTTTAGAGGGGAAAATGTATTGATTAAGCATAAGGATTGGAAATCACCCATAGCTATTGAAGTTAGGAGTGGTCGACTTTATAGGTTGCAGTTTGATACTCCTAAGGTACTCATGAGCAGCAGCAATCCTAGAGATCTTGGAGAGCTATGGCATAGGACGATGGGTCATATACATCATGGAGCACTTAAATTGCTTCATGAGACTGTGACAAGTGTTCCAGTGGTGAGCACAGAGCATGATGATGTATGTAAGGGATGTGTGTTGGGGAAGTTTGTGAAAGAAACTTTTCCAAGGAGTGACACTAGATCCAAGGGTGTTCTTGATCTAGTACATTCAGATGTATGTAGACCAATGTCGACGAAATCTCTCAGAGGGTATGAGTACTTTAGTACTTTTATTGATAATTTCTCCAGGAAGACCTGGATATACTTCTTGAAGACCAAGGATGAGGTTTTCAATCACTTTCGAGAGTTCAAGGCTCTTGTGGAGAACTCAACAGGAAGGAAGATAAAGGTTCTTCGGTCAGACAATGGAGGCGAGTACAAAGGGAATGAATTCCAAGAGTTTTGTACCAGGGAAGGAATCAAGAGAGAGTGGACTGTTCCTTACAACCTGCAATAGAATGGGGTTGCTGAGAGGAAGAATAGGTCCATATCAGAGGCAGCAAGGGCTATGCTACATGATTAGGACCTACCTCGTTACTTATGGGTAGAAGCATGTAGTACGACAGTATACATACAGAACAGAGTTCCACATAAGGTGCTAGGGAAGATGACACCAGAGGAAGCATTCACTGGGAAGAAGCTAGATGTTAGTCACTTCAGGATCTTTGGGAGTTTGGCATATTGTCACTTTCCAAATGATACACGTACCAAGTTAGATCAGACTGCAGAAAGAGGGTACTTTGTGGGGTACAGTGAAACCTCAAAGGCATATCGAATATTCATTCTAGGGACCAGGCGGATTATTGTTCGACGTGATGTCAAGTTCATGGAGGACAAGGCATTTAGAAGGTCTAGAGATTTGCCAGCAAATGATCAGAGTGAGCAGCCAACATAAGCTCCAAGGATCACTCAACCGAATCAAGGTCGGCAAAGCTCTAGTACAGTTACTAGTACAAGCATAGGCTCAGGAGGTGAGAGTTCTTAGAGTATGGAGCAACAGGTGCAAGAAGAGATGCATCAAGAAGACATGGAGGTTGATATTTCATCTTCTATAGTTGGTAGCAACAACCGTAAGGTACAACAAACACAAAGAAATACTCAGGAGTTAGTGGGTACTCTTAGGAGGAGTAGTAGACAACGGAAACAACCAACCAAGTTTGATGACTATGTTGCATTAGTTAGTCAGTTGGTAAATAATGAACCTTCTAGCTATCAGGAGGCTGCACAACATCAAGTGTGGCAAGATGCTATGGTTGAGGAGTATACTTCAATTATGCAGAATGATGTTTGGGAGGTAGTGCCTAGACCAACGGATAGAGCTGTGGTTGGATCACGTTGGATCTATAAGATCAAGCATGGTGCAGATGGTAGCATCGAGAAATACAAGGCAAGGTTTGTGGCAAAAGGGTTCTCTCAGAAGGAGGGAATAGACTATGAGGAGACATTTGCTCCAGTTGCCAGATATACTTCTATATGAGCTATAATCTCAATTTCAGCACAAATGGGATGGCAGATCCATCAAATGGATGTCAAGACAACATTCCTCAATGGAGAGTTGAAAGAGGAGGTATATATAGAACAACCAGAAGGCTTTGTAGCACATAGAAAAGAGACCCACGTGTGTAGATTAAAGAGAGCTTTGTATGGACTCAAGCAGGCTCCCAGAGCGTGGTATGAACACATTGATAGTTACTTGTAGGAAATGGGCTTTGTGAAGAGTGAGGCAGATGCTAATCTCTACTACTTGGTGGTTGGGGGTGAGATTCTTATTCTCATTCTATATGTGGATGACTTGTTTCTAACAGGTTCACTAGGGCTCATAGAAGAGTGCAAGAGGGACCTTGCGGCAGAGTTCGAGATGAAGGATTTGGGACTTATGCACTACTTTCTAGGCATGGAGGTATGGCAGACAGATGGAGAGATTTTCCTTGGACAAGGGAAATATTGCATTGAAATCTTGAAAAGGTTCAGGATGGAAGATTGCAAAGCCATGTCTACACCTATGATCACGAATTGGAGGAAGGTAGACACATCTAGGGAGAAGGATGTAGATCCCACATTATTCAGGCAGTTGATTGGTTCTCTCGTGTATTTGGTCAACACCAGGCCATATATAGAATTTGCAGTAAACTCTCTTAATCAGTTCATGGTTGAGCCAAAGGGAGTACATTGGATAGTGGCAAAGCATGTGTTGTGTTATTTGCGAGGTACAATCAAGTATGGGATTAGATATGCTCAAGGTGAAGGAATTAGGTTGATAGGATATATTGATGCAGATTGGGCAGGCAGTACAATAGACAAGAGAAGTACTTCAGGGTGTTGTTTCAGTTTGGGATCAGGAGTTGTCTCTTGGTTCAGCTGGAAGCAAAAATCTGTGGCTCTGAGTTTTGCAAAGTCAGAATACATAGCAGCTAGCATGACGACATGTGAAGCTATTTGGCTTTAGAAGTTGCTAGTAGCCTTGTTTGGTTAGAAGGTGGAGACTACAGTGATACACTGCGACAATCAGAGTTGCATTAAGTTGACTGAGAATCTGGTGTTTCATGATAGGTTGAAACATATAGACATCAAGTATCACTTCATCAGAGATTGTGTACAGTGTGGAGTTGTTCAGCTACAGTTTGTACCTATAGATCATCAGGTAGCAAACATTCTGACAAAGGCATTGGGGAAGGTGAAATTCATCTTCTTTAGAGAGAAGTTGGGTGTCATGCAAAATAGCTTCCTCGCTAAGAGGGAGTGTTAGTTTGTTAGCTTGGACAACTGTTTGTCCATTTGCTAAATAATTAGTAAATAATTGTTTGCTAACAAATGTAGTTAGAGTTCAAACAATTCTTATTAATTATTTGACTCTTTTTAGAAACTTCTAGCAACCAATTTGGTTAGGGTTGTTTAGTTGTTTTTAATCTCAGCCATTGATTGAGAATTAATCTTGGTCATTGGTTTTCCAATGAGAGTAGTATATAAGGGGGTCAGGGGGCATTTGGAAAACAATGAATGAATGAATGAATTGTGTGAAGAACTTGCAGTGTCAGCAAGTAGTCTTGCAGTGTTAGCAAGGGCGCAGTGATAGCGTTGGGATAGTAGTGGGGTGGAATCTCAACAGGAGAAATTGGGAGGTTGTTGAAGCTCTGCCAGTAACAGGCAAGCAGTATTTGTATCTCTTGATTTGCTGTAGTTAATATATATTCCTCATCTACAATACTGGTTTTCCCTTCGGGGTTTTTCCAAGGACAATTGTCCAAAAATATTGTGTTCATTGTGTTGCACATTTATATGAGTTTGTGAAATTACAGTTGTGTTATTTTCCAATATTTGTTTCTCAAATAATCTTTCAAAGATAGGAGGATAATAATCAGTAATTGTAATAGATTTTTCACAATAATCTCTAATATTTTTTTTAGTTTAAGGGTTCACCCTAGGATTTGTGGGAGAAGGATTTAAATAACCATTTGCCTTAAAATATTAAGCTTATCAAATCAAGGTTTGATTTTTGTTAGCTGTTAGTTTATTTAAATAAATCAATTGCTCAATTTTATTGCTGACAATAAGTCCATTTGATAAGAGATTGTCTTACCAAAAGGAATAAAATGATGTAGCCTAAAAAAAAAATCAACTAGCAATATAGACCTCAAACTAGCCTTAATTGTCTACATACTTAAAGACACTATTCACTTGCAAAATCTAATTAAACCCCATTTTGATAACCAAAATGATAGCAAGTCCTACGTTTTTCTTGTTGCATCATACAAAAATGTTACTATAATAGATGGTTGGAAAGTAATAAGAAAGAGAAAAGAACCTTCAAGGTTTGTTTAATGTTAGAGTAGATATTTATTATCCCAAGATAATCACCATTCTTCTTCTCACCAAAATCTAAAATAATTAGATCATGTTCCCACTTTGCCTCCCCCTTTTGCAAGAAAAATATTAAGATCCCTATTTCATGCACGCCAAAAGAACTAGGCACTTCAAATTATGCTATCTCTCTTGGATGACTAATCATTGTGAAGTTTTGTTACTTGAGGAAGATCCTTTTATTTCCTTTGTTCCATGGTTTACAAAATTGTCTTAAAAAATTAGAAGGACATCTCTCCCTTGTCATAAATATGAAGTTAAGGATGCAATTATTAAGTGGAAACCTAATATTACTTTTCTCTAGGAAGTTAAATTTAATGATCTTTTTCTTACTTCTCTATAGAACATATGGAGAGATGCTACTCTTTTACATGTGTGACATACAAAAGGTAGGGTTTTAGTTATTAGTTTAGCTTCATGGATACATAAGTTTATCATGGATAAAGGAAAGGACCCATCACATAGTTGTGTGTGCATTTTAGTCTTTATCAATGGTCGACCTATTAGTTTCAGTTTGGTTTATGCTCCCAATATTGCAAAAGATATAAGTGATAGTTGACATTAATTTGTCATAGTCTAATAGATTAAGATGCACAAGCTTTTGGTTTAAACTATGTATGCATACACAATTTAAACCAAAATTTTGTGCATCTAAAGATAGAAGTGAGTTATAGGACCATATGTCTAAAAGCCTTCCTAATGTTGATTGACTTATTGGAAGTGATTTGAATCTTGCATGGAACACCCTAATGATTAGAGGTTGTCCAGCCATATCAAGTTGAGTAGTGAATAATTTGATAAATAGTTGCTTTATCATAATATTGTGGGTCTTATATATCTATTTATGGAAAAAAAAATAGCCATGACAATAATTGGTTCACTTGATCTAATAGGTAGATTTAGGGATGATAGAAAGCTTAGCAACTTGATAGTTTTTATACATCCCCTAACCTTAATTCCGTCCAAAATACCTCTCATCTTTGTGTTAAATTATATTATTCCTATATTATCTTAGGTAATTTTCCTCTCGTGTTCTATTTTAGTAATTGAAAACAATAAAGTAGGTTCTAAGTTACCACACAAGCTTAATAAATCTTATTTGAAAATTCCCTCCTACATGGCTATTCTTGTTGATATTTAGAATTTTATTCCTAAACCAAGAGAAGGGGATTTATATAGGGAATGGTGGCACAATGCTATCTTACAATGTGCTGAGTTTTTACATAATTTCTGAAAGAGATTGGCACAATAATGAAAATGAAAAGAAAAATCCCTACAAGGTAAACATGGAGCACTCTAGAAAATCACTTAATGAAAACCTAAATAATATCAATTTAAAGCTTCTATAGCTTCTCTAGAAACTCAAATTTGATAACTTGACATGTATAAGGGACAACGAGCTAAATTTATGGACAAACTTCATTTGGGTGATGTTTTAGATACTTCAATTTTCCAAATTACAAACAAAAAAGGAGCATATTGGAGAGCTACTCAAGATGAAGATGGTTATGGGCATCCAAATCTGAAAGAGGTTAAAGTTCTATTTTAGGACTTTTATGTAACACTTTTAAGAGAAGATTCTCATTTCAAAGATGCACAATCAATTCTAGAAGATAATGCCAAAGATCATATCCTACTAAAGGTTTATAGTGAATATAGTCAAATTTTAAACCATGATATTTGTATAGAGGACTTAGAACATGTTGTATTTTTTATGCCATCTAATTAAATTCTTGCGGTAAAAGGGCTTTTAGTAGACTTATATCAAACTATGTAGAACTATATTACATATGACCTTTATTTATTGGGCGATTTCATAATACTGGGTTACACTTTTTGGCCAAACTTGACATTTAAAGCAACATTTTGCACCAAATCTTTACTTTCTTACACTTATAGCAACTAAACCATTAATAATTCGAAGATGAAGTAAACTACTAATTTGTGAGTTTTTTCATATAGATTCTAAATATATATATTTTAAAAATAATTATAAATTAATTATACATATTGTTATGTAACTTTTAATAATTTAATATTTATAATAATCAACATTTTTCAAAAGTGACATTTATTCTGAGTAGCGCATAACTTTTTTAATAGTAAGAAGCAAATTCTAGTTTTTAAAATAGAGATTTGTCACACCAATATCTAGTGGATGGATATTTTTTCATTTTCTTTTGTTACATATATTATTTTTAGTTAGTTTTTGAAGTCAAAGTAATTGTAATTTGGACAAAGGTGTATTCCATAATGCATAATGTTTTTTACGTGCATTTGAATTAACTTCTTTCTGTGTTGAAATGAAGATAAATACCTAGGGAAAATATATTTTTTATCTATTTTCTAATTTTACCAAATGTGTGAAATACAATGCTTAAAATCGATGAAGAACCTACATTCATAAGAAATAAGACATAAATATATTAATAAAATTAAATATATTAAAAATTATACTATTTTAAAAATCTTATAACAAGTACTACATGAAAAACAAAACTTCTAAATGGATTCATTTGAACCCCCAAAAGCTAATGTAAAAGTGGCTTTTTATAAGCATTTTGATAGGTGCGAAGGAGACTCCATTGCAGGGATGATTTAAAAGTAGAGAGGTTCTATCCAAGGGATTTTGATCGAAGAGGTCTTGATCTAACTCTCTTCAATTAATTACTTCAGATGGAACCTCTCAAGGCTTAAATCATTATATTTTCTAAAAAGTGTACGATTTCAACAAAAAATAGGATGTACCAAAAATTCTAACCTAATATTGTGGGACCACCCTATTATATGTAAAGGCTTTTGAACAAGGTTTTTTGGGGTCCAATATTAATAGAGGTCTAACTAAACTTCTTGTAAAAGGGATAAATGAGGACACTATCTTTCAATGGTACTTCATTATTTTTCTTAACACCTCTTATAAATTTATTGCTAAAGTTATTACTACAAGGATCTAACTTTTGACAAAAGGGATAATAAGACTCAACAACGATCAATAGTGGAGAATAAATAGAGGAATATATATATATGAGATTAATTGTGAAGATACAAGGAATGTGCATGTGATATGTGTCCCTATGAAGAGCTTGACTAGTGAGTTAACTGATTATATGGATGAGTGAAGTGGATTTGATTGTCGAGTGGGACTAGGAGTGATTTTGAGTGAACTAATTTGATAAATCTACATGAGTTTAGGAAAATTATTAATATAATCAAATAAATAAATTTTATTCATTTAATTCATGTGCATGGTTAGAAGAATAGATTTGGAGGGGACATCAGGCACCCAATAACCCCTCTATGTAGGTTTTTTTTTCATTTTTTCCCCCAATTTTAGGGGTATGTGCAGGATCATGGTGGGCCAAACATGCTCTTAAGTGGTAATGAAAATTCAAAAAAATAGAGTTAGTCAACTTGACCTAAAAATTTGAATAAGATATCAACATTATTTTAAAAATATGCAAGATTAGAATTTGTAGCAAATTGAATGTAGTTTCTAAGCTACTAATTGTTTTTTGAAAAAAAGAAAATCTATTTGACAAAAAAATTGAAATTTCAATGCAGTAGTAGTAAAATTTCAAGAAAAAGATAAGAAGTACCACCCTAACCACAATCAAATCATAATATTATTTTAAGATTTTAAATATAAGTATAAGAGTCATGTCTGGATGTGACATATTTTTTGTAATTTTTTTATGTAAATAATTAATTATGAATTTTTGACTACTTTTTAAAAATATAAAAAACTTGTATGTCTAACCACCTTAACTTGGTCAAAACTTTATGATTTTTTTTTTATAATCCTATAGTAGGCGAAGCATCAAATGTGACACATGTTTTAGATTCAAAAAATGGGATATCTTTTGAAAGTTATAGATGTTTTTCAATCAGCCTATCAATCAAGACTTCAGTCATAATTCAATTAGAAAATGAATAATAATTATTTATTAAAGTCAAAAAAAGAAAAAAATTATATTGTTAGAAAGTTGAGAATGTCCTTAAAAAACCCTTTTCGTTTCATCAGTTTTGGCTAAAAAAAAGTCGTCAACCATTAGAGCGAAGTCTGGAAAAGCAAGGAAGACACAAAAACACGTTTTCTCTGTTGAATTTCCAAGTTTGGTGTGTCCTAACCAGATCCCAATGCAATCTCGAGGAAAATACCAAGGCTTCTAATTTTTTTTAAGAAATATCGAATATCTGATACAAATCAAATATCAGATATGAATCCGATATCTGAATTTTTAAATTTTAAATATAATTAATAATATATAATATATTATTATATATTATATATTATTAATATATTAATATATAATATATTCTAATATTAATATATAATATATATTATTATATATTATATATTAATATTAGAATATATTATATATTATATATTAATATATTAATAATATATAATATATAATAATATATATTATATATTAATATTAGAATATATATTATTAATATATTAATAATAAAAGATATCGGATACCGGATAATATTGAATATTCCATATCTGATACCTTGTTTAGGATAGGGAAAGAGGGAGAGGGATAGGGAGAGAAGGGGAGAGAGAGAGAGAGAGAGAGAGAGAGAGAGAGAGAGAGAGAGAGAGAGAGAGAAGGGAAAAGTGATCTAGATAGGGAGAGAAGGGGAAAGGGGGCATGAGCGATAGGGAGAGAAGGGTAAAGGGATCTCTCTCGCTATACCTCTCCCTCTTCCTCTCTGTATCACTTTCCCCTTCTCTTCCTATCTCCCCCCTTCTCCCTTTCACTCTCCCTATCCCTCTCCCTCTCCCTTCCCCTTCTCTCTCTCTCTCTCACTCTTGCTCTCACTCTCTCTCCCCCTCTCCATCTGCATCTCCCTCTCCCTTTCCCCTTCTATTGATATCTTTCCCTTTCTCTCTCTAATGCTCCCTTCCCCCCTCTCTCTCTCTCTCCCTCCCCCTCTCCCTTTCCCCCTCTCTCACTCTCACTCTCACTCTCACTCTTCCTCTTCCTTTCCCCTTCTCCCTCTCTCTCTCTCTCACTATCCCTCCCCCTCCTCCTCTCCCTCTCCCTTTCGCCTTCTCTCTCACTCTCACTCTCACTCTCACTCTCACTCTCACTCTCACTCTCCATTTCCCCTTCTCTCTCTCTCTCACATACTCTTCCTATATGAAAATATATTCGATAGCAGATATTAATCTGATATCCGATCCCTTTGCATTTGGGTGCCAACTTTTAAATGTTGGGTGCCAATGAAAATGCTAGTAAAAAATATGTTTAGGTATCAAATATATGATACCTGGTGTTAGATACTTGATCAGTCCCAAAGACACTGAGAGGGGGGAGGGGGTATGTCTAACCGGTAACCAAAAGATTTAAACTTGTTTGCAACTTTATAACCCAAATTAATATACCGCTAAACAAGTAATAATGCAATAAAGAGAAATAACAGTATAACCATCAATGCACACCATAACACAGATATGTTTTGGCGAGGAAACCTGGTAGAAGAAAAACCTCGGTGGGATTTGTGACCCACAATATTTACTCACTAGCTAATATGAATAAATATTACTTATACAATAGGGGCCTGCACATGCAGGAAGGCCAACAACCTAGAGCTCACTGCTCAACAACAAAAAGGAGTCCCACTGACTACAAAATTGGATGATTAAATCCAATGATGATGTAGTGCTCAAAGTAGCATCTGCAATGCTGGATTCAGTACCGGTTTAAGCTCTGTCAGATACCTCTGCCATAAACCTTGATTCGCTCTGCTCTACTCTTATTCACTCATAAAATAATTACATCATAATGCATAAACAGTTATTCGGTCTCATATACTGCTTGCATTCATTACCTATTTCCATATCCTTTCTTCTCTTTCTTACATACAAAATGACTTATAAGATCTCATGCATATATGAGTCTTTATAATACATCATGTTGGCTATACAATATAATTACAATACAAAACAATATAGTTTCCATGTTGGCTGGGAGTGTCGGTAAGATCTTCTGTCGGTGTAGACTAGATGCCGATGTGAATAATCTTGTTGTAACTGTCGATGCCAGTAGATGATGTCTGTTAACGGTGTAACCTATGAACCATGTTACCAATTGGTTGCCATCAATTAAAACACCAACTATTCTCATTTGAGTGTATAATGCCAACAATATCCCCCTTTGGCATTGATGGCAATACTCATGAGAATAATCCAAAAACTGATATCCAAAAATGAAGTCCAAAATAAGAGTGCTCCCTTGAGAAAATGATCCCTTCTATACATTTTTCTCCCACACTACTACTCCCCCTTTGACATCAATGACAAAGGATGTCAAAAAGAATCAAAGAGTTCAAAATTTATCTCAAAGCCTATAATCGATTATGTATAATTTGAAAGATATCCACTAAAATCAAATTAAGAGTTTGCTTGAATTTAGTGCTGTCAAAAATAATGATTTCAGTTTGTCTGATCATCCCAGTCAGATAATGCATCTGTTTCTCCAGTGATCTTTCTCCTTGAATGGTTTCTTTAGATAGCTCAATCTGCTGTGTTAGAAGGTTGTCCAATCTAGGACCAAGTTTATTTTTCAGCTCTCGGGCCTTCATTCTTATCCTTGCTTTTTCCTTTTCTAATTTTTCAATCTTTTCTTCAAAAATTGCCATTTCTTGATCCAAAACTGAGGTAAGTTCTGAAGAACCTATCATGTTATCTATTATATCATCAATCTCTTTTTGTGTTTTCCTTATCTCCTCATCAATATCCTCTATTAGGTGGTGAGGCTTGCATGCTTCCTTATACAATTCTTTATATTCCAAAATAGTGGAAATAAGTGCCGGTAATAAAGAATCAATTTGCTCAGTACAGTCCTTAATAGTCTTATCAAAGAATTCACCTTTCTCCTTATTCACCCTTTCCTTAATAGTCTCTTTATTAATTTTATCTACAGTTAGAATATTTGAAGCAATGAATTTGGACAATGTGTCCAATTTACCTAAAGATCCATAAATATGATCTATCTTACAATCTGGTGCAATCATTTTCAAAATAGGTAATGTATCATCAATGGCCTTAAATGCTAAGGCGTTGCATTTAGTGATCTTCTTTATGGAATCTAAAAGTACATCTGTCACATTAGTAGGTCTATAATCCATGGTGGAAGTGTTAGGTGGAGTGTGAGGTTCTACGGTTGGTTTCTTCTCATCTTCGGATTCCTTAACCACTTTTGCTATCTTGTTTCCATTATTGACCTTTTCTTTATTCATTGTTTCTTCCTTACGCTCACTTTGTTTTTCAACTTTGTTTTCATCCTTACTTTCTATCTTGCTGACTGTCGGTTCAACTATATTCTATTCTTGTCCCTTTTTTGCTACTTCATCTACTTGTGCTTCTACCGGTTTCTCAATGTTAAGTTGAGTATCATTAGGGGTGGTATATGTTTTCTTAACTTTAGCTGTTTCCTCAATATTTTGTCTAACCTTCTCTTCTTTCTTCTCTCTTTCCACAAAAAATATATCCCACTTATCTGCTGTCTCATTTGCTATTTCCTTAACTCTCCTTGCCATAAGGCTAACCTGTTAGTGACCACTCACAAAAACTGTTCTATTTTCCTCTGATATTAAATCATCAATTTCTTGCTTGTAATTAACATGATGCATAGCAAGTAGAGCCTCTACCTTTAATTTCTTGTCTAATTCCATTACAGACATTCTCTTAGCCTCTAACCTTAAGTATAAATCATTTGGTAGATCATCTACAACCTCAATAAGAACTTTCTTGTATATGTCTAGGTATAAAATAATGCTTTCCTCTATAGTATCCTTATCCGAATCCTTGAAAGAATGATAAATTTTATTCACATTACTAAGGTTACCTTCTTGGGTGATTTCGTTGATCAACTATTCTGGTGTAAGAGTATCCAGTGCCATAGGTTTTGGTTTCTTCTTTGGAGTCACTTTCTTCTTTTGACCACTGGGCTCTCTTACAGCCTGTTGTTTCTTTCTCTATGTCCTTGACTTCTTGGGAGATGGAGCAGGTCTTGGTGAGGTTTTTCTTTTCTTCTTGTCCATTGTCTTGAATTCAGTTGCCCTGTCACTATCAGAATCAGAAGAAGTAGCCACAGGGGAAATGTGAGCTACCAATTTCTACTCTGATTGACTTTCTGTCACACTAGCAGCAATACTACCAAGATTCATCAATCCTTCTTTAACATCCTTTACCATCTTAGAAGCATCTTTCATAAATTTATCTCTTTTCTTCCTCTCCTTCATCATAGATACACCACTTTCAATGGTTTCTGCATTAGCAAATATTTCCTCTGTTGGTTCCGGTGGAGCATCTAGGAGTATTTTAGCATATGAGTCTAAGATGTGTGAATCCACCTCATATCCCATTTCAGTATTCCAGATAGTTCTGGGTCTAACTACTTCCATCCAAATTTCATCTCTTTTCACTACAAAGCATATCTGTTTATCATATTTGTCCACAATGCTTTGGGGAATCCTTTCCCTTTGTCTCATTTTATCTTAGAAATTCTTAAAGTAATCTTTAACCAACTTATCATCATCAGATCCCATACCGATGATTGCCTTTTTTATTTGTTTTCCACCTGAAGTATCATAGGCAAAATCCTTATGTCCTATAACCATCAATGCACACCATAACACAGATATGTTTTGGTCAGGAAACCCAGTAAGGGAAAAACCTCGGTGGGATTTGTGACCCACAATATTTACTCATTGTCTAATATGAATAAATATTACTTACACAATAGGGGCCTGCACATGCAGGAAGGCCAATAGCCTAGAGCTCATTGCTCAACAACAAAAAGGAGTCCCACTGACTACAAAATTGGATGATTAAAACAATGTACTGCTCAAAATAGCATCTGCAATGCTGGATTCAGTACCGGTTTAAGCACTGTCAGATACCTCTACCATAAACCTTGCTTCGCTATGCTCTACTCTTATTCACTCATAAAATAATTACATCATAATGCATATACAGTTATTCACTCTCATATACCGCTTGCATTCATTACCTAATTACATATCCTTTCTTCGCTTTCTTACATACAAAATGACCTATAAGATCTCATGCATATATGAGTCTTTACAATACATCATGTTGGCTATACAATATAATTACAATACAAAAAAATATAATATTCATATCGGCTAGGAGTGCCGGTAAGATCTTATGTCGGTGTAGACTGGATGCCAGTGTGAGTAATCTTGTTGTAACCGTCGGTGCCAGTAGATGATGTTTGTTGCTGGTGTAACTTATGAACCATGTTACCAATTGGTTTCCATCAATTACAACATCAACTATTCTCATCTGAGTGTATAATGCCAACAATTGATGGCAACACTCATGAGAAAAATCCAAAAACTGATATCCAAAAATGAAGTCCAAAAATAAAAGTGCTCCCTCTGAGAAAATGATCCCTTCTGTACATTTTTCTCCCACACTACTACTCCCCCTTTGACATCAATGACAAATGATGTCAAAAAGAATCAAACAGTTCAAAATTTACCTCAAAGCTTGTAATTGGTTATGTACAATTTGAAAGATATCCGCTAAAATCAGATTAAGACTTTGCATGAATTTAGTGCTGTAAAAAATAATGATTTTAGTCTATCTGATCATCCCAGTCAGATAATGCATCTATTGCTCTGGTGATCTTTCTCCTTGAATGGTTTCTTTAGATAGCTCAATCCACTATGTTAGAAGGTTGTCCAATCTAGGACCAAGTTTATTTTCAACTTTGTTTTCATCCTTACTATCTATCTTGCTAACTGTCGGTTCAGCTATATTTTGTTCTTGTCCCTTTTCTGCTACTTCTTCTACTTGTGCTTCTACTAGTTTCTCAATGTTAAGCTGAGTATCATCAGGGGTGGTATATGTTTTCTTAACCTTAGCTGTTTCCTCAATATTTTGTCTAACCTTCTCTTCTTTCTTATCTCTTTCCACAAAAAATATATCCCACTTATCTGCTATCTCATTTGCTATTTCCTTAACTCTCCCTGCCATAAGGCTAACCTATCAGTGACCACGCACAAAAACTGTTCTATTTGCCTCTGATTTTAAATCATCAATTTCCTACTTGGAATTAACATGATGCATAGCAAGTAGAGCCTCTACCTTTAATTTCTTGTCTAATTCCATTACAGACATTCTCTTAGCCTCTAACCTTAAGTATAAATCATTTGGTAGATCATCTACAACCTCAATAAGAACTTTCTTGTATATGTCTAGGTATAAAATAATGCTTTCCTCTATAGTATCCTTATCTGAATCCTTGAAAGAATTATAAAGTTTATTCACATTACTAAGGTTACCTTCTTGGGTGATTTCGTTGATCAACTCTTCCGATGTAAGAGTATCTGGTGCCTTAGGTTCTGGTTTCTTATTTGGAGTCATTTTCTTCTTCTGACCACTGGGCTCTCTTACAACCTATTGTTTCTTTCTCTGTGTCCTTGACTTCTTGGGAGATGGAGCAGGTCCCAGTGAGGTTTTTCTTTTCTTCCTATCCACTCTCTTGAATTCAGTTGCCCTGTCACTGTCATAATCAAAAGAAGTAGCCATAGGGGAAATGTGAGCTACCAGTTTCTGCTTTGATTAACTTTCTATCACACTAGTAGCAATACCGCCAAGATTCATCAATCCTTCTTTAACATCCTTTACCATCTTAGAAGCATCTTTCATAAATTTATCTCTTTTCTTCCTCTTCTTCATCATAGCTACACCACTTTCAATGGTTTCTGCATTAGCAAATATTTCCTCTGTTGGTTCTAGTAGATCATCTAGGAGTATTTTAGCATATGATTCTAAGATGTGTGAATCCACCTCATATCCCATTTCAGTAATCCAGACAGTTATGGGTCTAACTGCTTCCATCCAAATTTCATCTCTTTTCACTACAAAGCATATCTGTTTATCATATTTGTCCACAATGCTTTGGGCAATCCTTTCCCTTTGTCTCATTTTACCTTGGAAATTCTTAAAGTAATGTTTAACCAACTTATCACCATCAAATCCCATACCAGTGATTGCCTTTTTTATCTGTTTTCCAACTAAAGTATCATAGGCAAAATCCTTATGTCCTATACCAGGGATCTCATGTGCACTATGAAAGCATGAACTTGACACAAAATTCAACCTATTTGTAAGACCAACTTTATATCCAATGACCATGCTAGAAAATTTAATATTTTTATCCTTTACATCATTGACCCTAAGAGACCGATTGTCAAATGTAGCTCCGGTTAAGCTCATAACCTCCTTGTTAGAGATTTTCTTCTTTTTGTTAGGTCTAGAACTGGTGGAGGGTAAACGAGTAACAACTCTTATAGCTTCCTTGGTAGTCTTAAATACTAAGTCCAACCACATAAAATCACCGTGAACCCTGCTAAGGACATAGCGGATGACTTCATATGAGAATTCTGGCATATGGAGGATGTCTATGAAACCTAAATCCTCAACTACCTAATGTTCCGGTTTCACTACCCCATTCTTATTAGAGATTACATTCATGTACATGTTCATCAAATCTTTGGATCCTAAAATTTCTATGTAACAATGTATGTATGCCCTAGGGTCTTCAGCAAACACGACTCCCTTCGAGATTCTAGAAAATGCACCAATAGAGTCATCCAGTTTTGATATCTTAGGAATGATCTTGAAAATGGGTCTAGGTTGTTTTAAGTTCTCCACAATGGTAGGGTTTGCTATGAATTTAGGAACAGAAGATGAAGATGCCATTGCTAAAGATAAATACCTTTTAACCATGAAATCCTTGAATGCTCTGAAAAGACCTTTGTTGCTTCACCTTTAGAATGCCTTTTCTCAATTTTGCTCTCTTCAAATGCTTGGATGCTTGGTGAATTGAAATGAGAGGTTACCGAACCTTTATAATAAAAAATTAACTTACAACTGCAATAAATGCTTCACCAGTGAAGTGAAAACTCCACATATTTGCTGGTAAAGAAGAATTATAACTTCTTAGCACCAACCGAGGGTAAATGCATGATTTTCAATTTGTTGCCTTACCCCTAAGGATTATTCCTTAGTTAGATGAAGAATCTCCTGTCGTGCAGGATTACCCTGTTCTGCCAGTGTAGAGACAAATTCATCAATTCTTTGATCTCTCTTCCTAATCCATTGTTTAAAAAATTCTTTCTTGATTTGAGTCACCTTTTCTTTGCCTTTGTTATTGGATCCTTTATTGTTCGTCGGTACAGTCTTACTTCTACAAAATTTTGCAATATGCTCAATCTTGTTACATGCATAACAAGCTACATTGTCTCTCTGAATAGCCTTTCCATAACCTTGACCGGTTTGAGTTCTACATTGATTAGATAAATGTCCAAATCTACCACAAACATAGCATTTCACATTCATTTTACAATTGTCTGAGTTATGACCATTTTTATTGCATTTAGAACATTGACCGATGGGTAAGTTTGTATTTTGATTATTCCCAAATTTGCATTGATGTGCTCTATGACCAAATTTGTTGCAATTAAAACATTTCCCATTAAATTTATAAGCATTAGGTTGCCTTACCGATTTGTTGTGGTCATGATTGTTTGCAATCCCGAAACTTTCTCCATGTTCAAATCCAAGTCCAATTGTTTCTCCATCGGGTTTTTGACTCTTCAGCATATCATCAAGATTATCTGAACTTTTCTTGAATTTGTCTTTGTATTCATTTGCAGTGACCAACTCACTTTCCAAAGTGCTAACTTGTCTCAAAATTTCCTCTTTGTCATGTTGCATGTGAATCAAATCAGTTTTAAACATATCATTTTCATAACTAAGCCTTTGAGATTCATCTGATCTTTCATTAAGTCTTCTGGCCAAATCTTCCTTATTCCTCTTTCTATCTTCAATATCCTTGCATAGTCTCATGGTTAAATCTTGCATCTCATTCTTCATGTTAATGTTCTCTTGTCTCAATTTCTCTGCAATATCTCTGAGAGTTTCTTTTTCTTCATCATCTTGATTTTGCAATTGCACATGTAATTCTTTTCTCTTATTCTTTACTATAACCAAGTTATCTTGAAGTGCTTTGATAAATTCTTGAGCAGTTCTAAGTTCATCTTCCAGTTTGATATTCTTCAATTTTTCTGCATCAAAATCTTCAAGAGCTCCTTCCAACTATTGTCTCAAACTTTCCACCAGTACCAGTTTCAGAATCTTCCTCAAGCTATTAGGCTTATGCAAATAGAGAACTAGGCTCTAATATGAATTGTTAGATACTTGATCAGTCCCAAAGACACTAAGAGGGGGGGGATGAATCAGTGTCTAACCGACAACCAGAAGATTTAAAATTGTTTGCAACTTTATAACCCAAATTAATATACTGGTAAACAAGTAATAATGCAATAAAGAGAAATAACTGTATAACCATAATGCACACCATAACACAAATATTTTTTGGTGAGGAAACCTGGTAGGGGAAAAACCTCGGTGGGATTTGTGACCCACAATATTTACTCATTGGCCAATATGAATAAATATTACTTATACAATAGGGACCTACACATGCAAGAAGGCCAACAACCTAGAGCTCACTGCTCAACAACAAAAAGGAGTCCCACTGACTACAAAATTGGATGATTAAATCCAATGACAATGTACTACTCAAAATAGCATTTGCAATGCTAGATTTAGTATCATTTTAAGCTCTGTCAGATACCTCTACCATAAACCTTGGTTCACTCTTCTCTGCTCTTGTTCACTCATAAAATAATTACATCATAATGCATATACAATTATTCGCTTTCTTACATACAAAATGACCTATAAGATCTCATACATATATGAGTCTTTTCAATACATCATGTCGTCTATACAATATAATTACAATATAAAACAATATAATTTTCATGTCAGCTAGGAGTGTCGATAAGATCTTCTGTCAGTGTAGACTGGATACCGGTGTGAATAATCTTGTTGTAACTGTCAGTGCTGGTAGATGATGTCTGTTGCCGATGTAACCTGTGAACCATGTTACCAGCTGGTTGCCATCAATGACAACATCAACTATTCTCATCTGAGTGTATAATGCCAACACCTGGGCCATACAAAATAGGGTTGTGGGCCATTTTGTGCATTCCAATGGTCCCTACATGTTTTTATAGGTGACAATCTCGAGTTTTCAAACATACAGTGACAAAATTTAAGAATCTTGAACACATTTGTCACTAGCAATCAATTTTGAGCATCTTTGTGGAGGTATAATGGGGAGCATCAATTGTTGAAAGAAAAATGTAAAAGAAAGCTTTCAAATGAGAAAATTGAAGCATATAGACAAAGAGATAGAGAAAGTCATAGGAAGAGAAGACAAGTTATGTCCAATATTGGTGAAGCCTCTGCAAATGTCATTTCAAGTGAAGAGGAAATTGAATTTACAAATGTTGAGCAAGATATTGAAAATGAAAATGAAAATGTAGATATTGATATTGGAAATGTTGAAAATGATATTCAAATTGGGAATGAAAATTGAAATATATATTCAAAATGTTCAACATGATATTGAATCTAGAAAGAAAAATGTGGGAATTGACATTGAAGGTGAAAATGTTGGAATGACATTGAAGGTGAAAATTTGGGGATTGACATTGAAGGTGGAAATATTGAACCAAGTGAACATTATGTAACACTGAATTACATGAGAAAAGAAGACCCTCTTGTGGAAGAAAGACAAATTCCAAATTCAAGACCTTCAAGAACCCCAAATGATTACTTGAAATTAATGAGAATATTATAGACAATCTTGAAGGCAAGAGGTCAACACAAACCGTTTGATTGTGGGCTACATAAATTTTCAACCAATATTTTAGCAATAATATATTGACCAAGCTATGCCAAATTTTTGTTCAATTGCCAAAGATGCAAAAGATGAGACCTTAGCTAGCCAAATTGAAGATTCGTGTGAACAAGAAGATGGAGGAAAATTCTATTATTCCAAAAATATTTTTAATATTCTCAATTATATTAGAAAGAATAGAAAGGAGAAAGATAAGAGATTTGCTCTAAGAGTGATTACAACCTCCTTAGCAAGCCATCATTTGAGAAAGGCTTGCTTTATGAGACAAACTTGTGTTGATTTGAACATAAATCGTAAAACTTTGCAAATAACACTTGCAAGAAGAGAAAGACTTGATGATTCTCTTAAAAATGATACATGGGATTTTGGTGGGAGGATTCCACATGTTGATAAGTTTTTTACCGACAATGTAAAGGAGGAAATTCAACAATTTTGGCACTCTAACTATAGAGTATCACCCAATGTAAAGGATGTTTTAAAGTTAAGAATTGACAATCAAGACCACACACTGTATCCTAAACATTTCTTGGAATCAAGCCAAATAATATTGTACAAATTTTTTGTGAAACACATCCAACTTTGCAAATATCGAAAAGGGCCTTTGAATCTTTGAAGCCAGTTTATTGTGTACCTCTTAAAATTTGTAATACTTGTTGTTGCAAATACCATGTGGAGTTTTCAATGTACCATGAACTTTCATGATACATTCGTTCTACTTTGCATACTAAAATGAAATGTTGTAGGAGTGTGGTGCAATGCAAATTCCAAGATCATCTAGAGACTTTATAGATCTATTTTTATGTCCCAAAGATGATGGATTCAATTTCTATAGAAATGATTGTTTAAAGGAGAAGTTTTCATAATGTGGTCGCTTGTCAATGTTTATTTCATGTTTCCATGAGGGTAGAGAACACGAATTTGGAAAGAATATTGTTGAGAAAAAAGATATGATATTGTATATTATTCATATATAATATATAGTGTATATATATATATATTGTAGACATCTAAAAATGGTCAACGCTTGCAGAGTCATACTTTAACATTTGTGCATTGCCTTATTTTAGGGTTCTTGCATTGCATTAACATTTCTTCGATGTTGCGCACTTGGTCTTTATCATTTGGGAGCATCGAGTCCTTCTTCTACATTCCTCATTTTTCTCGCTTTCGAATTTGGTCTTGTCGATAACAATCTTTAGTCATGATTTTGGTCTATCTTATCTTGTCACATCATGTTGCATGCTCATTTATTATCATTTTGGACATCGTCAATCCTAATCGATGATGGAATTAGGGTTTTGTCCTCTTGTCAATCTTGTCATCTTGCGATCGATTTGTCATCGATCCTTGTCCTTGTCAATCTTGTCATTTTGTGATCGATTCGTCATCGATCCTTGTCCTTGTCAATCTTGTCATCTTGCGATTGATTCATCATCGATCCTTGTCCTTGTCAATCTTGTCATTTTGCGATTGATTCGTCATCGATCCTTGTCCTGATCAATCTTGTCATTTTGCGATCGATTCGTCATCGATTGTTGTCCTTTTCAATCGTGTCAATTTGGATCAATTAGTCATTGTTCCTTGTCAATTGGAACCTATCAATTTGATCTCTTTGTCAATCTTGGTCAATTTGTCAACCAATCTAAATCGTTTATCAACATTGGTCCTTTGTCAATCAGAATCATGATCGAACCTACATCAATTATCTTTTGTCAAGACCTAATTGTCGTCCTTGCATTTCTAATTCATCTTCTAGGGTTTTATGATTTATTCATTTAATCTTGTTTGTTATTTTCCCTCTAGGTTAAATAATTTATTTATTTATCCTAAGTCTTCTTGTCACAATTGAATATTTATTTAATTGGCTAATTAATTCCCCCCTCTTTTTGTAAATTAATTAATGAATGAAAAATTATTAATTAATTTACCTAATTTTCCAATTTACTAATTTCTCCTAATTCCTAATTTTCTATTTTCTCCTATTTTTCTAATATTTCCCCTAATTTCATGGGAATGACATTTCAATCTTGTCATAATTTGTCATAATTTGTCAATCAATCAATTTTCCACAACAATCTTGTCAATTTGTCATAATTTGTCAATCAATCAATTTTTCATAGCAATCTTGCATGTCAATTTGTCATAATTTGTCAATCAATCAATTTTGTATGTCAAGTTTGTCATAATTTGTCATATTTGTCATTCTTGATTTGAAATTTCCTTTCAAATCTCTTCATGCTAATCTTGTCATCTCTCCAATTTGTTTATAAATTGGATGATTTTCTTCAATCAAAGGATCAATTAATCACATTATCAAGCTAATCACATTTTTCAGAGAATCAATCACGCTTCTAGTATCCTTACGCTGCCATTTCATCTTGTCAATCTTGCTTTCATACTATGCTTTTGCACTTGTAGGTGAGATCCACAAACAAAGCAATTTGAAGGAGAAAGAAGGACAATGGAGAATTATGGAGGAGATATTCGTGTTTGTGATGGTTTGCATTTGATTTGAATGTCTTGTTTTCATATCTCTATTGAATGTTTTTAGGATTTCTTATCATTGCAATTTAGTTTTCGTGGTTGAGCTAGTTAAATATCTATTTGTTTTGATGAATTCTGAATTCCTGATCTAAATTTTCTAGTGAACCCGACGTGAACTAACCATTTAACCATGTTTTGAGTGCCTTTTGAGCTGATTTGCAGGTGAAAAAATCAAGAAACAAGGTGACCCAGAGCTTTCTGGACACTCCTGCACCTATGTCAAGGCATTCTACGCCTGTGTTGATGAGATTTGCGCCTATGTTTGTTTAAATGAGGTCTCAACCTTCTTACGAAGCCATGTCATCACAATTGAGAAATCAATCATGTCAATCCAATCTCTACATGTCTCAGAACTTGGATCAAACTTATCATAATGATGTAAATGTCCAAATACAAAAACTAGAGGAGAAACTAGCTCAAGAAAAGGAGATATTGGAACAAAGAGTGAAAAACATTGAGAAGAATAGATCACAAATGTCCAAAATGTTTTGAAAGTTTCCAGGTCAAAATCCAAAGATTGAGCCAATTGATGTAAGATCTCTTATCAAATGATCAGACATACCAGCTCTCCTCTCACAAATAGAGATGATGAAACAATTTCAAGAAAAGAGACAACAACATTATGTGCCTCCACAACAAGAACAAGAAGGTGTTTACTATCAATCACATTTTCAACCATCACAACCAATGGTTCAACAGTTCCAACATTTCCAACAGACACAACCAATGGTCCAATTTCAACAATATGTCCAACCAACTATACAATGTCCACAAATAGTTCAACCAATGGTGGAATATCAACAAGTTCAATCAACATATCAATGTCAACAACTACAACCAAACATTCAAAAACAAAACTTGCAACATGCACCAAGCTAAATTTTGAACATGTCAAACCAATTTGATCAACATCTAGTTTGAAATCAAAACATGACATCAGACCAGAACCAACTCCTTTCCAAACAAGTTCAAATTCTAGATACAACTATGTCAAAACCTCGAAAGAAAGGTGGCTTTATTGCAAGGATCTTAAGAAAATTACCAAGTGAGTTCTTTGAGGAAGATCAAGATAATACACTTATGTCTAGCAATGCCTCATCCCCCCACAAACAAATTGACTCTCTAGTGGCATCTATCCCTACACCTTTAGAAGTTTCACAAGAACCTTCCATATTGTCCTCATCAAACAAAACACCCAAGGATGAAATTATCCAAGGGCTATCCATAATTGATTGCCAAGATAATCCAATTCATGATGCACATCCTTGTCATGTTTCAGAAATACAAGACCCAATGTCACCATGCACTTTATTGCCATTACCTGTTTTAGAGGACCCCATTCGAAGTCCCTCTTCCTCATGTTCAAGCATTGATTCCTTGCCAGAATCCATCACAAATGTTCAAAGTGCATTTTCTTCATGCCAAAACATTGATCCCTTGTTAGAATCCCCCATGCATATCCAAAGTCCAACCCCATGTCAAGAGGATAATTTAGAGCATGAAGAAACGTGTCTTGAAATAGATGAAGATCAAAATCCTGAAACCTTATCATCCCATCCAATTGTTGACCAGGACCCCATGTTCCCAGACACTCGCAATGATTCACTTCTTCCTGTCAATTCTATCCATGAACACAATGTCCTTTCAAATCCCATTGACATTCCAGATATCCCTTCCATCCTTTCTGATGATCCCATTGAACGTCAAGAGAAATGCACCTTTGAAGGGGATTCCAATGATCTTCCTCCTTGTCAAGATCAAATTATTCCTTTAAATCCTCCACAAGATCCTTTTGTTCCTCCATCTCCTTGTCTTAATACTCCATATACACTCCAAGATCGCATTTCTTTTGATGATCCCATTATTTCTCCCATTCCATCTCTTGAAGACCCTGTCATTGAACCATGTCCACCACACAATCCTAGTCCTCCTCATGATCCTAATCCCCATCATGATTCTAATGTGTCAGTGCAAGATTTTCATGAACCCTCGACATGCATAATGGGTTCTTCCACTTTGGTGCAATCCGATCCACTTCAAGATCTCATTATTTCTCTCATATCATATCCACCTCATAATAGACTCACATCTTCTTCCCAAAGAAAAGAATATCCTACAAGTCAAGATATTAATAAAGGCAAAGGAGTAGATCTCCATAAGCAAGAATCCCTTCATGTTAAAGAAAATATTAAGGGTCATGGCCTCAGTGAAATTCCTCAAGACATGGGTACCCCTACTAAATCCAACATCTCTTCAAAATCAAAACATACACCTTCCCCATCATACCTTCCATCCATCTTAGGTCCTTATATCCCTTCCTCCTCTATGCGAGGTCAGCAAAGGCACACATCCTTGAGTAAATTTCATCAATCCAAAAGAAGTCCACTTCATTCCTATCCATCCATGCATTCCTTTCCCCCTACAAGCAATTTGGACGCCAAGCATAAAAGTCACAAGTCTAAAAATCCACATGTATTCAAGGATCAACATGTCCAATATAATCGACATGTCAAAACAAAGAACAATATGATCTATAAAGAAAAAGAAATATCCAAAAGGCCACAAAGGCCCACTAAGCAAAATAAAGCGAAGTCAAAATATATATGGGTTCCTAAATCCCTTGTGCAAGCAATGCACTCCAAGGAACCACAAAAGCATGAAAAATAAAAAACCATGTGGATCCCTAAGCGGCTCCTTGAAGCACAAAAGCCTAAAGAAACATCCAACTTGGCATCCAAAGTTGTTATTCCTCCATCCAACCCTCTCAAATTTGTTCCTCCATCGCCTTCTTCATCCATTTTGGGCCCTTATGTCCCAAAATCCCAAGCTATTCCTCCATCCAAATCTCACAATTTGAGATCTATTTTTTTCTCCATCAATCCACCACCCGTCAGGGTGGGTGCCAATGTTGATCTTGCCTTCATTTCCATCCACTGAAGCCCAATTTTCCCAATACCCTATCCATTATCCAATGCATATTTTCCATCCTTCCATCCCTCTGCTCCAATCCTTTGCATAAATCCTTGCCTTAATTTCATCTCTTTTTCCATGTCCTTATCCTACCAACGTCTTTGAGCATACTTTTAAAAGGTCATGGTCCATTTTTTTTAAGGCTACTATCCAAAAAACAAAAAAAAAGACGCTTGAGTCCTTCTTCCATCCCCTATCATGTGTCCATCTTCTCTTGAAAAAGTCAAAATACAAAAAAAAAAGTGAAAAAAAAAGAAAATGAAAAAAAAGTAAAGCAAAAATAATTCATCCACTTGTTAAAACCTGGCAAACAGGCGCCTTGGGCAAGTACCGTGATGAAAACCTGGCAAACAAGCATCATGCATAATCTATGAACTTCTTGCATACCGTACTTGGGGACAGGTTTTATCCTATCATATCCTTTTGTCCTTCATTGTTCCATTATCCTATCGAACCCCTGTCATTACCCTCCATTATCCTATTGTCCCTCATGTCCAGTTTCCCTTTCCACCTTTGATCTTGACAAGGCTGAGGATCTTCATGAGCATCATGCATCTTGTTTGTAGCTTTTAGTCCATCATAACTTTTGGTATTTATCCATTTTCTTATTATAACCTTTCATCCATATTCCCTGTCTTATTGCAATTTTCTACCACTATCCCTTAGCCTACCCCGACCTTCAGTCCATGTCCCTTATCCATTCTTGGTCTTTCTTATCCTATCCATATCTTATCACTATCCATACACTCTTTTTTTTTTCATTCCTTGATCTTGATCTGACATAAGGACGCAAAATTTAAATATGGTTTCAAAAACCTCTTAACATGTCCCTCATGCCATGTCATTGCTTTACATTGTCATATCCAATCTTTTGTCCCATCATGCAATAGCCCTTGAGAATTACATCCGTATTGTCTCCATAATAAAAGGCCTTTGTCTACCCTCTATCCACCATCATTTCAAAAAGCCTATTTATTCACCTGTCATATTCCTTGCCTTGCTAGACACTGGGGGCAAAATCATAAAAATTGAAAAATGTCCTAAAATAATCAAAAAATTGAAAAAAATCCTGAAAATATTCAAAAACATAAAAAAAAATCAAATAAAGTCCTGAAATAATCCAAAAAAAAAATTGAATAAAGTCCTTAAAAAAAATCCCTAAAATTCAAATAATGTCCTGAAATAATCCCTAAAAAAGTCAAATAAAGTCCTAAAAAAATGAACAAAAAAAATTGTAAAAACTCAAAAAAGAATTTTTTTTTAAAAAAAAATCCCCTTTGTGCATAGACAGATCGCTGAGCATACATCCAATGACAATCTATCAAATATTGTGCTTTAATGAAATCACGCATTAACAGATGAACTTTTCAATCAAACCAGACATTCAAACTGATCAAAATTGTCATATCAATCAACATCAATATCATTTGTCCTTGTCACTACTATCATGGGTCTTATACAGGGTGTGGTATACTTGAAACTAGACTATGTCTTGTCTTAGATGGGGTATCGCATTCCCTGAAACCTGACAGCATGATCATTCCTGTTTTCCACCTTTGAAAATGACAATCAGACTGTTTGTTTGACTTGGTCAAATTTGTGAGTCTTATCTTTTTACTGATTTATCTTTGGCTTTGATCATGTTCCTATGTTGCTCGATGATGTCATTGAGTGATTTAGAGTGACCGGGATGGTTCATGGTCCCTTTCCTTTTTTGTCATGTTTGCTGTTTGTGGAATGTTTGTCACAAACTGGGGCAACTATATCATTGGGTGTCTGTGATAAGTACATTCGCTCTGTGAATGCCACACCTCGACCCTTGATGTATGCACCCTAGGATGATTCACTCATTCCTTGTGTGCGATGTGTCTGTCTTTTGCAAAAGGGGTTGCGTTTCAGCTCTGGCCTTCAATGCCATGATGCTCTGCATCCGCTTTGCTACATTAAATAAAGGTTCTCACCTACTTCTATGCATGGGTGAAAGCAAGTTTTCCTTCATCTCTAACTGTCCTCTGTCTAATTTCTTCTTACTAACATTTCTTCCCTCAGTCTTGGCAGTCTGTTCAAACCTATCATCTTTTGTCATTATTCTTGATCACTTGGCCTCTTTTCTAGATGTTTCCGGCCAATTCCTCGAGGGGGCATGCATATGTCATTGTTATTGTTTGGGGCATTTTCATTATTGTTCTTTGAAACAACGCTTAAAATCGCATTGTCTCAAAGAGGGGCAAAATGTAGACATCTAAAAATGGTCAACGCTTGCGGAGTCATACTTTAACATTTGTGCATTGCCTTATTTTAGGGTTCTTGCGTCGCATTAACATTTCTTCTATGTTGCGCACTTGGTCTTTATCATTTGCAAGCATCGAGTCCTTCTTCTACATTCCTCATTTTTCTTGCTTTCAAATTTGGTCTTGTCGATAACAATCTTCAGTCATGATTTTGGTCAATCTTATCTTGTCACATCATGTTGCGTGCTCATTTATTATCATTTTGGACATCGTCAATCCTAATCGATGATGGAATTAGGGTTTTGTCCTCTTGTCAATCTTGTCATCTTGTGATCGATTCGTTATCGATCCTTGTCCTTGTCAATCTTGTCATTTTGCGATCGATTCGTCATCGATCCTTGTCCTTGTCAATCTTGTCATCTTGCGATCGATTCATCATCGATCCTTGTCCTTGTTAATCTTGTCATTTTGTGATCGATTCGTCATCGATCCTTGTCTTGATCAATCTTGTCATTTTGCGATCGATTCATCATCGATTGTTGTCCTTTTCAATCGTGTCAATTTGGATCAATTAGTCATTGTTCCTCATCAATTGGCGCCTATCAATTTGATCTCTTTGTCAATCTTGGTCAATTTGTCAACAAATCTCAATCGTTTATCAACATTGGTCCTTTGTCAATCAGAATCATGGTCGAACCTACATCAATTATCTTTTGTCAAGACCTAATTGTCGTCCTTGCATTTCTAATTCATCTTCTAGGGTTTTATGATTTATTCATTTAATCTTGTTTGTTATTTTCCCTCTAGGTTAAATAATTTATTTATTTATCCTAAGTCTTCTTGTCACAATTAAATATTTATTTAATTGGCTAATTAATTCCCCCCTCTTTTTGTAAATTAATTAATGAATGAAAAATTATTAATTAATTTACCTAATTTTCCAATTTACTAATTTCTCCTAATTCCTAATTTTCTATTTTCTCCTATTTTTCTAATATTTCCCCTAATTTCATGGGAATGACATTTCAATCTTGTCATAATTTGTCATAATTTGTCAATCAATCAATTTTGCATAGCAATCTTGTCAATTTGTCATAATTTGTCAATCAATCAATTTTGCATAGCAATCTTGCATGTCAATTTGTCATAATTTGTCAATCAATCAATTTTGTATGTCAAGTTTGTCATAATTTGTCATATTTGTCATTCTTGATTTGAAATTTCCTTTCAAATCTCTTCATGCTAATCTTGTCATCTCTCCAATTTGTCTATAAATTGGATGATTTTCTTCAATCAAAGGATCAATTAATCACATTATCGAGCTAATCACATTTTTCAGAGAATCAATCATGCTTCTAGTATCCTTATGCTACCATTTCATCTTGTCAATCTTGCTTTCATACTATGCTTTTGCACTTGTAGGTGAGATCCACAAACAAAGCAATTTGAAGGAGAAAGAAGGATAATGGAGAATTATGGAGGAGATATTCGTGTTTGTGATGGTTTGCATTTGATTTGAATGTCTTGTTTTCATATCTCTATTGAATGTTTTTAGGATTTCTTATCATTGCAATTTAGTTTTCGTGGTTGAGCTAGTTTAAAGTTGCTTTTGATGCATTCCAAATTCCTATCTACATTTTTTGGGGCAAAATGTAGGCATCTAAAAATGGTCACCGCTTGCAGAGTCATACTTTAACATTGGTGCATTTCCTTATTTTAGGGTTCTTGCGTCACATTAACATCTCTTCTATGTTGCGCACTTGGTCTTTATCATTTGCGAGCATTGAGTTCTTCTTCTGCATTCTTCATTTGTCTCGCTTTCGAGTTTTGTCTTGTGGATAATAATCTTCAGTCATGATTTTGGTCGATCTTATCCTGTCGCATCAATGTGCGTGCTCATTTGGCATATTTTGACATCGTCAATTCGATTTCATTTTGGACATCGTCAATCCTAATCGATGATAGAATTAGGGTTTTGTCCTCTTGTCAATCTTGTCATCTTGCGATTGATTCATCATCGATCCTTATCAACTTGTCAATCTTGTCATTTTGCGATCAATTTGTCATCAATCTTGTCATCTTGCAATCGATTCGTCATCGATCCTTATCAACTTGTCAATCTTGTCATTTTGCGATTAATTTGTCATCGATCATTGTCCTCTTTAATCATGTCAATTGGCGCCTATCAATTTGATCTCTTTATCAATCTCAATCATTTATCAACATTGGTCCTTTGTCAATCAAAAATCATGATCGACCCTACATCAATTATCTTTTGTCAAGACCTAATTGTCGTCCTTGCATTTCTAATTCATCTTCTAGGATTTTATGATTTATTCACTTAATCTTGTTTGTCATTTTTCCTCTAGGTTAAATAATTTATTTATTTATCCTAAGTCTTCTTGTCACAATTAAATATTTATTTAATTGGCTAATTAATTCCCCCTCTTTTTGTGAATTAATTAATGAATGAAAAATTATTAATGAATTTACCTAATTTTCATCAATTTCTAATTTCCTAATTTCCAATTCATCATTTCTAACCTAATTTTCAATTTCTCCTATTTTTCTAATATTTCTCCTAATTTCATGGGAATGACATTTCAATCTTGTCATAATTTGTCATAATTTGTCAATCAATCAATTTTGCATAGCAATCTTGTCAATTTTGTCATAATTTGTCAATCAATCAATTTTGCATGTCAATCTTGTCATAATTTGTCATATTTGTCATTCTTGATTTGAAATTTCCTTTCAAATCTCTTCATGCTAATCTTGTCATCTCTCCAATTTGTCTATAAATTGGATGAGTTTCTTCAATCAAGGGATCAATTAATCACATTATCGAGCTAATCACATTTTTCAGAGAATCAATCACGCTTCTAGTATCCTTATGCTACCATTTCATCTTGTCAATCTTGCTTTCATACTATGCTTTTGCACTTGTAGGTGAGATCCACAAACAAAGCAATTTGAAGGAGAAAGAAGGACAATGGAGAATTATGGAGGAGATATTCGCGTTTGTGATGGTTTGCATTTGATTTGAATGTCTTGTTTTCATATCTCTATTGAATGTTTTTAGGATTTCTTATCATTGCAATTTAGTTTTCGTGGTTGAGCTAGTTAAATATCTATTTGCTTTGATGAATTCCGAATTCCTGATCTACATTTTCTAGTGAACCCAATGTGAACTAACCATTTAACCATGTTTTGAGTGCCTTTTGAACTGATTTGCAGGTGAAAAACTCAAGAAACAGGGTGACCCAGATCTTTCTGGACACTTCTGCACCTGTGTAGGAGGGATCTGCGCCTGTGATAAGGAGATCTGTGCCTATGTAAAAGGGACCTGCACCTATGTCAAGGCATTCTATGCCTATGTCAAGGTATTCTGTGCCTGTGTCAAGGCATTATGTGCCTGTGTTGAGACATTTTGCACCTGTGTAAGGCCAGAAACAGAGGTGAAACCAGTGTTTTTTACTTGCAAATTATTTTGTCTTCATTCTGTTCTTATATTCTGGTTTTTCTTTGGTACTGATTCTCTGTGCAGCACCTTGGCGTTACATGTGACAAAGACTGAAAATGAAACTACTAACAAATCTTATGCAGGACGTGGTCAAAGACTTTTATTAAAAACATCTTGCATGTGATTTTTAAAGTAGTTGCACATTTAATTTCTTAAAGGTTAGTGAACACCATGTCTGCTTTGTTTTCTTTTAGTTTGATTGCATGTTTTAACCCTTAGAATTGGGCCTGCCTCTCGATTTTCCTGGCACTTCACACAGGCATTGGTGAGAGGGAACGACCCAAAGTGGTGACGGGCTAAAACCAAGCTCTTCTGAACCACTCTAAATATCTATGGATGCAATGAAAGTTGTAGACAATGGGTGCTGGAATGGTATTGCGATGATTTATTCACCAGATCAATACGCACCCAAACGGATGCCCTTATTAGAATCTCTTGTTTTTAGAGGCCAAAATCCTTCTATCTATTGGCTCAGGCATTGTGATACTCGCATGCCGAAGACATCTCTCATGTACTCCTTAGTTAGAGATAGCAAGTTCTTGGGAAGTGATGCCCCTTGAACTCAAAGCTTGGTATGCCTGAGAAGTGAGTGCACTGTAAGGGGGAGCCAGTGCTACCAAGTGTCTAGCTATCTGGCTAAGTGTTGTATTTTATGGTTAGAGGATTCAATAGATATTGCCCTTGCCAACCATAGGAGTTGTTGTGAATGAGCATGATTATCTTGGGTCTAAGTCCAAACATCTTGTCTTTTGTGATTGTCAAAAGTTGAATTATACAATTGTCTCAAAGCATCATTTGTCAAACAAGTCCAAACATTGTCTAAACAAGGTTTTAAAAAAGAGAACATTCATCCAACAAAGTTCAAAACAATTTCAAAACATGGCTTTCAAACACATTGAAAAACTTTGTATCAACATTCATGTCACTTTAGGCTAGGTTTTGCATAGTCCACTTTAGGTCCTAGGGCATATTGTCATCTCCTTTCATTTTAGTCCTTTTCATTGCAAGCATCCTCATTTTGCACTTAGGTCCAAGATCATTTTCCCTAAGTTTGCATTTCATTGTCATATCCAAGACAAATTTCCATTTAGGTTGCATAGGTTGCATTTTGCATATTCCAAGTCATTGGTCTTCGCATATCCTTATCATTGTAGTGTCATATCATATCCTTAGATCATTTTCATGTCATATCCTAAGTCATTGTCATAATCATTGCCTTCTTGCATTTAGTCTCAAAAATTTGATTTGTCAAACTTGAAAAATCAAAACTTTGGATGATACCCTAGGTTGTTGTTAGGGAGTCTTGACCTGGTCTAAAAATTTGTCCTTTCATTAATATCACTTTTGTCAAACCTAGCTTAGTATCCAGGCATATAGGTGAGACATTGTCAATTTGTCCTATTGTCATTTTGTCCTTTTTCCTTTAAGGTCTTGGCTTCATTGCAACTTCCCAAGGTTGAGTCTTTAGGTTTGCATTTCAAAAAGTTTGTCAAAATCTTGAAAACAACAAAAACATAGGTTGCATTCTTGCCATAGATTGCATTTTCATCTATTTAAGTTGCATTTAGTTGCATATCATACATCATCCTCTTAAAATAAAATAAAAAAAATCTCAAAAGCATTGCATTTGCATAGTGACATGTTTGTTGAAATGAGGTCTCAACCTTCTTACGAAGCCATGTCATCACAATTGAGAAATCAATCATGTCAATCCAATCTCTACATGTCTCAGAACTTGGATCAAACTTTTTATGATGAAACAAGTCTCCAAATACAAAAACTAGAGGAGAAACTAGCTCAAGAAAAGGAGATATTGGAACAAAGAGTGAAAAACATTGAGAAGAATAGATCACAAATGTCCAAAATGTTTCAAAAATTTCCAGGTCAAAATCCAAAGATTGAGCCAATTGATGTAAGATCTCTTATCGAATGATCAAACATACCAGCTCTCCTCTCACAAATAGAGATGATGAAACAATTTCAAGAAAAGAGACAACAACATTATGTGCCTCCACAACAAGAACAAGAAGGTGTTTACTATCAATCACATTTTCAACCATCACAACCAATGGTTCAACCAGTTGTTCAACATTTCCAGCAGACACAACCAATTGTACAACATATACAACCAACACAACCAATGGTCCAATTTCAACAATATGTCCAACCAACTATAAAATGTCCACAAATAGTTCAACCAATGGTGGAATATCAACAAGTTCAATCAACATATCAATGTCAACAACTACAATCACAAATTCAAAAACAAAGGTTGCAACATGCACCAAGCCAAATTTTGAACATGTCAAACCAATTTGATCAACATCTAGTTCGAGATCAAAACATGACATCAGACCAGAACCAACTCCTTTCCAAACAAGTTCAAATTCCAGATACAACTATGTCAAAACCTCGAAAGAAAGGTGGCTTTATTGCAAGGATCTTAAGGAAATTACCAAGTGAGTTCTTTGAGGAAGATCAAAGTGCATTTCCTTCATCCCAAAACATTGATTCCTTGTTAGAATCCCCCATGCATATCCAAAGTCCAACCTCATGTCAAGAGGATAATTTAGAGCATGAAGAAATGAGTCCTAAAGAAAATCAAGATCAAGATCTTGAAACCTTATCATTCCATCCAATGGTTGACCAGGATCTCATCTTCCCAGACACTCATGATGATTCCCCTATTCTTGTCCATCCTATCCAAAGTCCTATTGACACTCCATTCCTTAAGCAAGATCAAGATATCCTAGTCCATCCAATCCCAAATGATCCCCTTCCATTTCATGAAAAAAATGTCCTTTTAAATCCCATTGGCATTCCACTTCCTAAGAAAGATCAAGATATCCCTTCCATCCTTTCCGATGATCCCATTAAAAGTCAAGAGCAAAGACCCTTTAAAGAGGATTCCAATGATCTTCCTCCTTGTCAAGATCAAATTATTCCTTTAAATCCTCCACAAGATCCTTTTGTTCCTCCATCTCCTTGTCTTAATGCTCCATATACACTCCAAGATCGCATTTCTTTTGATGATCCCATTATTTCTCCCATTCCATCTCTTGAAGAGCCTATCATTGAACCATGTCCACTACACAATCCTAGTCCCCCTCATGATCCTAATCCCCATCATGATTCAAATGTGTCAGTGCAAGATGTTCATGAACCCTCGACATGCATAATGGGTTCTTCCACTTTGGTGCAATCTGATCCACTTCAAGATCTCATTATTTCTCTCATATCATATCCACCTCATAATGGACTCGCGTCTTCTTCCCAAAGAAGAGAGTATCGTACAAATCAAGATATTCATAAAGGCAAAGGAGTAGATCTCCATAAACAAGAATCCCTTCATGTTAAAGAAAATATTAAGGGTCATGGCCTCAGTGAAATTCCTCAAGACGTTGGTATCCCTCCATCAAAATCAAAACATACACCTTCCCCATCATACCTTCCATCCATCTTAGGTCCTTATATCCCTTCCTCCTCTATGCAAGGTTAGCAAAGGAACACATCCTTGGGTAAATTCATCAATCCAAAAGAAGTCCATTTCATTCATATCCATCCATGCATTCCTTTCCTCCTCCAAGCAATTTGGATGCCAAGTATAAAAGTCATAAGTCTAGCAATCCACATGTATTCAAGGATCAACATGTCCAATATAATCGACATGTCAAAACAAAGAACAATATGATCTATAAAGAAAAAGAAAAAGAAATATCCAAAAGGCCACAAAGGCCCACTGAGAAAAATAAAGCAAAGTCAAAATATATAGACCCCTTATGCAAGCAATGCACTCCAAGGAACCACAAAGGCATGAAAAATCAGAAACCATGTGGATCCCTAAGCAACTCCTTGAAGCATAAAAGCCTAAAGAAACATCCAACTTGGCATCCAAAATTGCTATTCCTCCATCCAAACCTCTCAAATTTGTTCCTCCACCGCCTTCTTCATCCATTTTGGGCCCTTATGTCCCAAAATCCCAAGCTATTCCTCCATCCAAATCTCACAATCTGAGATTCATTTTTCCTCCATCAGTCCACCACCCATCAGGGTGTGTGCCAATGTTGATCTTGCCTCCATTTCCATCCATTGAAGCCCAATTCTTCCAATACCCTATCCATTATCCAATGCATATTTTCCATCCTTCCATCCCTCTAGTCCAATCCTTTGCATAAATCCTTGCCTTAATTTCATCTCTTTTTCCATGTCCTTATCCTACCAACGTCTTTGAGCATACTTTTAAAAGGTCATGGTCCATTTTTTTTAAGGCTACTATCCAAAAACCAAAAAAAAAGATGCTTGAGTCCTTCTTCCATCCCCTATCATGTGTCCATCTTCTCTTGGAAAAGTCAAAATACAAAAAAAAAAGTGAAAAAAAAAGAAAAAGGAAAAAAAAAGTAAAGCAAAAATAATTCATCCACTGGTGCAAACCTGGCAAATAGGCGCCTTGGGCAAGTACCGTGATGAAAACCTAGCAAACAAGCGTCATGCGTAATCTATGAACTTCTTGCATATCGTACTTGGGGACAGGTTTTATCCTATCATATCCTTTTGTCCTTCATTGTTCCATTATCCTATCGAACCCCTATCATTACCCTCCATTATCCTATTGTCCCTCATGTCCAGTTTCCCTTTCCACCTTTGATCTTGACAAGGCTAAGGATCTTCATGAGTATCATGCATCTTGTTTGTAGCTTTTAGTCCATCATAGCTTTTGGTCTTTATCCATTTGCTTATTACAACCTTTCATCCATATTCCCTAGCTTATTGCAACTTTCTGCCACTATCTCTTAGCCTACCCCGAGCTTCAGTCCATGTCCCTTATCCATTCTTGGTCTTGCTTATCCTATCCATATCTTATCACTATCCATACACTCTTTTTTTTTTCATTCCTTGATCTTGATTTGACATAAGGACGCAAAATTTAAATATTGTTTCAAAAACCTCTTGACATGTCCCTCATGCCATGTCATTGCTTTACATTGTCATATGCAATCTTTTGTCCCATCACGTAATAGCCCTTAAAATTGCATCTGTATTGTCTCCATAATAAAGGGCCTTTGTCTTCCCTCTATCCACCATCATTTTAGAAAGCCTATTTATTCACCTGTCATATTCCTTGCCTTGCTAGACACTGGGGGCAAAATCATAAAAATTGAAAAATGTCCTGAAATAATCAAAAAATTGAAAAAAATCCTGAAAATATTCAAAAACATTAAAAAAAAATTCAAATAAAGTCCTGAAATAATCCAAAAAAAATCAAATAAAGTCCTGAAATAATCCAAAAAAAAAATCGAATAAAGTCCTGAAAAATAATCCCTAAAATTCAAATAATGACCTGAAATAATCCCTAAAAAAGTCAAATAAAGTCCTAAAAAAACGAACAAAAAAATTTGTAAAAACTTGAAAAAGCAAAAAAAAATTAAAAAAATCCCCTTTGTGCATAGACAAATCGCTGAGCATACATCCAATGACAATCTATCAAACATTGTGCTTTAATGAAATCACACATTAACAGATGAACTTTTCAATCAAACTAGACAGTCAAACTGATCAAAATTGTCATATCAATCAATCATGCTTCTAGTATCCTTACGCTACCATTTCATCTTGTCAATCTTGCTTTCATACTATGCTTTTGCACTTGTAGGTGAGATCCACAAACAAAGTAATTTGAAGAAGAAAGAAGGACAATGGAGAATTATGGAGGAGATATTCGTGTTTGTAATGGTTTGCATTTGGTTTGATTATCTTGTCTTCATATCTCTATTGAGTGTAATTAGGATTTCTTATCATTGCAATCTAGTTTTTGTGGTTGAGCTAGTTTAAAGTTGCTTTTGGTGCATTGCAAATTCCTATTCTACAATGTAGAATAGGAATTTGGAATATATATATATATGTAGTTAAATATATATATATATATATATATATATATATATATAATATATATATATATATATATATATATATATATATATATATATATATATATATATATATATATATATATATATATATATATATATATATTATATAACAAAAGGCTAAGGCCTACAATATAGATATATTAATAAGAAATTTGAAATGCATATACATAAAAGAGAATATATCCAACCCTCCCCGAGAAGATGTACTATAACTAAAAGCCCAATAATGGGTTGGAGAATAGTCCCACCAGAAATGACCAAATTTGGTCTTACAAGCATTGTCAAAAGATCCACATTTTTATCTTATACACCATTTATACCCTTGAGAAACAAGGAAGCAAACTATTGACAACCAGAGAAGGGAAAATGCCTTGTAATGAGAAGGAAGAATGACCATTTAAGCCATTCACTAGTAAAAAATTTACAAAAATACCCACGTTTCTATTTTGCACATATATAGACCATTGATACATGCCTTCAAACTACAAAAACTATGAAACAACATGGAACTACAATATACCATACTTTAAAGCATATCTAGAGAAGATTAAAAATCAAAACCCCACATCAAAATTCAAAAAACCCCAAAATTTCATTCAACAACAACTGCATTGGTTGACTCTTGAGGAGAAGCCACATCATCTGGAAGTGGGAAATAAGACTGAAAACCATGAGGATCCACAATGGTGTGAAGATAGAGCTCCCACATTGCAATAAAAATATTTATCACATAAGAAAGAAGAGGCTCTCCAATTTGAAGTGAATTAGAAAACACCCAATTAAGAAAAGGCTTCGGAGATGAGAATCTGACACCATCAATGATGGAAATATATAGAGAGCGTTCAACCATATCCTACAACACTATAAACTTGCTAAAAAAATCACCTATCTACACATCTCCCTCAAAGAAGTTATAATTTGATAATTGATCATTCAAATCATCCCATGAGTAGAGAGAAGAATGAACAAAAGACCCAATTATCAACTTAGTAAAATTTGCAGCATTGGATATCTATTCACCTACGACCAAAAAACATGGAATGTCCCCTAAAGATGGATACGAAAAGTCATCTTAGATGAATTGTAGATAAAATTAAAGGAATTAAGGATAAATAGATGCCAACAATCCATAAGGATGATTTGAAGTGTGCTGAAATCCACCCTAATTCATGCTACAACACAAAATACAGTTGAAGTACTCTCCTAAAAACTAGAATTGTAGTCATAACCAATGCTTGGAGCATGCAAAACTTGAAGCATATTGAATATTTGCAATGAAGCTAAGTACCAAAGCAAGGAGAGAATACAAATTTGTCTTCTTAATAATTAACATCCTTGTGTAAAGGACAAAGTAATCTTAATATCACACATGTAGGTTGAAGCCCATGATACTCCTTGAAATGATAATCAAACACATGCTACTCCTTGAAATACTTTTCTCTTGGATATTTAAATTCATAATTAATCCTTTCTAAGATGTATGTGACTTAAAACAAAAGGGGCTATCCATTTCTAGCAGCATCGCGTAAAACTTGATCATATAATTGGAAATCTTCTTTGATCTGCAAGCCCGCGACAATATGCTCTCCCTCTGATAAGTTGCAACCATTATTAGCCAATAAATTTGCTAGTTTATTGGCTTCCTTGTAATAATGCAGGATATTGAAATAAAAAAAACTTATGAGTAGCTCCTTAACCTCTTGAATTATATAATCAATACTCTAGGATGTTGCTTGAAATTTCTTAAGAGCTAAAAGGACCTTACCTTCATGATTTTTGATCACACACCAAGACCTAATATACTTGGATTACCCCTTGTAGCTCCATCAAATTTTAGTTTAATAAAATTCAATCGAAGGGGGTTTCCATCTTATTTATTTTCTATCAACCCCATCTCTTGGACTAACCATCATGCTTCCTTTAAAAGGCAGTTCAGTAGCTTCCATTTGTTCATTATCTCATTAGCCAATGCAGTAAAAGGCAAATCCAACTTCTTGTTCTTAAACACATGAGCATTCACTGATTTTGAGATGGATATTTCAATTTCCTTAATCATGTCTTCTATCTGATTGTATTCTTGTTTAAAAATACGTCCATCTATTTCACTCCATACATTCCAAATCAACATAGTAGGCATGATTTCCTAGATGGCACCAAAAAAAACATTTGAAAACAATTTCAACCAAGAATACAAAATATCAGTCAAAGTTTTCTTGCAAAGGAGAAACCCAACCTAGTTTATCCATTAGCCATTTCCAATAGATATTAGCCACATCAAAATTCAATAACAAGTGGTCAACTGTCTCCAACTCCTGATTGCACAATACATAATCAAAGGATTGAGTAATTCCTATCTGATTTAGTCTATCACTTGTTAAAATTATACCTTTCAATGCAATCCAAACAAAAGATATAGCCTTTTGCAGGCCACACCCTTTCCAACAAAAGGAGAATTTTCTAGAGTATTGAGCTGATTTCTTGAAGGAAAGAAATCTATATCCATCTCTAATAGAATATGAACCTGCCTTGGAGGGAAGCCAAAAAGACTTGTCTCTTGAGTTCTTAAAGAAAATCTGCATTGTTTTCAACTCCTCCATCAACAATTTCTTTTGGTCTGCATTAGCATTAATGTAACCAAAATCTCTCCAACTAATTACCCAGTGATTATTGGTTTTGACGACCTGAAGGTAGTCATATAAAAAAACACCCCATTCAGCTTGTAAAGAGATCTTGAGAGCTTCTAATCCTTCCAACCTATCCAACTATGCATATCCATTCCATGAGTCCTCCCAAAATCTAATAGATCTACCATCATGAATAATCCATGAAATATTGGGTAAGAAGATCTCTCTACATTTCAATATAAATTCCACATATAAGATCCTTTAGGAGGATCTAATACTATAAAAATTCTTTCAGGAACATCAGAATCTAGATATTTACTCCTTATAATAGAAGCTCAAAGAGATGATGAATCCGTGTAAAGTTTCCAAACAAGCTTAGCTCCAAGAGAAAAATTTCTATCCTCCAAATTTGGAATTCTTGCACCCTCACATGCTTTAGGAAAACACACCTTGTCCCATGCAATTAAATGAATCTTATTCTTAGGATTTTTATTTCCTTTCCATAAGAAAGTCTTGAGAATAGATTCTAATTCTGTCCTAACCTTGGAGGGCATAGGGAGAATAGACATTATGTAATTAGGAATAGAAGACAACACTAATTTAATCAACAATATTCTTCCTACAAGAGATAACCAACTATTATTCCAAGATCTAATCCTGTTCTTAATTGCCATAACTTCCCTTATTAATACCTAAAAACAAAGGTATTATCAAATATTTGCAAGAGAGAGAAGCCCGCTTAAAACCCAAAATGGACAAAGCTTTTGAAGAAAACTCAAAAGAGCAATTATAAAGGAAAACTTTACACTTAGTCTCACTCACCTTATGCCCAAAAACTTCACAATATTGATATAATGCCTTTTTAATGACCTTTGCTTCCTTTATAGAAGCCTCCCCAAACAATATAGTATCATCAACAAATAACAAATCAGTAACCTTGAGTTGGGTTTGAGGAATAAGAATACCTTTCCATGAGAGAGAACTATGGAGATAACTTATTAGATGACTTAAAGCCTCCGCCATGATAATGAAGAGAGAGGGGATAGTGGATCACCTTGTATAACACCTTGTGAGGGGGAGAAGAAGCCAACTAGAATACCATTGACCAAAACTGAGATCTTAGCTCTAGAAATACAAGATAAAATCCACTTGCACCATAGTTTTGAGAAACCAAATTTGATGACGACTTGGTACAAGAATTGCCAATTGACCCTGTCATATGCCTTCATCATGTTTAATTTGATCACCATTGCCTCCTTATTATATTACATTATTGAATGAATTATCTCATGTACAATTAGGGCTCCCTCAGCTATTTCCCTATCGGGGACAAAGCCTCCTTGCTGAACAGACACAATTTTTGGAGTCAAGAAAGCCAATCTAATATAAATAGCTTTAGTAATGATCTTGTAAATTGTGTTACATAGAGAAATTGGTCTAAAATATACAAGGAATGCATGATTAGTCATATTTGGATAACACAATTAAGGTGGTATTGAATTGTTTAAAGACATTTCCACTTTTCCTTGATTCCTCCACCACCTTCCACACATCTGACCCCCAAAAAATCCAACATTTCTAAAAAAAAACAGCCAGAAAACCATCTAGTCTCAAAGCCTTATCTGGGTGCATGGAGAACATTGTATTTTCACTTCCTCCAATGAGAAAGGACTCAACAATTGCAAATTATCTTGATTTTTAATCAAAGGGGGGATATGGTTTAAAATTTCTTGAGTTTTCATTTCTAACTTATCATCCTCTTCCTCAAATTTTGAAAAAAGAGAAAAGAATTTCACAACTTCATTTTGGACTCTACCAATATCCATAGTTTGTCTCACCATATTCATTTTTAATTTGTGTTATAGTACTATTACCTCTCTTCATTTTCACTGAAGCATGGAAATTTTTTGTGTTCCTATCTCCTTCTCAAAGCCATTGATCCCGAGACTTTTATTTCCAAAATATCTCTTCTCTCAAGAGGGCTTCTTGAAGCTGTGAATTTAGGGATATTTGCTATTTATATGTCTCCTTATTAATTCCATTCTAAATAATGTTTTCATTCAAAACTTTTAAAGATTTGAGCCATCTCCGCAAAATTATATTTCCAGACCAATGAGTTCCACTCCTTAATCCTTGTTTTCAACCATTGTAATTTCTTACAGAATCGACACATCCTTTAACCTTGAACAAATGAAGCTAAAAACCACCATTATTGAAGATTTGGGATGAAATAAATGTGCCTAAACCACATATGTTGAAACCTAAATGAAGAAGCATAATTGTTGACAATAGGCTTAAAGGGAATATATAGCATGAGGGATTCACTTAGTGAACTTGGGTTATATCACCCGCATTCATGGCATACTAAATAATCCCCCTATTTTCAAAAAATATTTCCCTAAACTCCTTTTCTTCCACCCCCTCCCAATACACAACCTAAATTAAAAGACTCCCTATTTGCACAAAATATTGCATTTTTTCATACCTTGAATTAAAACCCCCCTATTTTCACTGAAGGGCAATAAATTGCACCCTCATTTTTGGGATATTAAACCCCCCAATATGAACACACATGATATGATATTTCTTATTTATGTTAGTCCCAACCGGTGCTGAGAGGGGAGGGGTGAATCAACACTTGATCAATTTTTCACAATTAAACTTTTAACTTTAATCTGCATTCATCTAATATTCATCAATATACTTAATCACTAAAGTAAAATATGCAAGCATGAAAAGTTGATATTGAGACCAAGAATTTATCTTGTGGAAACCCAAATGGGAGAAAACCATGGTGTGAGTAGGAACTCACAAAATTTTTACTCTTCTGGAGTATGCCTGGTGAGGAGCCATCCCTGTTAGGAGATTACAAAGACACTGTTAGGTGCCACCCGGTTAAGGGATTTTGTTCAAGGCGGGTTAGTGCCTTTACCCTGTTAAAGGTAACCTGGTTAAAGGACTTAAGAACATCAATAAAGATGTCACTCGGTTAAGGGATTTTACAAAACGGACCTGTTAAAGTCTACTTGGTTAAGGGATTTATGTTGCAGTGGTTAGAAAGCAATAGATGGATGATCTACTAAATTAGCTACTGATAGCTTGATCTTATCTCAATATGCATCACACTCAATCCACACTGGTTATGTCTTCTCTACACAACAACGGTTTTCTTCTTACACCTTCTGCTCTTCACTCAACCAGTCGCCTGTCCCTCGGCTTTGTACTCTGCCCATTCTCTAACCTTCGACTCTACACTCTATCAGTTCTCTGTCCTTCGAATCTACACTCTGTCAGTTCTCTATCTCTCGACTCTGCACTTAGTCGATCTACCTCAAATACCCTCTACTATGCTAAACCTCTTAGCTCTTCCTCTCTCTTTTCTCTTCATTTTGGATCACCTTCAACAAGATCTACTTGTTGTAAATTTCACGATCAAATCTTTTTGAATGAATTCACAAACACTTTATACATTTTCTGCCGACACTTTCAGGTGATTCCTCAATCAGAGCAATCATGGATTTTGGAAGATTTAAAATTCAAAAATCTCCCACTCTTTCTCTGAGTGCCTTCCAACATTTCTGCCAAGTGTTCAAACAAATTCTGCCACCGCATCTTCCAAAGATAGTAACTTCTGGGTCGTGTTCAGTCAATTAAGTGAGAACTAGAAAATCTGTAGGTAACCATGCTTGACTGCATGATAAATGAAGTTGACCTTACCAACATATGATTTGGCATAGACACAAACTCACCAACTCATCTTTTGCCACCGCAAGTGAATAAATGATCACCGCTCTGAGATTTATGGTGAATACCTATCTTCCTTCTATCATACTGGTATATCGGTTTGCCACTACACTTTTGTATTACTAATTCATCCTTTGATTGCTAGTTTATTGTGCTAGCATCAAGTCTCTTCCCCTGTTTTCCAATGAGGTTTAGGTTTGCATACAACCTCAAGTTTTCTTGCCTGAGTCACCTTTAGTGACTTCATCATCATCAGAGTGACCAATCTTCTTGAATGACAGTCTGGTTGGCTTAGTCTATCTTTCCTTGAGCTGATTGAACCTTTGGTCATTCGTTACCAATGTTGTTTCCATGTGTTTGTAAGTCATCACTTTTTCTTACTGAAAAAACACCACTCTACCTATACCACTTCACCGATTAGTGTCTTCACTTGTAAGTGTTGGACATCAATGACAAATCTTAGTGCATATACTGGTTCTCTCGATTGACTGGTTTTGTCAATGCTAACAATTTAGTGAAGCCCTCGTGATATCCAGTTGAATCTCAAAGTGGCCAGAACCTGATAATGTTAAGATTTGGTTATTTACAATACCAAAAGAAGAGAACCACAATGGATTCACAAAGAATCTATCCAATCTTACTGCAATGTGGTGAAATCCTTGCCTCCTATTCATCCAAGTAACTATCCTATTACATGGTACACAATCCTTGAGGCCATTACTGGAAACAAAATCATTAAACTCTTACATAGACTTAGGAGGGGGAATTGTGCCTCCTTTCTTGTCTCTTAAAGACAAGAATGCATTAAAATTACCCTCCAAAATGAATGGATCATCCGGAAACTGTAGAATAGATAGACAAATAATCCCAAATAGCCTTCTTACCCACTGAAGAGTTTGGTCCATAAACCAAAATAAAATAAAATGCACCCTCAACAACTGTAATTTGAACATGAATAAAATTTGCCCTCACTTCAATTGGCTGCACTCTAACTTTAATGTCTCTCCAAAGAATCTCCAATCCTCCTTAAGCACCAATGGTCTGAGATGCAACATACTTCCACCCTTTCCAAAGTCTAAAGGGTTGTGACTCCTGATTTTTTGAGAACTTGGTTTCTTGAAGTAGAAATAAATTAGCCCCACAAGACTCTATCTGAGACTTGATGAGATGTCTCTTGTTAGGGGTATTAATTCCCCTAAAATTCCATGTTACAATCCTCATTGTTGATCAAGAGAGCCAAGAGATCTCCCCAAATAGAATTTCTCATCTAGAGTAGATTGTACTCCCTATTGGACTTCCTTTGTAGTTTTTTTAAACAATCTCTTCTTTTTTGGTGGTCTACCTCTCCCTTTTGGTTTCGTCACACTAATCACCTTCTTAGATCATGTTTGATAAATAGAAGAGACTACTGGCTTTGTGTCTTTACCTTAATCTTCCATTTGTTTCTCCAAAGGAACAATCCTTTCCTCTACCAAGGCATCCGAATATGGACCCTCCCCAATACCTTTAACTTTTTGTTGCTGCTCTAGGAAAACCAACCGTTGCTTTTCCATATCAACAAGATGTGTTATCTGCCCAGGTGGCTCTATGGGCTGTAGTATTACTGCATCCTGTTGATACTTATGCAAAAAAGACCTTTGATCCTCAAATATATTCAAAACAATTAGATGAAAAAATGAATCATTGGCATTTATCATATCCATATTAGAACCCAAATTCTTTAATTGAATTGGGGGCCCATTTCTCCTAACCATTAGACTCTCATTGAAGGCATTGAGTTCTACATTTCTAAGAATAACACCTTCTTGTTGTAGCAATTCATCTAAAAACAAAGAGAAGGCTTTGCTAATCTTGTCCACAACTAAATTATCATACTTCTTCTCCATAAATGGGTCTTTGAGTTGCATAAAAAACTCCTTATTCTTTCCCAAATGCAATTTGAGAAGATTCAAAGACTGCGTAATATTAACCACAACTAGCATAGAGGTATGAAGAGGAATAAATTTAGACAGGCTTGCATTCATCCACCATTGTATTAATATGTGAGGCAACAAGGCCAAGCCATTTTTTTATAGCAAAGGATTGATCTTATTTACTATTCTCGGAGATCTTGAAGCTTACTTTGTCCTTCATATGTACAAAAATGACTATTCATTTAAGGAATTAAAACCTCCTCCATTTCTTTCTCATAAGGAGAAATAGAACCCTTCTGAGAACCCACCACTATATGAGTAAAAAATGAACAGAGCTTTGGATTAGAAGAATGATCATCACAAACTCTAACTATTTAGTCGATACCTTGGCATTGTTAATTGAAGTGGCCCAAGTAATCTCCATGATCCTCCACTTCTTTAGGGTATTGGAAAATAATAACTTGCTCCCGTGAACCAAACTTGGAAACAATTGAAAAACTCTTAGGAAAGGGTTTTGAGAGATCTAAAAGAAAACACACTCTAATTGGGAGGTGAGTCATTTAAAAAGGAATAAGATCATGCCTGACAAAAATTCCTATTTGATTTGCAAATATTTCAATTAACTCCAGATCTTTGTACTCTAGTGGTAAACCCAAAAAACAAATCCAAAAGGGAGCAAACTTACAAATTTCATTGTCAACCTTAAAGTTGGGAATCCATATCAAAGTAAAGAGGTCCAAACCCATTGCAAAACCATCCCTTAAACCTATGAATTAAATCTCTATTCTCTTTTGAGTCGAATATAGCAATAAAGAACTGAGAATCATTATCCATTAAAATGATTTGCTTAACCCCTCTCTAGGCCTTCTTTTCCCATGAAGACAACTCGGATGGGTGTAGAGAGAAATTCCAGAACTTACCAATAAGTGCTCTACCCCGAAGATCAGAAATATGAGGCAAAAGAAGATTCTCCGGAAATACAACCCTAAATGAGCCCCCATCTCGATCTCTGCCATCTTTAGGAGGAACATCTTTACTTTTCAAGGAGCTCTCAGATACCAAATTCTTCCTCGTCCAGTTTTTCTGAGTATGAGTCAAACCTAGATTCGTGATCTCATTACCTGCAGATTTTCATGGGATATTATGCTTAGCCCAATGATGCTTCTTATTACACTCTTTGGATTGAAGGGTTGGTCTGGTAGAGGAGGGTGATAGACGCTTCCTAACTTGAAGTAGGATATTGTTTGGGTTCTGCAACGGCATAGTATTCAGCCACGATATTAAAGATGGAAGATCATGAGGTTGGCCTTCTTCATTTTTATGGCTCTTAGACTTCAGATCTGCCACAATCTCCTTATAAAATTTATTCCAAAATCCTTTGTCTTCTTTTGGTTTTCCTCACCGATGTCAAAAACTCCCCGCCTTCCTCTATTAAAAGTGCCTCAATGATGGAAAAAAATATAGTTTTGATTAGTATTTATGTATTTTTTTTATTTAAAATGAAAATATAAAGTTTTTATTAAAAAAACTGATTTTAGGTTTTAATATTTAAGTAATTTATATTTTTTTAATGTATGTTTTAATAATTATTTAGTTCACATTTTTCATTTAAAATAAATTAATTTGCATAATCATAAATGAATAGAATAGGAAAACCAAAATCAAAATGAAAACTAGTACAAAACCCAAAACAAAAACCAAAATGAAAATGAAAACCCACCACATGATATCATCAAAAGGGTTCACAACATGATACATTAAATGTAATTTATCTAATTTGAATATGATTAAAATCATGATTCTCCCCTTAAGCCATCCTATTAGGACCCCCTTAAAATGTACATGAACTAGATCTTGACCCCTTATGCCATCATATTAGGACATATAGCTTAATAATTTAATCCAACCCCATGTATTTGACATCCTATTCTAAAATCCCTTACTCAATATGTACTCGACATACTTAACAATTATCACCAATTAGGACCTCTTAAGCTTCCATGTACTTGACATTCTCGATTAGAACCTCTAGCTTAACAAGTTGATCCAATAGGTCATATGTATTCTAGGACACATTACTTGCTTCCATTTATCTAATCATGCTTCTCTTCTTAATCCATCCCATTGTAGGACCCCCCTAAGATACATGAACTATCTATCTTGACCCCTTAAGCCTTCCTATTATGAACTATAGCTTGATAATTTAATCCAACCTCATACAAGTGACATACTTTTCTAAGACCCTTTTACATGTTCTCAATTATGACCTAGGCTTAAAATTTCATACTTGACATGTACTTAACAATTAAATCATGATTAGGACCTCTTCAGCTTCCATACTTGACATATACTCAAGGCATTTAAGTTAGATCATGACACCTTAATCTCTATCATTTTAACATACTTGAAATTTTGGATTAGGATCTCTAGCTAAAATATTTAATACAATAGGTCATGCTTGGCATCCTATGAACGAGCACCCCTTAAGACATGAATCACATGACCCCTTAAGCTTTAATTTATCTAATCCATGTTGAAATCCCCTTAAGCCATTATATAATGACCTCCTTAAGACACATGAATTAGATCTTGACCCCATGCTACTTCTTATTATTCAACCTATAGCTTAATTATATAATCCAACCTCATACAAGTGACATCCTATTCTAGGACCCCTTTGTTAGGATAACCGGTGAACCACTGAGAGGGGGTGCAGGTGAATCTATTGTCAACAGATTATAACTTTTAATCCACAATACAACCTTAAAACAGATCAAGTACCGGTAAAGAACATACAGATGCTAGTAGGAACAGATACCGGTAAACAATACAACTTAACAATTAACCAGATAATCAATGCAAAGAAACCATACCACATAACACCATGATTTGTATGTGGAAAACTCGGAAAGGGAAAAACCACGGTGGGAAGCCTACCCACAGTTAGATGATACTTCTGCAAAAAGTATGTGATACAATGAGGGGTCTGCACATGCAGGAAGGCACATTGCCTAGAGCGTACTGCTCATTATAAAAGAGTCTCACTGACCACAGAGAGGCTACAACCATCTCAAGATAAATGGACAACAATCCAATAAAGTGAACTGCCAGAAATAACATCTACCAAGCTTGATTACAGTCTTGGTTAAGCTCAATATCGAAGGCCTTTGACCTCTTCCTTAATCCCAATTCGATTACCTATGATCGACCAAATCTCCTTTGCATATGATATTGCATTCCAAGACCATGACACATAATCCCCATGATCTACAATGAGATCTTACATCATTTTATACAAACCCTAAGACCTAAACCAATTAGGTCAGCCACCTAAAGGATATTAAAATAATATCATTACATAATTCCATATTACATATGCCATGTCGACTTAAGACCAAAACAACAATAACAAATCCATAAATATTCCTGAAACATCCTGGTAACGTGTAGAGTACACATTATAATGATATCGATCCATAACCTAGATAGGTACTGGACCTATTCTGGGTCCACCATGCCAAAGCAATGTCTTCAAGCAGTTGAAGCATGATCAAAGAACATCTTCAACATCCTGAAATCCATCTAGAAGCTACACCAACACTAATTATGCATCCTGTCAAGATTCCTTAGTGAAAGCTCTACCGATAAAGCCTTAAACCAATGTCGGTAAGGGTTTATAAGAGTGTATGATAGTATCCAATACCAAGCCAATACCAACTGACCAAAACATGCTCCAGAAGAACGTATCACATGTAACCAATCACATTCCATAGATCCAAATATGTTGGAAGTGTCCAATAGATAATCTCTTCTGCTGTTAACACTAGATCTTCAACTGATAACCAAAACCTATTTGCTAGTAACCAACCATAACAACTAGTGTTGACATCAATGAAAAATATCAATGTAACACATAATCAATTCATCCAATAATGCCAACAATCTCCCCCTTTGGCATTGATGGAAACACTAGATGTGAAAAACATCTAAGTACCAAAAAAATGCCAAATAAGTCCCCCTGTGGAAGACAACCAATAACCTCTTGAATATCAGTAACCTTCCCCCTATGAATGATATCTCTGTAAAGTTCTAATTTTATTATTTTTCACATCACTTTCTCTCCCCCTTTGACATCAATGCCATAAATCTGACAAAATATCAAAGCAATAATGTAAACCTCTGAAACTCCAAGCTAACTACTCCCCTTGAGTAGTAGCACCACTCATCAGTGCCAGAATGAATAATGTCTTTGGTAATGCATGCCAGACTGATGACAAACTGCATCAATCAAGTCTCTGCCGGAGGGGTAGAAACCCTTAACTTGTCTCTCAAATACTCAAATGATTCCTTTGACAATGATTTAGTGAATATATCTGCAATCTATTCTTTAGTGTTCACATAAACCAATTTGACTTCCTTTGCTTCTACCTTGTCCTTCAAAAAGTTATACTTTATTGAAATATGCTTAGTCTTAGAGTGAAATACCGGATTCTTAGACATGTCAATAGTTGTAGAGTTATCACAGTAGATAACTATCGGTTCACTACAATTTACCTTGATATCCTTCAACATTTGCTTCATCCATAAGACTTGAGTGCAATTAGTTGTTGCTGCAACATACTCAACTTCTGCAATAGATAAAGAAATGCATGACTATTTTTTAGTGATCCATGAAACCAGTTTCTTTCCAAGAAAGAAATCTCCACCAGAAGTTCTCTTCCTGTCAACAATATCTCCTACCCAATCTGAGTCAGTATATGAACATAAAGTGAAATCATCATTTTTAGAATACCATAAACCATATTTTGTTGTTCCTTGGAAATACCGGAATATCCTCTTTACTGCACATTCATGATTTTCTTTAGGATTACTTTGATATCTTGAAACAATACTTATTGCATTCCTGGTATCAGGTCTAGTCTGAGTTAGATATAACAGACCACCAATCATACTGGTGTAGAAGTATCGTTGATAGATAATTTCTCACTTGTCACCATAGGAGTACTTACCGGTTTGGAATTATCCATACCAAATTTTTTTTAACAATTCCTTCAAATACTTAGTTTGACAGATAAAAATCCCTTTGCCAATTTGAGTAATCTGCAAACCTAAGAAAAAATTCATCTCACCAATCATGGACATTTCAAATTCATTCTTCATGTTGTTAGCAAATTCCATGCACAATTTATCTTCTCCTCCAAAAATGATATCATCAACAAATACTTTAATAATCAAAATATCATCATCAGTGATCTTATAATATAAATTACTATCAACACTGCCTTTAGTAAAACCAAGCTTCAAAATGTATTTATCCAACCTTCCATACTAAGCTCTAGGGGCCTGTTTCAATCCATATAAAGATTTCTTTAGTCTACAAACCATATCTTTATCATCTGTCAGTGAAAATCCACCAGGTTGCTCAATGTAAACTTCTTCCTCAGGTTCATGATTCAAAAATGCACATTTAACATTCGTTTGATAAACCTTATAGTTCTTATAAGCTGCATAGGCAAGAAATAGTCTAACAACTTCAATTCTAGCTACAGGTGCAAATGTCTCACCATAATCAATTCCTTCCATTTGAGAATATCCTTTACAAACTAATCTAGCCTTGTTTCTTACAACTTGACTATCCTAATTTAGTTTATTCCTAAAAACCCATTTAGTTCCAATAACATTCTTATTTTTAGGCTGGGGAACTAAAGACCAAGTCTCATTTTTCTCTATCTAATCTAATTCATCTTCCATAGCCTTTAACCAATGGTTATCCTTACAAGCTTCAATAAAAGTTGCCGGTTCAACTTGAGAAAAAGACATACCTCTTAATTTGCCAGTTTTCTTCTTGTCATAACTCCCTTGTTCCTATCTCCAATAATTTGATCTTCAGAATGATTTAATCTTACATACCATGGTGTCTTCTGAACTTCAGGTTCACTACTCTGATCATTAGTCACACTTGAATTTTCTAATTGCACTGGTATAACTATCTCAACTTCCTGTACTGGTTGAGGCATTTCTAGTTCAATTATGATCATTTCCACTGTCGGTTCCCTGACATATGATATAAAATGATTTATGTACTATTCATCCACTTTCACATTAGCATTTTCCACAAATTTCTACAATATTTTTTTATAACATCTATATGATTTGCTTTGAATTGAATACCCAAGAAATATCCCTTCATCACATCTAGGATCAAACTTTCCAATTGAATCATCTCTTTTGATATAGCATTTACTTCCAAAAATTTTGAAATACTTAACAGTAGGTGTATGTCCAAACAATGATTCATAAGGGGTCTTACTGATTTCACCTTTGATGTGAACTCTGTTGAATGTGTAGACTGTTGTAGTCACTACTTCTCTCCAGTAGATATGAGGCAATTTGGATTCCATCATCATAGATCTTGTTGCATCCAAAATGGTTATGTTCTTTCTTTCATCTACTCCATTCTACTAAGGAGTCTGAGGTGCAAATAATTGTCTTCTAATTCCATTTGTCTCACAATAACTATTAAATTCATGAGAAGTGAACTCACCACCATGATCTGATCTTAGACATTTGATTTTCAATCTAGTTTTTGTTTCAACCTTTGCTCTATAGATCTTTAATTTCTCAAAAGCTTTAGACTTCTCCCTTAGAAAAGTCACCCACATCATTCTAGAATAGTCATCAATAATCAACATGAAATACCTATCACCTTGAAAGCTTCTAGTCCTTGCTGGACCACATAAGTCAGTGTGAATCAAATCAAGTACATCATTAGATTTATCATGTATGCTCTTAAAAGAACTTCTAACTTTCTTTCCCAATTGACATTCCTTACATAGCGGATTATGAGGCTTCATAATCTTAGGTATATCTCTAACTGTCTTAGTTGAACTGGTCTTAACAATACAATCAAAATCAACATGACACAACCTCTTATGCCATAGCCAACTCTCATCAATATGAGCAATCAAACATGTCTTATTACCAGTGTTCAAGTGAAAGATATTACCTCCAGTCTAAATAGCAGTTGCAATCTCCAAACTAGTTTTGTTAATGATTTTGCATTTTCTATCTTTAAATTGAAGTTGGAAACCCTTATCAACCAATTGAACAACACTCAAAAGATTGTTCTTTAAAACTTCTACATAATAGACATTATCAGTATTATTCTTACCATCCAGAGAAATAATACCTCTACTTCTCATCATACATGCTTTGTCATCTCCAAATCTGACTTGACCGCCATTGTATTCTTGCAGGGACAAAAATTTCCCTTTATCTCCAGTCATATAATGTGAACATCCACTATCAATTACCCATTCATCCTTATCTTCAAATTTTGCTGCTAGGGCCTTTTCTTAATTTTTCATAGCCGGTTCCAGTTCATCTTTCTTCAAAGCATAGAACACCCATTCCTTTCCATTCCTGGATCCACTAGCAGAGTCTTCTGTCGATTCATCTCTAGAGTCATCAGTTACTCCTTCCTCATCTGCTATGTAGCATTGTTTACTTTTATTGAATCTATATTTGTTCTAGTTAGGCTTAAAAGATTTCTTAACTCTTTCCTCAAACCTTGCATTCCTTTTAGGACGTCTAGATGCAAAATGACCAATCTTATTACATGCAAAATATTTAAAAGGTGCTTTTCATTTATACTTACTTCTAGTTGGTCCTCTAGGTATTCTTCTAGAAAATAAGGCTTCAAGTTGCTCAAGTTCTTCATCTTCTTTTCTCATGTATTCCAATTATTTTGCATATAGGGCTTTCCAATCACTTTTTCTAGTAGATGATGACGATGCATAAAAATTAGGTTCAGACTTTATAGCTCCAGAAGATCCAAAATCTTTAAGCTCAAAAGCAGATAATTTCTCGATCAGAATGTCTCTGTTAAATGAAGTGTTTGCCATTATTCTTAACTCATTAATTGTAGTTACCTTCAAATTGTAAGCTGGTGGAAGGGCTCTCAAGACTTTGAAAACTATTTCATCTTCACTTAGAAATCCTCCACAACATTGAATTCCCATAACAATCTCATTTACTTTTTCCATAAACACAACAATTCTTTCATTGTCTTCCATCTTCAAGTTTTCATATCTTACCCGGTAACCATCAAGTTTAGTAATTTTGACAGTAGAGTCACCTTGATTCAGAGTTTGCAATTTATCCCACATAACCTTAGCCAATGATTTATCAGTTAATCCCATGATTTGTTGATCACTAAGTGCACACAAGAGGGCTTCTCTAGCTCTGCAATCATTTTCAATATTCCTATCCAATTCTACAGGAGCAAGATTGCCAGATGTTGGATCATAAGGTGTGTATCCTTTCTTAGTGATCTCCCAAATAACCTTGCCAAGACATCTAAGATGAGTCTCCATTCAAATTTTCCATATCCCATAAATTGTTCCATCAAGCTTAGGGATTTCTCTTCTGAAAATAGTTGTCAGTGGATTAGAAGTGTTAGCTGTCATAGGATCTACCTGGTATAGGAGAACCTCAAGACTAAGATGATAAGTGAAATAAAGGATAAAAGTCATACATGAGAATGTGACCTTTCAATCTATGTGATAGGGTAGTCTTGTTTGTTTGATTTTTGTAATAAACCCCACCTTGTCACCCAATGACATGGATTTGGCAAATTGATGAGCCACCATGGGCATATGGGCCTAGGGGTATTTAGCTAAGTATTTTATAGGTTTTTATGTGCTGGAGATGTCTTAGGAAGGTTTAGGACATGTTGAAACATCTCTAGGTAGGTGGACTTAACATATGTCAAAAGTTGCCCAGACTTGACAACTTTTGCTGACAACTTTTAATAACAACTTTTGGTTGCAAATAGAAACTTCTTTCTAATGGTCACCTCAATTAAAAAGTTGGTTGATAACCATTGAGGAAGGTATAAAAAATTATTCCCAATCATCATTGGAGGGAGAGGATGACTTTGTAAACATTTGGCATAATGGAAGTAATACAATTCTAAGAATTTCTTGCAATTATGTTATTCTACATGGTGTATGGTTCTGTACGAACATTTTGGAATTAGGAAACCACTGAGATGTGTTAGAGTGGTCAATAATCTTTCATATGCATCAAGTTTGAGGTCTTAATTCTCTAAGACAAGAGAGGAACTTGTAATTATCTGGAAGTGGTCTAGATTTGATAGTTTTGCCTAGGGTTTTGCAAAGAAATGGCCTCATCTTGCTGATCCTTCATTGATGGTCCACGGCTTTGGAGGGGATGCAAGTATGGCCAATGTATTTTAGGATTTTGAAGGCCTTTTTCAATTTAGGACCAGTTGGAGGTGAGGGTTTGATGCATTAAGGTGGGCAACTCCATGTGGCCACGGTGCAAGTGTAAGCAAATAGGTCTCACATAAGGGGTTAGAGGTCTAATCATGACCTAATAATTAGGAATTGGTGTATTTTACATGTCTTAAGAGTGTTCCTTGAGTAGGTTTGGTGATTTAAGGTCTGTGTCTACACACTCCTTTGTAAAATAGGCCTAATTGGGGCTATTAGGTTCCCTAACTAGAATAGGGTTTGGATTCTTGTGTTCCCAACTAGTCATAACCCTTAGGATATGTTTTGTAACTCTAAAAAGGGTATCCAAATATGGGATTTTTTGTCTAGGTATTTTGGAGAAATAAGGAGTTAAGTGTGGAAAACCTATCTGGTAGGGCTACTAGGATTAGTAGGCCTTGTTGCAGTAGTTACCCCAAACCGGTAGAGGAAACCTAAATCAATGATAGAAGGGGGGTCTCTTTGATATGAGGTAATTCAAACCAAACCTTAACTAGCCATTGTTGCATTAGAGAAGGGACCAACCCATTGTTGGCCATAAGGTCCTTAAGAGCCTCTAGAAGACCTTATGAGATGCTCAATGAAAGAGACCTTGTGAGGGAGCTTCTTTGGAAGAAAGGGATATGGGACTTTTCAAACTGATATTCCTTGACCCCTTGTAGTGTGTTGTGATTTCTTGGGTCCTTAGTGTGCTCTTGGATTAGGGGAACCTATCCTATACCTATACCAGGGCTCTACATCAGATTGGTATTAGAGCATAGGAGGAATCCTTTTGGGAAGAAGAATAGTACATGTCAGCAAAAGAATCAGAGGGTGAGGATAGAAGAATGCCTCCAAAGATGAAAAATGTGGAACTTGCTAGGATGGTGCAAGAGAATAGAGAAGAGAATGACCAGCTTAGAAAGTTGATTGAGAACTTGGAAGGCAGACTAGAGAGAGGAGGACCTGATGACTTAGAGGAAGTGGGAGAAGAAGAGGAGAAACCACAAGGGCAGGAAGAAGAGGAGGTTCCTATAGAGCATATGTACCTAGTCAATGCCTTGAAGTCTGTGGAGAGGAGAACCATGGACCAGAAATCAATGTAACAGACCCAAACTTTGCATAGTTTTTGGGACTAAGTCTGTTTCTATGTTCAGTGACCTGAACATCTAGCTGAGCTTGGATGATTACCTTTTCGATCTAAGTGAGTCATTTGGGGTTCACTTTTTCTTTGGGGCTGACTTGAAGTGGACAAGTACCGAGGTGCTTCGAAAATCAAAGCAGTTAAGCATTTGGGGCCAACTTGGATCAAGTACCGATGTGGGGTTTCAAGGATTGGTGTGGACCTATCCTAGCACATGTCATGGGGCAGATCATGGGTTTTATGTGAGTCTGATGTTGGGCCGACTTTCATTGCTCGATGAGCCGACCATTGGAAGCATGCAGACCATCTCTTGAATTTTGCGAGCTGTGTGATCGAGCCGTTACAAGATCTATGGTGCGGATAATCTTCATCCATCTGATGCATCGCGGCACGTGACTTCTCTATATAAGGTGGATGCCTTTTTCATTTGTGGATATGACAGACGAGCAAAGAGTAGAAGTGCAATTTGGAGATTGGAGCAAAAGTTTGAGGCACAATTAGGCAGAAGGCTTCTTGGCGAGCCAAGTTGGGTCTAAGTGTGGGACTCAGGACTGAGCTTTGAGCTCTACTTTCTTGCATTGTAATATTTGTTTGGCTAAGAGTTATGTTAGCTTTAGACCCTAAGGCAACTCGTGTTTATCAATACAACACGTAGGGCTTTGTTTTTTAATGTTGGACTTACGAATTGAAAGCTTTCATGTTCACTGACCTATTGTTGAGTTCTTGTGTATTTCTGAGTTTGCATCCGACTTGTCTGAGTTGTTTAATTTGCATTGACTTGCATTTTGCATTAGGCAACTTCACAACATTGAATTTGCATTGTTAGGTGACATCAGAATTCCAGGGGTACGAGAAGGCATAGTCTGTTTTGGGTTTCTGCAAGCCTTTGCACACTTGTAGCGTCCAAATCCAGTGCTGCGCAGATCTCAACTGTGAAGGTCCGTGATAGTTGGTATTAGAGAATAACTTTGTAAAGGACTTGCAAAGGGATTCGATGGTAGATAATCTTGATGAGGGTCATCAAGAGGAAGTTGAGGAACAACAAGAATAGGATCAGCGTGGGTCGCGTTCCAAGCATTGGCTCCAGGATCATGAGCAGAGGATTTCAGATCTAAAGGCTTGGGAGGAATGATTTAAAAACATCATTTTGAGAATGGAAGAGATAGCTGATGTCGTAGACATGATCCATCGACTTGTGGAGACACATAGCGATGAGATTAAGTTTTTGAAAGAAGGGTAGGCACTGCATAGCACTTTGCTCCAGGGTGGAACTCAGAGTTCCAAGACATCAGTATTGATTGGATCGTATGATGGCAATCGTGACAACAAGGCTCTGGACAACTTCTTTTGGGATGTTGAAGAGTACCTGTCGAGTGCACCTAAGTTGGTTGGGGAGGCACAAGTCCATAAGGTGGCCTCCTACTTCACGGGCAGTGCTAAGCTTTGGTGGTGGACACATCTAGCGGACGAGCGAGCCGGGAAGAAAGTGTGGTCAATTAAGAGTTGGCTAGAATTGAAGGCAGCTCTACAGGATCAATTCTGACTAGGCAACTCAGATTGGGTTGCTCGGACCTGATTTGACGAGCTCAATCATACTAGCAAGATCCGAGACTATGTTCATGAGTTCCAAGTGTTGGAGTTGGAATGCACCAAGATCATTGACTTTGAGAAGTTATATCTATTCATGTGCAATCTGCAACCTTGGGCTGCCAACAAGATGCAGAGGTAGAAGGTACAGACCCTGGCTCAGGTAATCACTTTGGCTGACTGATTGCTAGACTACAAGGGTGATGCTGCCAAAGGTTTTGGTGGTGTGCGATCTGACTCGACAGATCAGCGTAAGAGCTTCTGATGGAAAAGAGAGAAGTTAAATTTGGGTCCTCAACCAAAGGTGGAAGAGCAGAAGAAGGCTAAGCCGACTGGGAACCACCCACCCAAGAAGGCAAAGTCTGACAAGCCTGCGAAAGACAAGAAATCCGACAACAACTGTTTCATATGTGGACAATTTGGACATTGGGCTCGAGAGTGTCCTGAGTGCACTCACATCAGTGCTTTGATGGGTGATAACCAGAAAGTTCAAGCTGAGATGGGCGTCTTGCAGTTGTTGAATGCTATTTGGGAGACAATGAATCCGAATGCGGGCAAGGCAAGTTGTAACGGCTTGTGTTTCATTGAGGCTTTCTTTGCTGGAAAGAAGGTCTTGGTGATGGTTGATTTTGGGGCTACACACAATTACATATCTGTGAGTCGAGCGAAGGCACTCGGGCTTAAGATGGATCTGACTAAGCAGAACTTCAAGGCGGTGATTGTTACTGCATGAAGAGTCAGTGGTGAGATCTCTAATGTTGTCATGAGGATCGGGTCATGGTAGGCTCCTTTCAACCTTATGGCGATCAAAATGGAGGACTTCGATCTTATTTTGGGACAGACTTACCTGAGACAGGCTATAGCTGTCATAGTTCCATACTTGAGTTGCATTATGATCTTGGATCCGACGCGGCCCTGTATGATTCCAATGGTTTAGCGAGGTGACTCGACTCAGATTCTGAGTGCATCGTGTGCCAAGCGAGTTGGAAGGAAGGCAATAGAGGAGCTCTTTTTGGCAACTTTATTGAGCGGTTGGGATGAAGATGAACCTTATGGCTCATCTGATCCTTCTGCTGTGGAGGATGTCTTGAAGGAGTTCATGGATGTGATGCATAAGAGGCTACTAGCTGAGTTTCCCTTGAAGAGGCATGTAGATCACATGATCAAGCTAGAGACCGGGGCTAGGCTGCCGGCTCGAGTTCCCTATCGCCTCTCCAGACCTGAGATGGCTGAGTTGAGGAAACAGCTCGCCGATCTCGTTGAAGCGGGGTACTTGCGACCTTCTCGCTCTCCCTTTGCTTCACCAGTTTTGTTTTAGCGTAAGAAGGATGGGTCACTTTGTTTGTGCGTGGACTACCAAGCGCTCAACAAGCTGACTATAAAGAACAAATACCCTCTTCCCTTGATTGCGGACAACTTTGATCAACTTGTGGAGGCCAGGTACTTCACCAAGTTTGATCTCAGACAGGGATATTATCAGATCCGCATTGCACTGGGCGATGAGGCGAAGATGACAATCACAACAAGGTATGGATCTTATGAGTTTTTGGTTATGTCATTTGGTCTAACCAATGCTCTAGCTACTTTCAGTACCCTTATGAATGATGTATTTAGACCCTTGCTGGATAGATGTGTTGTTGTATATTTGGACGACATCTTGGTGTAACATCTCAGGGAGGTGTTCGATCTTCTAAGAACTCACCGCCTCTTTGCCAAAAGAGAGAAGTGTGATTTTTCACAAGAGGAGGTCCATTTTTTGGCGCACATTGTGGGACGTGGTCAGATCCGACCTGATCCAGAAAAGCTTGAGACAATTCAGGATTGGGAGCCACTGAAGAATGTCCATGAAGTGAGACAATTTTTGGGACTGGAAAACTACTATCGAAAGTTTGTTGCGGGCTACTCCAGGATCACGAGCCCCTTGACCAACTTGTTGAAGAAGGAAAAGAGGTGGATCTGGGGCGAGCGCCATCAGCAAGCCTTTGATGAGTTGAAGAGAAAGCTTACAGTGGAGCCTGCGCTTGCGTTGCCGAGATACAATGAGCCTTTTGAGATTCAGACTGATGCTTCTGATTATGCAATCAGTGGGGTTCTGATGCAGCATGGACATCCGGTAGCATTTGAGTCAAGAAGCTCAATGACAAAGAGCATAGATATTTGACACATGAGAAAGAGATGACAACCATTGTGCACTGCCTAAGAGTTTGGTGGCACTATCTTCTAGGAGTGCCTTTTTATGGTGAAGACTAGTAACATCAGCTTGACATACTTCAAAATGTAGGCCAAGCTTACATCGAAGCAAGCAAGGTGGCAAGAGTTCCTTGCTGAGTTTGATTTTGAGCTCGTGTACAATTTGAGAAGGCACAATGTGGTTGTGGATGCTCTCAGTCGGAAAGCATAGTCGGGCGCTTTGGAGATCTTGGAGGATGGGGCTAGCCAAGCCTCCTTGACAGAAGATGTGCTTGATCGAGTTAAGGAGGGACTTGAGAATGATTCTCAAGCTTATCAGATTGTTCTTCAAGTTCGTGCTGGGCAGACTCGAAGATTTTCTTTGCAAAATGGTTTTCTCTACTATTATTGAACCAGCTCTACATTTCGAAATGGAAAGAGTTGCGCAAGGAGTTGTTGTGAGAATGTCATGATTCTACCTGGGTGGGCCATCCTAGGCAAAAGCGAACTCTTGCATTGATGGAACGTGATTTCTACTGGATGAAGATGCGAGATGATGTCGAGCTCTTTGTGAGGACTTGCCTCACTTTCCAGCAAGATAAGTCAGTTCACGAGCGAGCTGGAGGTATGCTCCAACCTTTGCCAATTCCGGTGTGGCCATGGACAAGCATAAGTATGGATTTCATCACTCAGCTCCCAAATGTGGAAGGCTTTTCTAGCATCATAGTTGTTATTGATTGGTTCAACAAGTATGTAGTGTTTGTTGCTTGCCAGTAGCCATTGTTGGCATTATAGTAAGAAAGATTGTTGGCATTTCAATATTAGGAGATTGTTGATATTCAGTAAGGATATTGAGAAGGTTGTTGAAGATTATTGATATAAATGAATAAGGATGATAACTATCTTTATAACATTATTTTATCATTGATGTCAAGAAATTGATTATCTGATTCAGTATGATGTTTCCATATCTTAAGAAGATTGATTTAAAGAGAATTAAGATGTCAGTAAAAGACACAAAAAGAATGTGATGAATAAGAGGAGGAATAAGTTATTCAATGGGCAACTATTACTGAGTTAGACAATAATGAGATCATGATGTTTAGATTATTTTGATATTCTACATATGTTGTTGATTGTAAGGTTAATACTATACTATGTCACCGAGCAAAGAACCTAGTCGGTAAACCCTAAGGTTATCGATATCGGTTAATGAAGGCGGAATGTCTACTGAGTAAAGTTTAGTATTTATAGAGTTGCAACTGAGTTATGACATTGCACATTAGATGGATAAAAGCATTATTTAATGAAGGACAATGATTAGTTGGAGATGTATAAATGATTGGTATGCCGTACATGAAGTTTGTTAAGGATCTATGGCAAAGGAAAATCGGCACGAAGATCTACAACACAGATTGAACCGCAATAACCTTGTACAAGTTCCTAGAAAGGACTGCAAGTCCCGAGGTGAGGTAAAACATTTTCAGATTGGAAGGATACATTGAACCTAGTCAAGTTTGAAGATCTGATGGCTAATATTGATCATGGGAAATGTGATCAAGGAGATTAAGCGGTTAGCAATTGTTTATAAAAAAGGAATTGTTAATAAACAATGTATATGGGCAAGTGTAAGCACAAGGATGCTACATAGTGATTACCGAGCATAGAAGCTTGAAGACCTGTTTGAATAATAGAGTAGAGAGCCTGACAGAGGGACAAGATAAGTCTTATGACTAGATTGTTTTGAGAAAATAAGAATCTGCTTTAGCATTTTATATGTGAAGTTGCAGATATATTTTTATTACTGTTATTTTTTAAGTGACAGGAAATCTCTTAACCAAGTGGACTTAACAGTCTTAATTGTAAATCCTCTAGCAAGGTAACATTCTAAATGAGTGTTTGAAATCCTTTAACAAGGTCACTTCTAACAAAGTGAAGATCCTAACAGATTTGAGGGAAATCCCTTAACCGGGTCACATCTAGCAATGTGTTTGTAATCTTTAACAGGATTTGCTTTTAACCAAGCATACTCTAGAAGAGTATATTTCTTAGTGGGTTCAAAATCCCACAGTAGTTTTTCCCTATTTTGGTTTCCATGTTAAATCTGGTGTTATGATGATTATGTGTTTATGAGTTTGCATGCTTAGTAGTTTTGGTTATATTGCTGAAGTATAAGTTACTGAGGTTGAATCTATTGATTTTATGGAAGATTAAGTTTGTATGATTCACCCCCCCTTCTCATCTTGTTAGCTATTGGTATCTGTACTTTACTTTTAGTATCAGAACTATCAGCCATGTCTAGCAGAGCTTGCAAGCGAGTACTTTTTCAAGCATGTGGTTAAGTACTAGGGGATACCATTGAGCATCATTTTTGATAGGGACACCAAGTTTATATCAAGGTTTTGGTCTGAGTTTTCCGAGCTCGTGGGCACCAAACTCTTGATGAGTTCTACTTATCATCTGTAGATGGATGGGGAAACTGAGAAAATCAATGTTGTGCTAGAGGTCTACTTGAGGCATTTTGTAGACTTGGATCAGGGCAACTAGCCGAAGTTACTTGATGCAACCCAGTTCAGTTATAATTTGCAAAAGAGTGAGTCTTCGAAGAACTCTCCATTTGAGTTGGCAATGGGGTAGCAGCCTCTTACTCCGCATACTGTGATGTGAGGATATCAGGGAGGTGATGCCAATGTGGCAGACATGGTGCAGACCTAGAATGAGTGTGTTGACCTGACTCATTATCATCTCACCAAGGCATTAGAGCGAATGAAAAAGAATGCTGATGGAAAATGAAGACTTGTGGAATTTCAATTCGAGGAAAAAGTCTTGTTGCATATGGATCCTTATTAGTTTAAGGTGCCTAGGGGGCTGAGCACTACACTTATTCACAGGTGGGATGGGCTATTCCACATTGTGAAGAAGTTGGGTCCTGTAGCATATAAGTTGGATCTTCCGGAACATTTGGGCATGCACCCAGTTTTTCATGTGTCACAACTGAGAGTGCACAATGCAGATGAGGAAGACTTGGTTCGAAAAATTCCTAAGAGGGGACCTACGAATGTTGTCAACCACCCTAGGAAGAGAGTGGGTCAAGTCTTGGCAATGTGAATCCGACGCTATGGCAGAAAAGTGCACAGAGAGTTCCTCATTATTTTCGACGGTGAGCCACGAGAGTCTGCTTCTTGGCAAGCTAACGAGACTCTTTGGCGTGATGAGGAGAAGATCATGGAGTTCCTCGAGAGGAACTCAACTCTATAGTCTTGAAGTGCAGTAGCACTTTTCCTTCTGTGACTTCTTGGTCCTGAGTTGTAGTAATGAGGGCATTGCACTTGGTTGAGTGGGGGAGGATGTAACGGACCCATAATTTGCATAGTTTTTGGGACTAAGTCTATATCTGTGTTTAGTGACCTGAACATCTAGCTGAGCTTGGATGATTATCTTTTCGGTCTAAGTGAGTCCACTGGGGATCACTTTTGCTTTGGGACCAACTTGAAGTGGACAAGTACCAAGGTGCTTCGAAACTTGGAGTGGTTAAGTATTTGGGGCTGACTTGGATCAAGTACCGATGTGGGGTTTCAAGGATTGGTGCGAACCTATAATGGCGCATGTCACGGGGTGGATCGTGGGTTTTATGTGAGTCCGATGTTGGGCTAACTTACATTGCTCGATAAGCCGACTGTTGGAAGCACGCGGATCATCTCTTGAATTTTGCGAGCCATGCGATCGAGCCATTACAAGATCTACGGTGCGGATAATCTTCATCCATCCGATGCATCGCGAGATGCGACTTGGCTATATAAGGCAAATGCCTTTGTTATTTGTGGATATTGTATGCGGGAAAAGTGGGCTGATAGAATTTAATATATTAAAATATTTCAAAATACTAGTCCACACACACACAGAGGACTTCTTGGTGCAAGCTATGGAGTAACGTAGTGTTACTCAGCTTCCCAAGGAGGGTCCCATGGTTCTCTATCTCACAATGCCCCTCAAACCAATGTTTTTGCTCTCAGATCACTGAGCAAAATGGTTTAGGGATGGCAAATATGAGAACGAGAGATGCTTTTGCTAAATTTAGTATGAAATAGATGTGAAGCTATGTATGATGCTAAAAATGCAATAAACTAAATGATAAGATGACAAGATTAGTATGAATACTATCCTAGCATACTATATTTAATCTATGATTGAACTAAAATGATAAAGAAAGTAATCTAAACATGCATATTTAGTCTATTTCCTGATTTAAAAGAGAGGCTAGATGATGAGCATATATGAAATGAGAAAGCTTGAAAGAATTTGAGCATAAGTATAATGATTCAAATTTGACAGATGATTGTTAAGAATGGAGGAATGAGAGCTCTATTTATAGCATAAACAGGGCCATGGATGGTCAAGATTGAATGGTTTAATCAAGGGCCAAGTTTGAAAGTTGGGGATCCATGTGCACAATTTGCACCAATGACATGGTGACAAATGTCAACATAAGATTGGGTTGAGAGAAGAGGTTGGAGGTATTAAAGGCCTGAGAAGACCTCATGGTTATCTAAAGGCTAAGGGTCAAGTCTAAATTAAGATTACCCACTAGATTAAGAGTTAATCCAAGGATAAACCTTTGTGCAAATGATTAAGAGATAATCATGGTCAAAGCATTAATGGCCTGATGAGACCCTTCGGTTGGATAGAGGTTGAGTCAAAACAAATGTTTTAACCATGTAGGAGGGTTTGAATTAACCATTAATGGTTATTGGAGACTTTGTGGATTAAGTGGTTGAAGGTTGGAAGCCTTCAATGGTATTCAAAGACTTTAAGGGTTTTGGTGGTTGAAGGTTGAAAACCTTTAATGGTTATCAAAGACTTTAAGCCATTTGAGAAGTGACTTCCCTTTACTTAGGGATGTGACCAAATTTAGAGGAGGGTTAGGTTAATTAGAAGCGTTTAGAAAATTCTAGAAGGGATTAGAAAGGGGTTTGGGATTTTGCAAGTGGATGGAGAGATAATAGGATTTAATTGAATTAAATAATTTCATTCAATTTGGTTGAAGTTTGGGGAAATTAAATAAATTAGATTTATTTAATTTGGGATAACTATTTAATTAAATTTGAATTTAATTAAAAGTAGATAGGGGGATTTAATTGAATAAAATGATTTATTCATTAAATGGTATAGTGAATTTAATTCAAATAAATTGAATAATTTATTTAATTAAATAGAGGAATGTGGATAGTTTAATTAAATAGGATTTAATTAAATAGAGAAATGAACATAAAATATTCATTTAGGAATATGGTCATTTTTATACGTCTACATTTTGCACCTCTTTGAAGTGACGTGTGTGGACATGTGTGGATTTCGTGCATGTAAAAAGTGTGCAGATTGATTCATCTCCCAATAAGTTACAACTGTTTTGGTATAGGGGAGACCGCGACCGTATTACAGGTCCCTACGGCTAACCCTAATTTCATTTTCCTCCTATAAAAGGGATTTAGGGGTTAATTTAGGTTCATTTGTGCTTTGTTGATTGTGAAGAAAGAGAATTTGCTCTGGAGAGAAAATGCCGATTCCCTATCACAGACACCGTTTCGAGCGCGTTCAGAGGTACCGGAGACCTGTAGCGCGTGGACCACCAATAAGTCAACGTTTTTGACCCCTTTTTGATTTTTTGTTTTGTCATTTTTGGTCATTTTTTGAATTTCAAAGTTCGGGGGTTACGTTTTAGCGCGTCTAAGGTCCACAGTAGTGCATACGAAGTGTGAAGTAGCGCATCAGGTTTAAATTTAGGGGTTGCATCCGAAAACTGTAGGCTAGCGCATAAAACTTTTAGGTTAGCGCATGCATGGAGACTAGCGCATAGAAAGTGTCAGGTAGCACGTCGCGTCAACAGGGTAGTGCGTAGGTGTAACCTAGCGCATAGGAGCCACCGGGGTTCGCATAGGGAAGGGGGTTTAGCGCGTAGGACTAACCTAGCGCATAGGGACCGCAGAGGGTCGCATAGGGAAAGTGGTTTAGCGCGTAGGACTAACCTAGCGCATAGGGCTAAACGGGTAGTGCTCAGGAAGGATAGATTAGTGCGTGGATAGAGTCTAGCGCATAGGATGGGTTAGGTAGCGCAATGAAGGAAAAGAGGAGCACGTAGACAGAGTCTAGCACATAGAACAGATAGATTAGCGCGTAGGAGAGACAGCCTAGCGCATGGGGGTGATTTAGTGCATTGAAGTTCTGTTTTAGCGCATCTGAAAAATTTTGCAGTTTTGCCCGAGTTGAAAATTTGTTTTGTCTACCTGTCGTGTTTTGATGAAATTACCCAATATGAGTGTTTGTATAACTTGTTTTGATTTGCGAGTTTTCAAGTTATATATAGATATCAATCTGTTGTTTTGATAAAAAATGATGTAGTTGCGTGTTCTGTTTCAAGTTCAATGTATGTGAAAGCATGAGTTGTGTTACAAGCCGATATGGGTTGGAAACTTGAGTTGTTTTACAAGCTGATATGAGTGGGAAACTTGAGTTGTTTTACAAGTTTATGTGATGTTGGTACTTGAGTTGTTTTACAAGTTTTGATATGGTTTTTGAGAACTTGAGTTGTGTTACAAGTTGATATGAAATGATAGGATTTTGAACTTTGATTGTAGATGAGCAAATTGTTTCATGTTGTTGATGTAAGTTTGATTTTGATATCTTTATGTGGATGTGGAAACTGATATTGGATATGTTTTGTTTGTTTTGACAGGAGCGATTGGGGGTTGTTCAGTCGAGGGAGAGATTCTCGAGACCGTGGACGTTGATACCGAGACTGTCACAAGCAGATTTGGATATCATAGAGAGATGTGGATTGACCTCACTTCTGGATATGCCTGGGTTCACTGTGAACCGAGGGCTTTTGATAGCGTTGGTAGAGAGGTGGCATAGTGATACGAACACCTTTCATTTTGCCATAGGAGGGATGATAGTGACACCGAAGGATTGCTACCGGATTTTGCGGATTCCTGTAGTAGGGGCACTACTTCCCTATGAGTAGTCAGAGGAGGGCGGCACAGAGGCACTGCGTCGCATTTTTCAGGATGACACAGTTTGTGGGTATGAGATCCCTTGGCAGGAGTTTTTGGATTTGGGATATGCACCGCTGCCATCTGTACTGGCAGGATTCATTAGGGGATTCCTTTGTCCTGATCGCAGGTCAAAGGGATTCTCGGTGGGATGGGGACTGGTGTTGGAGGAGATGGTGACGTAGGGCAGGAGGTTTGCATGGGGGTCAACGATGCTGGCACACTTATACAGGAGTTTACACGAGGTAGTATACCTCGGTTATAGTAGCTTGTCAGCAAGAGTGACCCTATTACAAGTATGGTGCTGGGAGCACATTCCAATAGCTAGGCCACTGGCAGATAGAGATAGGCCCGTAGGTGCAGCATATGCCTACGGTTATAGAGGTCTAGTTATCTAGCGTAAGCTGGGCAAGCTAGAGCATTGGAGGAGGGTTTTCGATGATATAGATATGGTCACCTGGAGACCGTATACAGGTTGCGAGGTATGGGTGGAGGATGGGCTGGAGATGCCCTTTATTTTTATGACCCGATATCTGATTGGGAGGACCCCGTTCGTTATTGAGCGGTTTTTGGTGACCCGAGTTTTGTGACAGTTCGGACGCCAGCAGGGGATTCCTCAGGGAGCGTGCCTGTATGCATGGAGGCAGCAGGATGTGGCCGATTGGAGACCGACTATTGACAGTGCAGTGGCCGTAGAGGAGTTTGTGGGGATAGCTGAACAGATCTGGGACTATGCCCCAGAGATTCAGGACGCCGGGATGACAGATGAGTTCGCCCATTTGTTTGCTGCATGGGCAGTGGTGAGGATCTCAGATCCAGAGGAGATGAGGCCAGCGTTTGACTCAGATGGGGAGGAGGGAGATGGGGGAGATGATGGAGAGGATGGAGAAGGTAGAGGAGCTAGAGGGAGGTGGGGAGGTAGAGGTGTGGAGAGAGCGGTATGGTAGGGGAGGATTAAGAGGGGGAGAGGAGGATTGACTATCAGAGCCGAGAGAGAGGGGAGAGTGACAGAGGTGCTAGCTATAGTGGGGGGTGAGGAGGAGATGGTTAGACCAGCACAGAGGAGGAGGGTAGATATACTCCCACCTCCAGTACTGAGGATAGGGCGAGTCGGAGGGGTTCCTCCAGCACAGGTACCACTGCGGGTTCGAGTACCAGGTCATGTGGAGGATGCACAGATCCGGACCCTGCAGATTACCGTTCAGCAGCTGCAGGCGCAGATTTTGACCTATCAGCGGCAGATTTCTCAGTTGACCACTGAGAGAGATACTGAGATAGAGCGGCAAGGACGAGCGGAGGAGGCGTTGGCGAGTGTATAGAGAGCAATGGTGGGTGGTCCATTGAGAGACACCCTTAGAGAGCTGACACGGAGAGTGCAGGAGGTTGAGTATTATAGGCGGCATTATGAGGCTGGAGTACCCCGAGATCGGTGAGTGGAGAGTTTTGCACAGTCGAGATCGAGTCGATCTCGAACCACTGGGACACAATCTGAGAGCCGAGGTGTGACAGGGCCGGTGAGACAGGACCTTCCTGGAGATCCAGGGGTGAGTGTATCGGGAGCGAGACAGGACCCTCCTGGAGATCCAGGGGCGGGTGCAGCTGGAGCGAGACCGTCTCCGTCAGGAGATAGTCATACTTGAGAGATAGGGTCTCTATTGTATTTTTGAGTAGTTTGTTATTTGTTGTACTGGACACAGTGTTTGGACACATTTTGTACATTTTGATCCGTTTTGAGATATATATATATATATATATATATATACGACACAATTTTTGATCATGTGATGTGTTGATATGGATGCATTTATTTTATGTGATGATGCAATGCTTAAATATATGATGTAATGTTATGATGCAAGATGTATGGTGTTTATATGTTGTAAGATGTATCTTGAAAATGAGATGTATGTTTTTAATATGCTGCTAAATGTATCGTAATATGTAAATGATTTTAAATGATATGGAATGATGTGTATGCAACTAATTGTAAAATGATGTGCAACTATTTGTAAAATGATATGCAACTAATTGTAAAATGATATGCAACTAATTGTTTTTGGAGCATCCCTCATTCTGTATTTGCCATCCGATATAACCATATTTTTGCTTTCTTTGTAAATATCATCACTAAGCATTGATTTGTTTAGGATATGTTGAAAATTTATACAAGCATAATGGTATAATTGAACCATAATGACCTGAGAAAAATTTACATGATATTTGATTTTGCAAGATAGCACAAGCGTCAAGGTATAATTGAACCAGGATGACCTGAGTGCATATTGCGTAAACAAACAAGATTTGATCATTTGTATGTGTGAAGTGGAAGCAAGCCTTCAGTGATATTGGACGTATCACGTCTCGAGGCATGTATTTACACAGTACAAGTGAGCACCTCCTAGACAGAAGACTAAGAAAATATTGGAAGTTCCCCACGATCTCTAGCTGTGAAGCATTTAGTGAGACAAGGAAGAGAATCCAATAATGCACAAAGTTCAAAATGCAAAACTAGTTAAGATTTTATGCTATAGTGCAACATTCAGTACTTCAGAAAATCATCCATCCTTGATATTTTCGTGTTTTGTGTTTGTTTTGGTTTTTGCGATGAAGCGTAGTTGTTTGTTGGATGTCATGCTGGTGAGTTTTACATTTAGTTTTGATTTCTTGAGTTTTTGCAATATTGATACGATTTACAAGCCCCTTGCCGAGTGTGCCTCTCGATGTGAATACATACAGTGATTCCAAGCCATGGTGTATGAGTGGTAGGAGGATATATATAGACAAATCAGGATATTGACTACGCTAAGTATGTCCTGAATGGATATTTGCTAAGTGTCGGGCGATGGCCGATAGTGTTTGTATGGATAAAATGGTATGGAAATAGATAGAAGAGCCGTTCTTTCACAAGGGTGCCTGTTTACTAGGTTTTCACCCTTTGTTTTTATTGTACTTTGCTTTTTCTATTTTTTTTCTTTTTCTGGATTTTTTTGGTTTTTTTGGTTTTTTTGTTTGTTTTGGGCCTTTTCCGTGCACTAGGCTACTTTAAGTATAGTACCTTTTCAGATGGATGTTGTTAGTTGGTTCATCGAGCACATCTCCTTCAGAATTTGTTAGCTAATAAGTACCTGATCCATAAACGGATATGATAACATAGGGACCCAACCAGTTAGGTTCAAATTTCCCTTTCTTTTCTCGATCTTGCTGATTTCTTGGATTTTCTTTAAGGACTAGGTCACCAACCTTGAAGTTGCGGGGAATGACCTTGTGATTGTAGCTCCTGCACATGCGTTGCTGATATGCTTTGAGATGAGTATAAGCATGTTGGCATCTTTCATCTAATAGCTCAAGTTCTTGTAGATGATTAACTCGATACTCTTCATCTAGGATTAAGCCTTTCAAAGAGACTCTGAGAGATGGGATCTCTACCTCCAAGGGTAAAATAGCCTCGGATCCATATACCAATGAATATGGTGTTTCTCCTGTAGGTGTGCGGATGCTGGTCTTGTATGCCCAAAGTGCTGGATTGAGTTGTACATGCCAATCTTTGCCTGCATCATTCACTGTTTTCTTGAGGATTTTCAGTATTGTCTTGTTAGATGCTTTTGCTTGACCATTTCCCTGTAGGTAATATGGTGTAGAGAACCTATGTTGGATTTTGAATTTTTCACATAGTTCTTGGACATCTTGATTTTTGAAGGGCCGTCCATTATCTGTGATGATTGAATTTGGAATACCATATCTGCAGATCAGATAATTGAGGGTAAAAGAGGCAATTTGTTTCCCGGTCACCGTGGTCATGGGAACTGCTTCTATCCATTTGGTAAAGTACTCTGTTGCTGTTATAATGAACTTGTGTCCATTTGAAGAGGACGGATGAATTTTGCCAACTAGGTCCAGTCCCCACTAGCAAAAGGGTCAGGATGTTGTAAAGGGCTGTAGTTCCTGTGCTGGTGCATGTATTAGATTGCCATGGATTTGGCATTTAGGACATTTCTTGGCAAAGTGATATGAATCTTTCTCCATTGTAGGCCAGTAGTATCCCATCCTTAGAAGCTTTTTGGCAAGAGTAGTACCGCTTGAATGTGTGCCACAAATACCTTCATGAAGCTCATGTAAAGCCAAATCAGAATCATTACGATCAAGACAACGAAGAAGAGTACCATCGAGACCTCGACGATACAAAGTATCAGCGGTAAGGGTATAACGGGCAGCCTGTCGGATAAAGTTACATTTTTGGTTACGGGATTGGTCAATGGGTAAGATATTATGCTTGAGGTAGTCGTATATTGGTCCATATAACGGAGAATCTGAACCAGTCAAGGCATAGATAACATGGGATTCAGAGTGGTCATAGGCGGGGGAGAACAGTTGCTCTACCAGGAACTCATAACGACTCTGTTGCTCAGGAATTTGTAGTAGCGAAGCGATTGTAGCCATTGCATCGGCTGCTTTGTTATTCAACCTTGGTATTTGCTCGAAGGTGATGTGCACAAAATACTATTTGAAGTCATCCACCATTCGTTTGTAAGGTAGTAGCTTGTCGTCCTTTGTCTGATAGTTGTTATTGATTTGATTAATGACCAGTTGGGAGTCTCCATAGACTTTTAACTCTGTGATTTTCCATTCTACGGCCATTTTGATGCCTATGACCAGTGCTTCATATTCAGCCACATTATTTGTGCATGGAAACATAAGTCTGTATGATTTTGGCATAGTGTGTCCTTCAGGAGTGATGAACAGAATGCCGACACCTGAACCATGTTGAGTATAGGATCTATCAAAGTATAGTGTCCATTGTTTAGTAGAAAGAGCAAGTACATCCCTGTCTGGAAATTCAACCTCCATGGTTTGTTTGCCTGGTAGCGGTGCTTCGACCAACTGATCTGCAATTGCTTGTCCTTTGATGGCTCATCTTTCTGTGTATTGGATGTTGAATTCGCTGAGAATCATGACCCATTTAGCCAATCGGCCTATAAGAGCGACCTTGTTGAGTAGATATTTGAGAGGATCAATTTTCGCAACTAGCTTGATGGTGTGTGCTAGCATGTAATGTCGGAACTTCTGAGACGCAAAGACCACTGTTAGGCAAGCCTTTTCAATGAATGTATAGTTGAGCTCATAGCCATTCAATGTTCTACTGATGTAGTATATGGCGCATTCCTTTCCTTGTTGATCTTCTTGTGCCAATAATGCCCCCAGTGAAATATCTGTTGTTGAGATATATAGAATAAGTGGCTTTCTGACGACTGGTGGTACTAGAACTAGTGGATTCATCAGGTACTGTTTGATTTGATAAAAATATTCGGCACACTTAGCCTCCCATTTGAATGGTACATTTTTGTGTAGCAAATGGTTAAATGGTAGACTTTTATCTGCTAGCTGAGTGATGAATCGCCAGATTGATTGAAGTCGTCCCTGTAGAGATCTGAGTTGACTGATATTCCGTGGTGGTGGCATTTCCATAATGGCTTGTACCTTTGCTGGATCCACTTCAATACCCTTAGTTGAGACTATGTAGCCTAGTAACTTGTCTGATGTAACCCCGAAGACACACTTCTTAGGGTTAAGCCTGACTTGGAATTTCTCCAATCAATCAAAGATTTTTGTTAGGATGCCAAGATGTTCTGCTCTGGTGAAGGACTTAGCTAGTAAGTCATCCACATAATCTTCCATAAATGTGTGCATCATGTCATGGAATATTGTGGTCATTGCTCTTTGATAAGTGGCCCCTGCATTCTTTAAGCTGAAAGGCATAACATTCCAACAGTACGTCCCCCAAGGATAGGTGAATGCTGTTTTATCTTGATCTTCAGGAGCTATCTTGATTTGGTTATAGCCTGAGAAACCATCCATTAGTGAGAGCATTGCATGGCCTGCTGTGAGATCTACAATTATGTCGATACTTGGTAGAGGAAAGTCATCTTTTGGACAAACTTTGTTGATGTCTCTGAAGTCAGTGCATATTCTGATACTACCATCCGATTTTGATACTAGAACGATATTGGATATCCACTCTACATAGTCAATGGGTCAGATGAATCCGACATCTAATAATTTCTTTAGTTCAGTTTTGACCATGAGTGCCACCTGTGGATTCATCTTTCGTAGCTTTTGCTTGACTGGCTTAACTCCTGTAGAGATGGACAAGTGATGCATGATTACGTGTGGATCTACTCCGGGCATATCAGCATATGACCAAGCAAAGTTGATTTGCTATTCTTTAAAGAAGATGATGAATGCCGATCTTTCTTCCTCTGTCAGAGATTCTACAAGATGTATATTTCTGGCTGCTTCTGTGGTACCAATGTTGATTGATTGAGTGGGCTCGATCAATATGGGCGATCGCTCATGAAAGTGCTCAGGAAGAGTGTCAAGTCTCCCATCATTAGGTGCCTTAAAAAGGTTTTCACCCTTCGATGTGTCCTTTATTTTTACTTTTTTATGATCTAGAGCTGCCATTGATTGGTTTTCAGCATTAGATTCGTTATTTGGTGCATTTTTGTGACTGAGAGACTTGGCACTCCCTGATTGACAGATATCATTATTTCGTTCACTGGTAGAGCCTGTTTCCGGATTTACAGTACATAGGTAATAGACAATAGATGCATCATTTGGGAAAATAGGTATATCATTTATTTCCGGTTCGTCCCAGTCGATGAGGTCAGGAAAGACAAGTGGTAAGGAATCGTTGGGTGGATCAAGTTTGGTTATCGTAAGTGTTAGGATAGAGTTTTCATCGTGATGGGTCTTGGGTTTACAGAAATTTAAGATTTTGTCGAGGTCCTCGATGGTATCATCTTCCACATAGACTTGTTCATAATGTTTCTGTTCACTTTCCTGAGCGTCATAGATATTTTGCGGTCCAAATTCAAGAGGTCTATCCTCTGCGTTATGTTCGTCCTGAGAAAGGGATATAGAATCAATATCATCTAGGATATCAGTAGTAGCATTGGAGCAAGTACCCCATTCATATTCATTGGAATCTGTCTCATAGGCATCATCCCAAATTCTATTTGTGCTGTAAACAGGTGTGTTGTACGGTGAAAACAAATCTTTGATCATGGATACCATTTTGATGGTTTTTGTAGATTCTATATCAGATCCATCTTCTACTTGCTGGATTTGTTCATAGACCGTGCTTCTTCGGGGAGGAATAACGGTATTTGAAGATGTCCTGATTTGTTCTTGAGATATTGGTGTTTGAATATGAGCTACTGCTACGGATAGGGCCTTCTTATGACTTAGAAGTTTTCCCTGATGTAACTTCTGATCTTGACGTTCCCGTGCCTTGCGGATTGTTTCTGCTGATTCAAAAAGTGCTTCCTGCCAGGATTCTTCTTTGTACGGTGTCTTTACTTTCCATTGAGGTTTGATAGGTAGGTGAGGCGGCCGTTTCAATAGGAACGTGAGTTTAGAACCCAATCCTACTTTGTTTCTGCTAGGTTGTGAAGAAAGATCTATAGGTTCAGTGACTCCTTCTTTGCGTTTGCCAATAGGTCCTTTACCGCCATATCCCATTTGCTTCATGATTAAGTAGCCTTTTCCATACATGTGTGTTGGTAGAACAATGTCCAGAGCAGCTGCTCTATGATTTTCTTCCTCATCTTTGTATAACCAGTTAAGAATATCTTTGTCTTCTGATTCATGTGCTAGAGTACCCAATTGGATGAAGGTACCATCAAATTTAGTGATGGGCTGAGTAGCCAGTTGTGTTGATGTAGTAGGCAAACCATGCGATCTAGGTGAGGTTGGTAATTTTGCCAAACATAAAGGCTCCAAAGAGTATTCTCCCATGCCTTGGTCTTTGATTTGCATTTTCTGCTTGAAGTCTCCCCATAAGGAGTTGGATTTTGTTGTGTGTGGATCTGATGTTGAAGATTGCTGCTTTTCTCTATTATGAGAAACCAAACTGTCCTGGGCTGCCCCCATTGCATTGCAATGTTGAAATGGATTATGATCAGCGGATATGGAGATTTCTTGTCCATCATATGGAAACTTGACACACTAGTGATATGTAGAAGGTACTGCTTGCATTTCATGTATCTAGGGTCGTCCTAACAAAATATTGTAGGTTAGATCAATATCTAAGACTTGACAAATAGTATCCTTTTGTACTGGGCCTACTTGAATAGGTAATATCACTGTGCCTTTAGAGGACCTTTCCTCATCATCATATGCCTTTATGGTAATTTTCTTGCAAGGGTCAATAGATTCTTTTGAGAAGCCTAATGCACGGATAAGCTTTAAAGTACATATATTAAGACCGGCTCCTCCATCTATTAGGACTCTTTTGACTCGATGTTTGCAAACAACGACTTCAATATGGAGAGGAGTATTATGTGGATGGATCAAGGAAGCATTGTCGTGCTCTGAAAAGGTGAGGTTATGAGGTCCTGTCATATGGGCGACCATGGCTTGAAATCTGTCTGTATCCAGATTTTGAGGTACATTTGTTTCCAATAATGCTTGCTCCAATATGTCTTTGTGTTTGGGTGATAGTTTCAATAATTCCAGGATAGATATCTCAGTTGGAGTCTTGCATAGTTGGCTAACCAAGTCATATTGGATTTTTGGTGTGGTGGTTACAGGTTTAGTATGTCCTTTCAAGACATATTTCTGAGTGTGGGTTGTTACATTGATAGATTCATGATCACGCTGATCTCGGATGGTGGTGACATTTACTTGATGATCTTCAGCTGATATATGGTTGATAGTGTTGTTGTAGATGTGATTAATATGATCTCTGTGTGTATCATCTGAAGTAGACGCTCCATCTTTGTTGTAATTTGGGAGAGGATTTTTAAAGGCTCTGTGATCACCATTGGTTTTGAGACCATCGACCATTAAGTCACCTCGATCAATCATGTCCTGTATTATATGTTTCAATCTCATGCATTCATTTGTTCTATGACCCTTGTTGTGATGGAAATCACAATAGTGTGAATCATTCCACCAAGGTGGTTTGATTGGGGGTTCATAATTGTTGAGTGGCGGTAAAGAAAGAATCTTGTTTGCCAAAAGTTCTCTGAATGCGGATTCTAGTGATTGTCCCAGTGGTGTGAAGATACACTTTTGGAAATTGTTCGTGTTGTTGCATGGATTGTTGTTAGGTCCTGGATTCATGTTTTTGCCTTGATTATCGTTGGTGTTGTTTGTGTTGAATTGTCCTTGATCAGTGTTTTGCATATATGTGTTAGCACTGGGAGTAGCATTTTTAGCATTTTTCGTGTTCTGAGGATTTCCAGATAATGCAAGCACTAGTTATTTCGATTTAGGATCATGTGATTCGTTGTTGCCTTCATTTTTGTTTCGAGTCCAAAATCGAGATTTGTCAAAGTTGGTGTTGTTTTGGTTATTGTAGTTTGATGAGTTTGTTCCTTCCTTGTAGAATTTGAGTGTTCCCTTTTTGACACATGCTTCCTCTACTTGAATGCCATTTTCAATCAATTTAGCGAAAGATGGTATGCATTGAAGTTTGATTCTATAACTCATTTCACCATTCAAGTTATCAATGAAGATTTCCATTTTCTCCTTTTCAGGAATATCTCGAGGATATCTAGATACCATGCGTCTCCAGTGTTGAAGGAACACCATGAATGTTTCATTGTTCTTTTGTTTGGTGTTGCAAACATCTAGCATGGTTATGGCATGTTGGATGTTGTAGGAGTAGTGGGTGATGAATTTGTTAACCAACTCATCAAATGATCTAACAGGTGGCGAAATTTTGGATAACCATTCCATAGTTTGCCCTCCCAAGCTTCTGGGGAATAACCTCATCAAATAGGTGTCATCATGAGCAAATTCCAGGCTCAGTGTGCAAAATTCTCGAACATGATCTCTGGGATCACTTTTCCTATCATATTTATCAAATTTGGGAACGTCTGAGTTTGGAGGAAAAGGCACCATGTTCAAGCTTCTGTCAAATGGATAAGGAAAGATTTCGTTTAAAGAGTACCGCACTATTGTCCCTTGTTGCATATCCTGTATTTGCCTTTGCAACATTTGCATTTGTTGAGTAAGAGCAATCAAGGGTGCATTGTCTTGCCGAGGAAAAAGTTCTTGCCTTGTATTGGTTCTCAGTTGAAAAGGAGTGGTAAATGGTATATGTTGCTCTGGTGTTTCTAGTTCAGGTATACGCATTTCTGGTATGCGTTGTTTTGGAATGTGTTGTTCAAAGTTATGTTGTTCAGGTATGTGAGTTTCTTCTTCTCGGTTTTGTTCTTAAGATGCATATTGCCGAGATCCGATTTGAAAAAGATTTGGGTCGAAATCTTTCGAAAGTTTAACGCCCTTGCTTGTGAGCATCAACAAATATTTTTCCTTGTCATTTTCCATGAGCTTTTCGACAAGTTTTTGGAAGGAGGGATTTACTTGACATTCCCGAAGAAGGGCTTCAGTAATTTCAGGTTCTTCTACGAGTGGAACTTCAAAAGGATTTGATAATCTGCAATTCATACTTGATTCTGCGTGTGCCTCGCTTTGTTTTTCTCGTTGAGAGCGAGTAACAAATATTTTAATAGAAGCTTTCAGTGATGAAAGGTACAAAAGCCTCCTCGGTGTGTTGCTCGGGCGTTGGTGGTTCTGGTCGAGATGTGTTATATGTGATGCACTCATCGGGCAAGAATGCTGGATTGATTTTTCTGCCGCGGTTTATGGTTTGATTAAAAGTAGACTTTTGACAGTATGCTCTTGTCTTCAAGGGTTCCTTGTCAAATTCGCTAGATTTGTTTCGGATATAACGTTTGACGTGATGAAGGAATACCCGATGAGATTTGAAGAGTTGACGATTGATGTATAAAAACTTATTTCGCTTGATGAATTTGGAAAAACTAGGTTGTCGTTTCTTTAACATGATGTTACGATAGAGGTTCTTTCTTCGCAGAATAAGGGGATTAGTCATGCAAGAGTGATCAATGATTTCCTTTGATTGGTTTGGATTCAGTTGATTCTTGTTTTGGAAATTTCAAATCTTACTTTATCAGAGTGAAGGCTGCCCCTTCATGATAAAGTGTGTCAAATGATATGGATAAAAGCTTCCCGATCTGGAAACTGGATTTGACGATTTGAGAATTTTAAACAAGTGTTTTGAGATAGAAATCTGTAAGATGGTAAAGGACTTTGATGATAGTGATGATGAAAATTTTCCGGATTATGATAGGAGAGACATCCTCTAGTGTGCGATTTGTTTAGGATTCGGACAACTTTGTTTAACACAAATTTAGCTTGAGAAAAGTTTTTAATAGCTTGTTTTTGTCACTTTGGTTTAATAAAAGATTATTTTTGATGAAAAAAAGTCTTTTAAAATGTTTTTGAAATTTTCAAAATTTTTCAGTTTTGGACTTCTCTATTTTTCGGCCTTAGATCACGTGCTAAAACAGAGTTTACATGGGCTACTGAATTTACCGGATGCGCTAAAGGAATGAGCCCACGTGCTAATCTGCCCCAAGATACGCGCTAAAGTTTGGATTTTGGAAAAATGTTGTTTAACTGGTGAAAAATCTATGCGCTAGTCTGGGCTTTAAATGCGCTAACTGTTGGAGTATATGCACTAAAATATGATTTCTACGTGCTAAGGTGTTTCTTCCATGCGCTAAAGGTAGGACTGTTGAAATTTGTTGTTGAATTTTTTGAAAAAGTTACGCGCTATACTGGGCCTGTGAAGCACTAACTGTTTTGTTTTATGCGCTAATCCTTGGTTCCCACGCGCTAAGAGGTTGCTGCGACGCGCTAGACCATGTTGTAGATGAGCTAAAGGATTGTATACTGGTTTGCCTAATGATAAAACGCTACTGTTTTAACTCCACGCGCTAATTTGAGGTTTGGATGTGCTAGCAAAAGTTTTCTACGCGCTAAGATGTTGTTCTTATGCACTAGACTGCCCTGATTTTTCGGTTTGGGTGTTTTCTTGAGATTTTTGATTTTTGTTGAGAATTTTTCAAGTGTGATGGATGATTTTTTGAAGTAATAAATGCAAGCACGACACACAAAGTACAACCATTTTTCCTAATCTAACAAAAAGTGTATGTTCTGCGAGGATGTGTTCAAATCCCCAATGTTTTAACAGGTTTGGATACAAGTAATACACTTCAGAAAGACTCTTTATTCAAGGGTCATAAATAACATCATAGCCCACTAGTCTCGATACTCCGTCAGCTCAAACAGCCGTGTCACCCCCTAGGGGGCGCCTGTTTTTTTGCCTTTTGCTAGAAGTTAACCCAAAGTGAATTGCTTCATAGTTGAGTAGTTATCTTGGGAGATATATGGTGAGTAATCTTGGGGGCGAATTCTTCCCCACCCTTGCACTATGATGTTACAAATGTTTGGTTACTGACTCGGTTCAAAGCTTCTAATTCTATGGTTCGTAATCAGGCTTCCCGTTCGGCCGTCAGTGATAAACTCCCTAAGGAGGCTTCCCAACCTTTAGAACAAAGGCTTTACGTATCTCGAGGATACTGGGGGAAGGCTAATCACTGCGCGCAACCATTGAAAAAGACTTTCGTCACTTTCCACATTTGATTATAGTGGGTTGGAATTCTTGCGTCAAAGCCGTTCCCCACTTAGGTCGTTCCCTTCACACCGGCCATAAACGACTTTAAGAGTTGATTGCAACTCCTCGGGAAGGCAGGTCTGCTAAAGGATTTATTGCTTGAATGAAATAAAGCTGTAAGAATGGTCTGGATTTTTGATCACCCAGTTAAGGGGAGAGCATATTCCTACTATTTTCGAGACAAAGCAATCAATTTCATTTTAGTCTTTCAAATCAGTGATTCTGCTAAAATCTATGTGGAGATGTTGCTCCACAAAAACATGGTGTTTATTTTATCCGAGCAAATCAATGATTTTCTAATTTATGAAAGGGAAATGGTCAACAAAAGAAATCGATTTACAAAAGAAAAAGCGTCCGCTCCACCTGCAAGAAATTATCAGAGTCCTGCAAGCAAACAAAAAAATTGTTAGCTGATTTGGTGGACTTCCACAAGTCTAAAATTTCTTTTTCGGTTACAATTTTAAAATTTTCCTCTGTCTGTTATGCGCTACAGAATGGCTTTTACGCACTATGATAGAGTCAGGATGTGCTACAACTATTTTCCTCTGCGCTACACTGTTCAATGAATGCGCTATTCTACAAGTTCGAAGTGCTGTTCTGTGGTTTTGCTGAGACCTGCAGGAAAATTTTGAATTTGATGCGCTACTGTTTGGGTTGCACGTGCTGAATGATAGACTATAAGCGCTGAACTATGGATCTTATGCACTATTCTGTATTTTGCCCGCATCGAGACCTACAAGAAAATGTTAGAAAGAGTCATGCGCTAAGATAATGTCTTCACGCGCTGAATAATAGGGCCTACGCGCTAAACAGTGAGCTGGATGCGCTAGACTGTTTACTGGATGTGCTAAACAGTGAACTGAAAGCGCTACTTCAATTTCCCCGCGTGCCTTTAAAATGGTTAGTTTTAAAAAGCGATTTGTTATTTGGGGTCGGGCCCTAGGGTGGGCGCCAGAAATGTATGCGGGAAAAGTGAGCTGATAAAATTTAATATGTTAAAATATTTCAAAATACTAGTCCACACACACACAGAGGACTTCTTGGTGCAAGCTATGGAGTAACGTAGTGTTACTCAGCTTCCCAAGGAGGGTCCCATGGTTCTCTATCTCACAATGTCCCTCAAACCAACGTTTTTGCTCTCAGATCACTGAGCAAAATGGTTTAGGGATGGCAAATATGAGAACGAGAGATGTTTTTGCTAAATTTAGTATGAAATAGATGTGAAGCTATGTATGATGCTAAAAATGCAATAAACTAAATGATAAGATGACAAGATTAGTATGAATACTATCCTAGCATACTATATTTAATCTATGATTGAACTAAAATGATAAAGAAAGTAATCTAAACATGCATATTTAGTCTATTTCCTGATTTAAAAGAGAGGCTAGATGATGAGCATATATGAAATGAGAAAGCTTGAAAGAATTTGAGCATAAGTATAATGCTTCAAATTTGACAGATGATTGTTAAGAATGGAGGAATAAGAGCTCTATTTATAGCATAAACAGGGCCATGAATGGTCAAGATTGAATGGTTTAATCAAGGGCCAAGTTTGAAAGTTGGGGATCCATGTGCACAATTTGCACCAATGACATGGTGACAAATGTCAACATAAGATTGGGTTGAGAGAAGAGGTTGGAGGTATTAAAGGCCTGAGAAGACCTCATGGTTATCTAAAGGCTAAGGGTCAAGTCTAAATTAAGATTACCCACTGGATTAAGAGTTAATCCAAGGATAAACCTTTGTGCAAATGATTAAGAGATAATCATGGTCAAAGCATTATTGGCCTGATGAGACCCTTGGGTTGGATAGAGGTTGAGTCAAAACAAATGTTTTAACCATGTGGGAGGGTTTGAATTAACCATTAATGGTTATTGGAGACTTTGTGGATTAAGTGGTTGAAGGTTGGAAGCCTTCAATGGTTTTCAAAGACTTTAAGGGTTTTGGTGGTTGAAGGTTGAAAACCTTTAATGGTTATCAAAGACTTTAAGCCATTTGAGAAGTGACTTCCCTTTACTTAGGGATGTGACCATATTTAGAGGAGGGTTAGGTTAATTAGAAGCATTTAGAAAATTCTAGAAGGGATTAGAAAGGGGTTTGGAATTTTGCAAGTGGATGGAGAGATAATAGGATTTAATTGAATTAAATAATTTCATTCAATTTGGTTGAAGTTTGGGGAAATTAAATAAATTAGATTTATTCAATTTGGGATAACTATTTAATTAAATTTGAATTTAATTAAAAGTAGATAGGGGGATTTAATTGAATAAAATGATTTATTCATTAAATGGTATAGTGAATTTAATTCAAATAAATTGAATAATTTATTTAATTAAATAGAGGAATGTGGATAGTTTAATTAAATTGGATTTAATTAAATAGAGAAATGAACATAAAATATTCATTTAGGAATATGGTCATTTTTATACGTCTACAAATATGATAGATGAGCGAAGAGCAGAAGCGTGATCTGGAGATTGGAGCGAAAGTTTGAGGCGCAGTTAGGCAGAAGTCTTCTTGGTGAGCCGAGTTGGGTCTAAGTGTGGGACTCGGGACTGAGCTTTGAGCTCTACTTTCTTGCATTGTAATATTTGTCTAGTTACGAGTTGTGTTACCTTCAGACCCTAAAGTGACTCGTGTTTATCAACATAGCACATAGGGCTTTGTTTTGTAATGTTGGACTTATGAATTGAAAGCTTTTGTGTTCGCCGACCTATTCTTGACTTCTTGTGTATTTCTGAGTTTGCATCCGACTTATCCGAGTTGTTTAATTTGCATTGACTTGCATTCTGCATTAGGCAACTTTGCAACATTGAATTTGCATTGTTAGGCGACATCAAAATTTCGGGGGTACGAGAAGGCATAGTCTAGTTTGGGTTTCTGTAGGCCTTTGTGCACCTGTAGCGTCCAAATCCAGTGCTATGCGGATCTCAACTCTGAAGGTCCGTGACTGTTGGTATTTCAGTAGAAAGAAAGATTGTTGGCATTTCAATAGAAGGAGATTGTTGATATTCAATAAGGATATTGAGAAGGTTGTTGGAGATTATTTGATATAACTAAAAAAGGATGATAACTATCTTTATAACATTATTTTGTCATTGATGTCAAGAAATTGATTTTCTGATTCAGTATGATGTTGCCAAATCTTGAGAAGATTAATTTGAAGAGAATTAAGATGTCGGTAAAAGACACAGAAAGAATGTGATAAGAAAGGGAAGAAATAAGTTATTCAATGGACAACTATTACCGAGTTATACAATGATCAGATCATGATGTTTAGATTGTTTTGATATCCTACACATGTTGTTGATTGTAAGGTTAATACTATACTATGTCACCAAGCAAAGAACCTAATCGGTAAACCCTAAGGTTATCGATATCGGTTAATGAAGGCGGAATGTCTACCGAGTAAAGTTTAGTATTTACCGAGTTGCAACTGAGTTATGACAAATAGTATTGGATGAATACACTCATTATTTAATGAAAGACAATGATGAGCTGGAGATGTATAAATGATTGGTATGCCATGCATGAAGTTTGTTAAGGATCTAGGGCAATGGAAAATCAAGAGAAAGATCTACAGCTCAGTTTGAACCGTAATAACCTAGCACAAGTTCCTAGAAAGGAATGCAAGTCCCTAGGTGAGGTAAAATATTTTCAGATTGAAGGATACATTGAACCTAGTCAAGATTGAATATCTGACGGCTAAGATTGATCATAGGAAATGTGATCAAGGAGATTAAGCGGTTAGCAATTGTTTATAAATAAGGAATTGTTGATAAACAATGTATGCGAGCAAGTGTAAGCAGAGGGATGCTACATAGTGATTACCGAGCATAGAAGCTTGAAGACCTGTTTTGGATAGCAGAGTAGGGAGCCCAACAGAGGGACAAGATAAGTCCTATGACAAGATCATTTTGAGAAAATAAGAATCTGCTTTAGCATTTTAGATGTGAAGTTGTAGAATTATTTATTACTATTGTTTATTCTATAAGTAATAGGAAATCTCTTAACCGAGTGGACTTAATAGTCTTATTTGTAAACCCTCTAGTAAGGTGACATTCTAGTTGAGTGTTTGAAATCCTTTATCAAGGTCACTTCTAACAAAGTGAAGATTCTAACAAATCTGAGGGAAATCCTTTAACTGGGTCACATCTAGCAATGTGTTTGTAATCTTTAATAGGATTTGCTTTTAACCAAGCATACTCTAGAAGAGTATATTTATTAGTGGGTCCGAAATCCCACAGTGATTTTTCCCTATTTGGGTTTCCACATTAAATCTAGTGTTATATGTGTTATGATGATTATGTGTTTATGAGTTTGCATATTTAGTAGTTTTTGATTATATTGTTGAAGTTTAAGTTATCGAGGTTAAATCTATTGATTTTATGGAAGATTAAGTTTGTATGATTCACCCCCCCTCTCATATTGTTAGCTATTGGCATCAGAACTTTACAATTGGTATCAGAGCTTTGGACTCCGGAAGAAAATTTTAAAGGTACTTGAGGCAAAGATCTGAAGATGCATAAAAGGGATGCACCAAAGTTGAACAAGTCAAGTTTCTCCACATGGCAGAAAATGATGAAGCTGCATTTATTAGGAATTGGAGAATATGCAACATATTATTTGGAGAATGATTACATACCACCAAGCACCAACCTGAAGACCTTGGAAGAGATAAAGGCAAAGAAAGAACGTATTCAAGCTATGATTGAAATAACATCAACATTGACTGACTCAAAGTTTAATGATTTAGAAGGTTGCAATGATGCAAAAGCAATGTGGACTAAGCTCATATCTGTGCATGGCAGTGATGAACATGTTCAAAGAGCAAAAGTAGATAGTCTAAGAGGACAACTTGAATCCATGAGAATGAATGAAGGTGAGAAAATAACCCAATACAGTACAAGGTTAAAGGAGACTGCTAATCAAATTAAAGGAGCAGGAGGAACTATTGAAGAAAAGGATGTAACAAGTAAGTTGTTGAGAACCCTTCTACTTGCTTATGCCATTCGAGTCTTTACAATCAATGAATTGAGGTCTGTACCTAACATGCTAGTTTCTTTGGATGCAACTATTGGTAAGCTACATGCATTTGAGTTAAGTAATTTTGATAATAGTGGGTCTTCGGTAAATAAAGTAGAATCTGCATTCAGTTCTTTTCATATTGGTGAATCTAATTATTACAATGATAGAATGAGTAAGTATTTTGAAGGAAATCACAGTGGAGCAAGTGAAATATTTCGCATGAACATGGAAGAAGTGCACAAACTGTATGAAGAAATCAAGAAGCAAGAAGAGTTTGAAGCATTATTAGCCAGAAGGTTACCAAGAGGAAAAGGTAAGTATAAAGGAAAGCTACCTTTAAAATGTTTCAATTGTGATAAAATAGGTCATATGGCTTCTAACTATCTTGACAAAGAATCTAGTGAAAAGAGAGAATACTGAGATAATAGGTAGAAAGACAACAAATATAGAGGACACCGAGACTTCAGAAGGAGATACAGAAAGACATGCCTAGTAGCTAATGAGGAATCCAATGATGATAAATCTGATGAAATTGATACTGAGGAAGTTGTTTATGTGGCTATTAAAGATGGATCTGATGAAGAAAGGTATGAAGAAAAAACCCTAATATCTCACATAAATAATAATGATTCTTGGATTATAGACAGTGGATGCTCACATCACATGATAGGTGATAAACACAAGTTTGTTAAATTAGAAGACTATGATGGAGGCTATGTAAGATTTGGTAATGATGCACCATGTCCAGTGAATGGTAAAGGATCTATAACACTTCTTGACAATGCTAAATGTGATGATGTATACTGGGTTGAAGGTTTGAAATACAATTTGTTGAGTGTAGCACAGCTAAACAATACAGGATACCGAATAGAATTTCAGAAAGGAATTGTCAAAGTTCATGACAAGCATGGAAAGTTAGCTGCTACCAGGACACAAACAAAAGGTAATACCTTTCATCTTGACTCAGCTCAGAACAAGTGTCTTTATGCTAAGATAGATGATACCTGGTTATGGCATAAAAGGTTTTGTCATGTAAATTTTGATAATCTGATCAAAATAAGTAAGAAGCACCGAGTAAGAGGTCTACTGAGTCTGGAAAAACCTGAGAATTCTATGTGTTGAGGATGCCAGATGGGTAAGATGACAAGATCAATCTTTATAAGTAAGTCCTACACTTCTAAATTAATTTTAGATCTAGTACACACTGATCTTTGTGGTCCCATGAAAGTTCAAAGTTATTATGGTGATAAATATTTCATATTATTTGTGGATGATTACTCAAGGATGATGTCAGTTATGTTTTTAAAAGAAAAATCAGAAGCTTTTCAAATGTTTAAATGGTACAAGGCAAGAGTTGAAAATGAAACAGGAAGACAATTGAAATGTCTTAGATCTGATAGAGGAGGAGAGTTCACTTCTGATGAATTTAACTTATTCTGCAATGATCATGGTATAAAAAGGCAAGTGTCTGCATCGAGAACACCTCAAAAAAATGGGATAGCTAAGAGAAGAACCAGATCAATTGTAGATTGTGGCAGAACCCTGATGATAGAAAAGAGGGTACCTCAAACATTTTAGAGAGAAGCAATCAACACTGCAGTTTACACCTTGAACCCTGTACAACTGAAGAAAGGAACTATGAAGAAACCATATGAAATCTGCTATGACAAGAAACCTAATGTAAGTTATTTTAAAATCTTTGGAAGTAGATGTTATGTTCACAAAGATGACAAAAATGGAAAGTTTGATCAGAAAAGTGAGGAAGGAACATTTCTTGGTTATTTTTCTAGAAGCATTTAAATGTCTGATCAAATCATCTAATAAAATAGTGGAAAGTGCAAATGTGAAAATTGATGAATTTGCAAAAAGAAATGATGAAGGAAATTCCAAAGAACCAAAAAATTATGAAGAATTTGTTTATGTTCAACCAAGAAGTCCTACCGAGAAAGCTGCTAAAGAAAATGAAGATAATGTCAAGTTACCGAGTGATGAAGAAGATCATACAGAGCCTACTGAGCCTATATTGGCCAAATATGTCATAAAACATCATGTATCAAATCAAATTATAGGAGATAAGGATGATCCAGTGATGACAAGGAACAAAGTAACACAAAACACATGTCTGATATTTGAATTTGAACTGAGAATAGTAAAAGAGGCATTTAACAGTGAAGATTGGGTAAATGCTATGACAGAAGAGATTTATCAAATCAAGAAGAATGACACATGGACACTGATTCCAAGACCAAAGGACAAAAATGTAATTGCTACTAAGTGGATTTTCATAAACAAGCTAATTGAAAAAGGTGAGTTCATTCGTGTTGGCATTTCAATAAGGATATTGAGAAGGTTGTTGATGACTATGGATATAATTGATTAAGGATGATTACTGTCTTAATATTATTATTTTGTCATTGATGTCAAGAAATTGATTTTCTAATTCAGTATGATGTTGCCATATCTTAAGAAGTATGATTTGATGAGTATAAAGATGTCGGTAAAAGACACAGAAAGAATATGATGAATAAGGGGATACGTTATTCAATGGGAAACTATTACTGAGTTAGACAATGATGAGATCATGATGTTTAGATTGTTTTGATATCCTACATATGCTATTATTTGAAAGGTTAATACTATACTATGTTACCAAGCAAAGAACCTAGTCGGTAAACCCTAAGGTTATCGCTATCGGTTAATGAAGGCAGAATGTCTACCGAGTAAAGTTTAGTATTTACCAAGTTACAACTGAGCTATAATAGAATGCATTAAATGTTTACATGTGATATTTAATGAAGGAAGCTGATGAGCTGGAGCGAATTAAATGATTAGTAAGCCGTGTATGAAGATTGTTAAGAATCTATGGTAAAGAAAGGTCAGCAGGAAGATCTACAACTCAGATTGAACCGCAATACCCTAACACAAGTTCCAAGGTGAAAATGCAAGTACCAAGGCGGGGTAAAATGTTTTCAAATCGAAGGATACATTGAACCTAGACAAGATTGAAGATTTGATGGCTATGATTGATCATGGGAAATGTGATAAAGGAGATTAAGTAGTTGGAAGATTGTTTATAAATAGGAAACTATTGATAAACAATGGATGCAGGCAAGTGTATGCATAGGGATGCTACATAGTGATTACCGAGCACAAAAGCTTGAAGACCTATTTTGATAACAGAGTATAGAGCCCAGCAAAGGGACAAGATAAGTCCTATGAATTGATTGTATTGAGCAAATAAGAATCTGCTTAAGCATAGTTAGATGTAAAGTTGTAGACATATTTTCATTACTGTTATTTTGAGAAGCAGCAAAAAATCTCTTAACCGAGTGGACTTAATAGTCATATTTGTAAAATCCTCTAGCAAGGTGACATTCTTATTGAGTGTTTGAAATCCTTTAACAAGGTCACTTCTAACAAGGTGAAGATCCTAATAGATCTGAGGGAAATCCCTTAACCGGGTCACATCTAGCAATGTGTTTGTAATCTTTAACAGGATTTGCTTTTAACCAAGCATACTCTAGAAGAGTATATTTCTTAGTGGGTCCGAAATCCCACAATGGTTTTTCCCTATTTGGGTTTCCACATTAAATCTGGTGTTATATGTTTGTGATCTTATCTATTTATGGGTCTGCATGCATTACTATTTTTCTGATAAGGTTACCGAGGTTGAATCTGTTGTTTTTATTGAAGATTAAGTTTGAATGATTCACCCCCCCCTCTCATATTGTTAGCTTGGCATTTGTACTAATCATATTTAGTATCAAAACTATCAATTTGTATCAGAGCTTTGGACTTCGAAAGAAAAGTTTAAAGGCACTTGAGTTAAAGATTCAAAAGATGTATAAGAGGGATGCATCGAAGTTGAATAAGTCAAGTTTCTCTACATGGCAGAAAAGGATGAAGCTGCATCTATCAGGAATTGGAGAATATGCTGTCTATTATCTGGATAATGATTTCATCACACCGAGATCCTATCCATTGATAATGGAAGAGATAAAGGCAAAGCAAGAACATATTCAAGCAATGATTGAAATGACATTTGCATTGACCGACTCAGAGTTTAATGATCTAGAAGGATGTACTGATGCAAAGGCAATGTGGACTAAGCTCATATCTATGTATGGTGGAGATGAACATGTTCAAAGAGCAAAAGTGGATAGTCTAAGATGACAACTTGAATCTATGAGGATGAATGAAGGTGAGAACATAACCCATTATAATACAAGACTAAAGGAGATTGTAAATCAAATCAAAGGAGCAAGAGGAACTATTGAAGAAAAGGATGTAACAAGTAAGATGCTGAGAACCCTTCTACCTGCCGATGCAATCCAAGTCTTTGCAATCAATGAATCGAGGTTTGTACCCAATATGCCAGTTTCTTTAGATGCTACTATTGGTAAGCTACATGCATTTGAGTTAAGTAACTTTGATAACAGTGGGTCATCGGTAAATAAAGTTGAATCTGCATTCAGTTCTTTTCATATTGATGAAATTGACAATTACAATGATAGAAAGTATAAGTACTCTGAAGGGAATCACAATGGAGCAAGTGAAAGATTTCACAAAAACATGGAGGAGGTACACAAACTATATGAGGAAATCAGAAAGCAAGAAGAGTTTGAAGCACTATTAGCCATAAGGCTACTGAGAGGAAAAGGTAAGTATAAAGGAAAGCTACCTTTAAAATGTTTCAATTGTGATAAGATAGGACATATGGCTTCTAACTGTCCTGACAAAGAATCTAGTGAAAAGAGAGATTACCGAGATGATAGACAGAAAGATAATCATTACAGAGGACACCGAGACTTCAGGGGAAGAAATAAAAAGACATGCCTAATAGCTGATGAGGAATCTAATGATGATAAATCAGATGAAACTGATACAAAGGAAGTTGTTTATGTGGCTATCAAAGATGGATCACATGAAAAAAGGTATGAAGAAAAAGATTTAATATCTCATATAAATACTAATGATTCTTGGATCATAGATAGTGGTTGCTCACATCACATGATAGGTGATAAACACAAGTTTACTAAATTAGATGATTATGATGGAGGCTATGTAAGATTTGGTAATGATGCACCATGTCTGGTAAGAGGTAAAGGATCCATAACACTTCTTGACAATGCTAAATGTAATAATGTTTATTGGGTTGAAGGTTTGAAATACAATTTGTTGAGTGTAGCATAGCTAAACAACACAGGTTACCGAATAGAGTTTGAAAAAGGAATTGTCAAAGTTCATGAAAAGCATGGAAAGTTAGCTGCTATTGGGACACAAACAAGAGGTAATACATTTCATCTTGACTCAACTCGGAATAAATGTCTATATGCAAGGATAGATGATACCTGGTTATGGCATAAAAGGTTTTGTCATGTTAATTTTGATAATCTGATCAAAATAAGTAAGAAGCACCGAGTAAGAGGTCTACCGAGTCTTCAAAAACTTGAGAATGCTATGTGCCGAGGATGCTAGATGGGTAAGATGACAAGATCAAGCTTTACAAGTAAGTCCTACACTTCTAAGGGAATTTTAGATCTTGTGCATACTAATCTTTGTGGTCCTATGAAAGTTTAGAGTTATTATGGTGATAAATATTTCATATTATTTATGGATGATTACTCAAGGATGATGTCAGTAATGTTTTTAAAAGAAAAATTAGAAGCTTTTCAAATGTTTAAATGGTACAAAGAAAGAGTTGAAAATGAAATAGGAAGACAAATGAAATGTCTTAGATTAGATAAAGGAGGAGAGTTCACATCTGGTGAATTCAACTTATTCTGCAATGATCATGGTATTAAAAGACGAGTCTCTGCACCGAGAACTCCAGCAGAATAAAATAGCTAAAAGAAGAAATAGATCTATTGTGGATTGTGCTAGAACACTGATGATTGAGAAGAAGGTGCCACAAACATTTTGGAGAGAAGCAATAAGCACATCTATTTACACCTTGAACCGAGTTCAATTGAAGAAAGGTACTTTGAAGACACCTTATGAAATTTGGTATGACAAGAAACCTAATGTAAGTTATTTTAAAATCTTTAGGAGTAGATGCTATGTTCACAAAGATGATAGAAATGGTAAGTTTGATTAGAAAAGTGAAGAAGGAACATTTCTAGGTTATTCTTCTAGAAGCAAAGCATTTAAATGTCTGATCAAATCATCTAACAAAATAGTAGAAAGTGCAAATGTGAAAATTGATGAATTGGCAGAAAGAAATGATGAAGGAAACTCCAAAGAACTAGAAGATTATGAAGGATTTGTCTATGTTCAACTGAGAAGTCCTACCGAGAAGACTGCTGAAGAAAATGAAGAGAATATCCAGTTACTGAGTGATGAAGAAGATCATATAGAGCCTACTGAGCCTGTATTAGCCAAGTATGTCAGAAGAAATCATGGACCAAGTTAGATTATAGGAGATAAGAATGATCTAGTGATGACAAGGAACAAACTGAGACAGAACACATGTCTAATATCTGAATTTGAACCAAGAATAGTGAAAGAGGCATTTAACAATGAAGATTGGATAAATGCTATGATAGAAGAGATTGATTAAATCAAGAAGAATGACACATGGACACTGGTCCCAAGACCAAAGGACAAAAATGTAATCGGTACAAACTGGATCTTCAAAAACAAGCTAAATGAAAAAGGTGAGGTCATTCGGAATAAATCAAGACTAGTTTGCAAAGGTTATGCCCAAGAAGAAGGAATTGATTATGGTGAGACTTTTGCACCTGTGGCAAGACTTGTAGGAGTAAGAACATTGTTGGCATATGCTGCTTACAAGAATTTCAAGGTATATCAAATGGATATCAAATCTGCATTTCTGAATGGTATATTAGAAGAATAAGTTTTCATTGAACAACCTGATGGATTTGTTGAAGGAGAAAATAATGATCGGGTATGTAAATTGAACAAAGCTTTATATGGTCTGAAATAAGCACCTAGAGCATGGTATGAGAGATTGCACTCATATTTGATCAAAATTGGTTTTATAAGAACAAGTGAAAACAACAATATGTACATGAAGAATGATGAAAATGGAATACTGATCTCAGCCATATTTGTTGATGATATTATCTTTAGTGGAAATGACTCTCTATGCAAGAACTTTGGAAATGAAATGAGTAAAGAATTTGAGATGTCATTATTCAGTGAGATAAAATATTTTATAGGTTTGTAGATACTGCAAATGAAAGATGAGATTTTCATTACCCAATCCAAGTACATAAAGGAAATCTTGAAATTTTTTGGAATGGAGGATTCAAAACCAGTAAGTACTCCTATGACTACCAATTGTAAACTATCAAAGAATGATGAATCTACATCTGTTAATGAGACACTTTACCGATCTATGATTGGAAAGTTGCAATATGTTGTTCATAATAGGCCAGATATAGCACATGCAGTAGGTATTGTTGCAAGATTTTTTGCAAATCCTAAGGAAACACACATGATGGCAATCAAAAGAATTTTTAGATACTTAAAGGGCACTAAAGATTATGGCTTAGTATATCATAAAGGAAATGCTTTTGATTTAAAAGTTTATACTGATGCTGATTGGGCAAGCAACATTGATGACAAGAAAAGAACAAGTGGAGGAGCTTTCTTTTTAGGAGAAAGACTAGAGAGTTGGCTTAGCAAGAAACAAGGATGTGTTTCTCAGTCAATGACAGAAGCTGAATATGTTGTTGCAACATTGAATTGCACCAATATAGCATGGATCAAACAACTGTTGGAAGGCATAAATAAGCAAGTTACCAAGCCAGTAACTATATTTTGTGATAACACTAGTGCCATTAACATTTCAAAGAATCTTGTTATGCACTCTAAGACAAAGCACATCTCTATCAAATATCATTATCTTAGAGAAGAAGTTCAAGAGAAGAAAGTGGTTTTGGAGTATGTTAGCACAAAGGAACAAATTGTAGACATCTTCACCAAGCCACTACCAAAGGACACTTTTGAGTATCTCAGAAGTTAGATAGGGGTCCTACCCCTATCTTCCATTCACTGACCAAGTTCGGTGAAAGCATCAATTTGATGACTCTACAGAATATCTTTTAGGAGGTTTTCTAAAGGTGTGCAGGAAATAATAAACAGGGAACAGGAATTGAAGACAAAATGCTCTGACCGAGACTGAATTGATACATAACAACATGGAATTCACTTCTCAGAGGAAGAAATTATGTTTTAGTTCTTTTCATTTTTGGCATTGTTGTCAAAGGGGGAGAAGACTAATGTATGGGGGAGAAGTCTACTGACCGAAGGAGAAGACTACATTTCAGAACTAGGGAGAAGACTAATGACAGAGGGAGAGCATTTTAGAATTTCACAGCAATCTAAATCCGAATCAATAAAGTCAAATCAATTGGTTTTGCCATCAATGCCAAAGGGGGAGATTGTTGGCAATTCAATAAGGATATTGAGAAGGTTGTTGATGACTATGGATATAACTGATTAAGGATGATTACTATCTTAATATTATTATTTTGTCATTGATGTCAAGAAATTGATTTTCTAATTTAGTATGATGTTGCCATATCTTAAGAAGTATGATTTGATGAGTATAAAGATGTCGGTAAAAGAGATAGAAAGAATATGATGAATAGGGGGATAAGTTATTCAATGGGCAACTATTACCGAGTTAGACAATGATGAGATCATGATGTTTAGATTGTTTTAATATCCTACATATGCTATTATTTGAAAGGTTAATACTATACTATGTTACCGAGCAAAGAACCTAGTCGGTAAACCCTAAGGAACCTTGTCGGTTAACCCTAAGGTTATCGCTATCAATTAATGAAGGCAGAATGTCTACTGAATAAAGTTTAGTATTTACTGAGTTACAACCGAGCTATAACAAAATGCATTAAATGTTTACATGTGATATTTAATGAAGGAAGCTAATGAGTTGGAGCAGATTAAATGATTGGTAAGTCGTGTATGAAGATTGTTAAGAATCTATGGTAAAGAAAGGTCGGCAGGAAGATCTACAACTCAGATTGAACTGCAATACCCTAACACAAGTTCCAAGGTGAAAATGCAAGTTCCAAGGTGGGGTAAAACATTTTCAAATTGAAGAATACATTGAACCTGGACAAGATTGAAGATCTGATGGCTATGATTGATCATGGGAAATGTGATCAAGGAGATTAAGTGGTTGGAAGATTGTTTATAAATAGGAAACTGTTGATAAACAATGGACGTGGGCAAGTGTATGCACAGGGATGCTACATAGTGATTACCAAGCACAAAAGCTTGAAGACTTGTTTTGATAACAGAGTATAGAGCCCAGCAGAGGGACAAGATAAGTCCTATGAATTGATTGTATTGAGCAAATAAGAATCTGCTTAAGCATTTTTAGATGTAAAGTTGCAGACATATTTTCATTACTGTTATTTTGAGAAGTAGCAGAAAATCTCTTAACCGAGTGGACTTAATAGTCTTATTTGTAAAATCCTCTAGTAAGGTGACATTCTTATTGAGTGTTTGAAATCCTTTAACAAGGTCACTACTAACAAGGTGAAGATCCTAATAGATCTGAGGGAAATCCCTTAACCAGGTCACATCTAGCAATGTGTTTGTAATCTTTAACAGGATTTGCTTTTAACTAAGCATACTCTAGAAGAGTATATTTCTTAGTGGGTCCGAAATCCCATAGTGGTTTTTCCCTATTTGGGTTTCCACATTAAATCTGGTGTTATATGTTTGTGATCTTATCTATTTATGGGTTTGCATGCATTATTTTTTTTTCTGATAAGGTTACCGAGGTTGAATCTGTTGTTTTTATTGAAGATTAAGTTTGAATGATTCACCCCCCTTCTCATATTGCTAGCTTGGCATCTACACTAATCATATTTAGTACCAGAACTATCAATTTGCAACAAAGAAAGACTAGTTTGCAAATGTTATGCTCAAGAAGAAGGAATAGATTATGGTGAGACTTTTTGCACCTATGGCTAGACTTGAGGGAGTAAGAACATTGTTGGCATATGCTTCTTTCAAAAATTTCAAGGTATATGAAATGAATGTTAAATCTACATTTTTGAATGGTATACTAGAAGAAGAAGTTTACATTGAACAACCTGAAGGATTTGTTGAAGACAAGAGTAAAGATTAGGTATGTAAATTAAACAAAGCTTTATATGGTCTGAAACAAGCACCTAGAGCGTGGTATGAAAGACTGCACTCTTATTTGATCAAGATTGGTTTTATAAGGACAAGTGAAAACAACACTATATACATGAAGAATGATGAGGACAATGGAATGTTGATCTCAGCCATGTTTGTTGATGATATTATTTTTTGTGGTAATGACTCATGCAAAAAATTTGGAAATGAAATGTGCAAAGAATTTGAGATGTCACTAATTGGTGATATAAGGTATTTTATAGGTTTACAGATACTGCTAATGAAAGATGATATTTTCATTACTCAATCTAAGTACATAAAGGAAATCTTGAAGAAATTTGGAATGGAGGATTCTGAACCTGTAAGTACTCCTATGACTACCAACTGTAAACTATCAAAGAATGATGAATCTGCATCTATTGATGAGACACTTTACCGATATATGATTGGGAAGTTGCAATATGTTGTGCATAGTAGACCAGATATAACACATGCAATAGGTATTGTTGCAAGATTCTCTGCAGATCCCAAGGAAACCAATATGACAACAATCAAGAGAATTTTCAGATACTTGAGAGGCACTGAAGATTATGGCTTAGTATATGAAAAGAGGAATGATTTTGATTTAAAAGTTTATACTGATGCTGATTGGGCAGGCAACATAGATGACAGGAAAAGCACAAGTGGTGGAGCTTTCTTTTTAGGAGAAAGACTAGTGAGTTGGCATAGTAAGAAACAAGGATGTATTTCATAGTCAACAATAGAAGCTGAATATGTTACTGCAACATTGAATTGCACAAATATAGCATGGATCAAACAACTGTTGGAAGGTATAAATAAAAAGGTTACTGAGCCAGTAACTACATTATATGATAATACTAATGCCATTAACATTTCAAAGAATCCGGTAATGCACTCTAAGACAAAGCATATATCTATAAAGTATCATTATCTCAGAGAAGAAGTTCAAGAAAAGAAAGTTGTGCTAGAATATATCAGTTCAAAGGAGCAATTAGTAGACATATTCACAAAGCCACTGCCAAGGGACACTTTTGAGTATCTCAGAAGCAAGTTAGGGGTGCTACCCCTATCTTCTGCTCACTAATAGAGTTTGGTGAAAGCATCAATTCGATGAATCTATAAAATATTATGTGTGGATTGATGCTAATTTACGCACTTTAGGAGGTTTTCTAAAGGTGTGTAGGAAATAGTGAATAGAGACAAGTTGCTCTGACCAAGACTGAGATGATACATAGCAAGGAAAATCACTTCACAGGGGAAGAACTCATGATTTAGTTCTTTTACTTTTTGGGATTGTTGTCAAAGGGGGAGAAGACTAAATGGTTGACTAAATGGTAAAGTCCTAAATGATGAAAATAACAGAAGACTAATGACAGGGGGAGAAGATTACTGCAAAACGGAAAAGACTAAATGCAAGACAACAACTTAGGAGCCTAATGAAAAAGGGAGAAGACTTCAGAAGATTTTAACAACTCAAGGATAATAGGAGAAGTCTAACACCAATTTGAATCTGAATCAATTTGAATATCTTGTTGGTATTACCATTTAAAAGTTGGTTTTGCCATCAATGCCAAAGGGGGAGATCGTTGGCATTTCAGTAGAAAGAAAGATTGTTGGCATTTCAATAGAAGGAGATTGTTGATATTCAATAAGGATATTAAGAAAGTTGTTGGAGATTATTTGATATAACTAAAAAATGATGATAACTATTTTTATAACATTATTTTGTCACTGATGTCAAGAAATTGATTTTCTGATTTAGTATGATGTTGCCATATCTTGAGAAGATTGATTTGAAGAGAATTAAGATGTCGGTAAAAGAGACAAAAAGAATGTGATAAGAAAGGGGACAAATAAGTTATTCAATGGGCAACTATTATCAAGTTAGACAATGATGACATCATGATGTTTAGATTGTTTTGATATCCTACACATGTTGTTGATTGTAAGGTTAATACTATACTATGTCACCAAGCAAAGAACCTAATCGGTAAACCCTAAGGTTATCGATATCGGTTAATGAAGGCAAAATGTCTACTGAGTAAAGTTTAGTATTTACTGAGTTGCAACCGAGTTATAACAGATCGTATTGGATGAATACAAGAATTATTTAATGAAAGACAATGATGAGCTGGAGATGTATAAATGATTGGTATGCCACGCATGAAGCTTGTTAAGGATCTATGACAATGGAAAATCAAGAGAAAGATCTACAACACAGTTTGAACTGCAATAACCTAGCACAAGTTCCTAGAAAGGAATGCATGTCCCTAAGTGAGGTAAAATGTTTTCAGATCGAAGGATACATTGAACCTAGTCAAAATTGAAAATCTGATGGCTAAGATTGATCATGGGAAATGTGATCGAGGAGATTAAGTGGTTAGTAATTGGTTATAAATAAGGAATTGTTGATAAACAATGTATGTGGGCAAGTGTAAGCACATGTATGCTACATAGTGATTACCAAGCACAAAAGCTTGAAGACCTGTTTTGGATAATAGAGTAGGGAGCCCAGCAGAGGGACAAGATAAGTCCTATGAAAATATTGTTTTGAGCAAATAAGAATCTGTTTTAGCATTTTAGATGTGAAGTTGATTTATTATTGTTGTTTATTCTATTAATAACATGAAATCTCTTAACCGAGTGGACTTAACAGTCTTATTTGTAAACCCTCTAGCAAGGTGACATTCTAGTTGAGTGTTTGAAGTCCTTTAACAGGGTCATTTCTAACAAAGTGAAGATCCTAACAGATCTGAGGGAAATCCCTTAACTGGGTCACATCTAGCAATTTGTTTGTAATCTTTAACAAGATTTGCTTTTAACCGAGCATACTCTAGAAGAGTATATTTCTTAGTGGGTCCGAAATCCCATAGTTGTTTTTCCCTATTTGGGTTTCCACATTAAATCTAGTGTTATATGTGTTATGATGATTATGTGTTTATGAGTTTGCATATTTAGCAGTTTTTTATTATATTGTTGAATTTTAAGTTATCGAGGTTGAATCTATTGATTTTATGGAAGATTAAGTTTGTATGATTCACCCCCCCCTCTCATCTTGTTAGCTATTGGCATCAAAATTTTACAATCAAACCTTCCTATTTTTAGCGGGAAGATGGATGTCGATGGAGTGATGGATTGGATAGATTCCTTAAACAATTTCTTTGAATGTGAAGACATTTCTAACAACCAAAAGATGAAGATTGCCAAGTAAAAAATGCAGGGAGCAGCCCTAACATGGTGGAATTTTGTGCAAGGAGAAAGAGTAAAAGAGGGTTGAGGAATTATCACCTCTTGGAAGAAGATGATTGAAGAGATCGAGGGAGTATATGTACCTAAGGACTATGAAGTCCAATTACACAAGAGAAGGTAGAGTCTCAGACAGAAAGAGATGGATGTGTGTGCCTATACTGAAGAATTTGAGAAATTGAGTATAAAGTCTAAGAAGGTTGAAGATGAAAGTGAAAGAGTGGCAAGGTATCTAAATGGCCTAAGGTGGAACATACAAGAAGAGTTGAACCTCTTGTGCCCTGACACTATTCATAAATGCTATCAATTGGCATTAAAGGTGGAGGAGAATCTCAAAAGAAGACAAGAGCAGAGCAGTAGAGGAAGGGGTAAGCAACCAAGAGGAAGGAGAAACTTCAAAAAGAAGAGGATCAAATTTTGAGTTTCAAGGAGAGGTCAGTCAAGACTCCTCAAGGAATGACAACAACAACAACAAAGGAAACTTCAAAGGGAGAAGTCCTAATTTTAGAGGTAGATCATCAAGAAGAGGACCGGAACCAATAAAGTGTTTTAATTGCAACTAAGAGGGACACATTGCCAGCAAATGCTCAAAGAAGATGGGGTCTAGTTCCCAAGGAGAAAGGAGAGCCAATCTAACCCAAGAATCAGATTACCAAGGCAATAGTAAACCTAATTCATATGGTTATCCAGAGATAGGAGAGGCACTAATGTTGAGAAGAACCCTCTTGAACGTACCAACACCTATGGAGCCACCTCAGAGGACATCTATCTTTCACACCACTTGCCAATCAGGAGGAAAGGTATGTAAAGTTCTTATTGACTCAGGGTCTACTAAGAATTTTGTGTCAATATAAATGGTAGAGAAGTTTAAATTGAGGAGGATAACCCATACATACCCCTATAAGGTGTCTTGGCTCACAAAGGGGAAACAAACACTTGTAGAAGAGAAATCATGGGTTGAATTCCAGATAGATGCATATAAAGATAAGATTTTGTTTGATGTTGTTAACATGGATGCTTGTCACCTCTTCTTTGGAAGACCATGGAAGTATGATCTGAAAGCACACCATGATGGATTTAGGAATACCTACTCCATCACAAAGAATGGAAAGGTCATAGAGCTACTACCCCTGACTGAAAACAATGAAGAGCAAAAAGAAACTAAGTCCAAAGTGATGATGATGGAGGGAAAACCATTCCTCAAGGAGATAAAGATGGAAGAAGGAATATGCTTTGCATTGATTCCAATACCAACCTCAAAGGAGAAGCCTACTGCAGATGACAAAGCAAAAGGAAAGGAAAAGGATCTTAGTCTAGAAGTGAAGGAGATCATTGGTAGATACCAAGGCATAGTTACAGATGGAGTGCCAAGGAGTTTTCCACCAATGAGAGAGATGAGTCACTATATTGACTTAATCCTAGGGGCTGATTTGCCTAACAAGGCTACATACAAACTCACACCACAACAAAATGAGGAGATGGCAAGGTAGATTCAAGAGTTACTAGATTCTGATCTGATTGGAAAGAGTCTTAGCCCATGTGTATTACCTGTAGTTTTGGCACCCAAAAAGGATGGAACATGGAGGCTTTGTACTGACTCAAGATCTCTCAATAAGATCACCATAAGGTATATATTTCCAATGCCTAGGATAGAGGATTTGCTTGATTGTTTGGGGGGTGCAAAATATTTTTCTAAAATTGATTTAAGAGTGGATACCACTAAATTAGAATTAGGCCTCGTGATGAGTGGAAAACAACCTTCAAAAAAAATGAAGGGTTGTATCAGTGGAAGGTTATGCCATTTGGTTTGTCTAACGCCCCAAGTACATTCATGAGACTCATGAATGAATTTTTGAAAGAATTCATGGGGAAGTTTGTAATAGTGTACTTGGATGACATCCTAGTATTCAATAGGACAAAAGAAAAACACTTGAGGCATCTAGACATGGTTTTGAAAAAGTTGAGTGAAGATGAATTGATGATCAATATGGAGAAGTGTTTGTTCATGTGGGAATAACTCATCTACCTTGGATTTGTGATCTCCAAAGGTCACTTGGAGATGGACCAGAATAAGGTAAATGCAATTCTTTCTTGGCCTACTCTTAAGATTATTGGTGAAGTTAGAAGTTTCCATGGATTAGCCACATTTTATAGAAAGTTCATAAGAAGTTTCAGTCAGATATTCTCTCCAATATTGGAAACCATAAAAGGTGGTCTAAAGTGTAGGTTCTCTTGGACAAAGGAGGCGGACGAGGCATTTGAAACTCTCAAGAAAAAGGTAGCTCAACAACCAGTACTTGCTTTACCTAATTTTAACAAAGTGTTTCAGATTGAATGTGATACTAGTCATGTGGCCATAGGAGCAGTCATAAGCCAAGAAGGCAGACCTATAACATTATTTAGTGAAAATCTCAATGAGGTAAAGAGAAAATACTCTTCTTATGACCTAGAAATGTATGCACTACTTCAAGCTTTGAAAAAATGGAGGCACTAGCTGTTACCAAAGGAATTTGTGGTCTATACTGACAACCAAGCCTTGAGTTTCATTAATAGCCAAGAAAAGTTAAACCATAGGCATATGAAGTGGGTCGAATCCCTACAAGCCTATACCTTTTCCATAAAACACAAGAAAGGAGTAGCCAACAAAGTGGTTGATGCACTAAGTAGGAGAGTGCTAACCATATCTAAAATCCAATTAGAAAGCATTGAGATTGATGCAACGAAAGATATGTATGCTACAGATGAGGACTTTAAGGAGATCTACAAGGCATGTACTGAATTTGGTGAAAGGTATCATGTGGAGTTTTTTGATTTTCTGATCCAAGATGGACTTCTTTTCAAAGGTGGGTAATTGTACATACCAAAGTGCTCAATGAGGACTACTATCATCAAGGAAAAGCATAGTGGGGCTATGGCAAGTCATTTTGGCTTGGACAAGACACTTGAATTGGTAAGGAGGGACTACTTTTGGCCCAGATTACAAGTTGATGTAAGAAAGTTTTTAGATGTATGCACCATTTGCCAAAAGGAAAAAGGAAGAAGCACCAATGCTGGTATCTATCAAACCTTACCCATTCCCTCAAGACCTTAGGAAAGTGTGTCAATGGAATTTGTAATGGGTTTACCTAGGAATCAAAAGGGGTTTGAGAGTGTATTTGTGATAGTGGATAGGTTTAGAAAAATGGCACATTTCTTGTCATGTAAGTCCATTAGTGATGCATCTTATATAGCAGATTTGTTTTTCAGAGAAGTAGCAAGGATTCATGGACTTCCATTGAACATAGTGTCTGACAGGGATGCCAAATTTGTTGGCCATTTTTTTAGAACTCTATGGAGGAAACTTGGCACCAATTTGTTCTCTCATTAGCCTATCATCCACAAATAGATGGACAGACATAGGTAGTAAACCGGTCATTAAGAAATTTGTTGAGATATCTTACAAGGCAGCATGATGAAAAGTGGGATTCAATCTTACCTCAGGCTGAGTTTGCCTAAAATGACACTATAAACAAAAGCACAGGGAAGTCACCATTTTAGATTATGTATGGGTTGCATCTAATAGGGGTGTTGGAGTTGATAAAACTACCCCATACAGATCCCATAAGTGCAAATGGTGAGAGATTTGTTGAAGCTATAAAGGAAGTTCATGAGTGTGTCAAAATACAACTTCAAAGGTCATCAGTCAAGTATAAGGAACATGCAGATCGGAAAAGGAGAGAAGTGCAATTTCAAATTGGAGATTTGGTTTGGGCAAGTTTGAAGAAGGAAAGGTTACCCAAGGGCAAACACACTAAACTCAAGCAGAGGAAAGTAGGACCATGTCAAATCTTGAAGAAGTTTTGGTACCAATGCTGATGAAATTTAATTACCACCAGACCTTGGCATATCTCCTATTTTTAATGCATGTGATCTAACTCCTTTTAAAGGCGACTCTAATGTAGGTAACTCATAGTAGGTCCTAGAAGATGTAGCAGATATAGACCTTCCCAAACATGAGCCACCTAGACTTGAGAAAGTGTTGGACACCAAGATTGTAAAGAAGAATAGGAACAATGAGTACAAGTAATAATTGGTCAAATGGAAATGAAAACCAGACTTTGAAGTCATTTGGCTAGATGAAGATAAGATCAAGAAGCATGGCACTACATTACATGACCTCATCTCAAGTGGACTTGATATTCATTCACCCTAAGAGTATGGTGCAGGAGCACCTCAAGACTAAGGTGATAAGTGAAATAAAGGAAAAAGGTCACACATGAGAATGTGACCTTTCAATCTATGTGATAGGGTAGTCTTGCTTGTTTGATTTTTGTAATAAACCCCACCTTGTCACCCAATGACATGGATTTGGCAAATTGATGAGCCACCATGGGCATATGGGCCTAGGAGAATTTAGTTGAGTATTTTATAGGTTTTTATGTGTTGGAGATTTCTTAGGAACTTTTAGGACATTTTGAAACATCTCTAGGTAGGCAGATTTAACATATGTCAAAAGTTGCTCAGACTTGACAACTTTTGGTTGCAAATAGAAACTTCTTTCCAACGGTCACCTTAGTTAAAAAGGTGGTTGATAACCATTGAGGAAGGTATAAAATTTCATTCCCAATCATCATTGGAGGGAGAGGAAGACTTTGTAAACGTTTGGCATCATTGAAGTAATATAAATATGAGAATTTCCTGCAATTATGTTATTCTACATGGTGTATGGTATTGTATGAATATTTTGGAATTAGGAAACCATCAAGATGTGTTAGAGTGGCCAATAACCTTTCATATTCATCAACTATGAGGTCTTAATTCACCAGTACAAGAGAGAAACCTATAATTTTCTGGAAGTGGTCTAGATTTGACAGTTTTGCCTAGGGTTTTGCAAAGAAATGGCCTCATCTTGCTGATCCTTCATTGGTGGTTCATGGATTTTGAGGGGATACAATTATGGCCAATGTATTTTAGGATTTTTAAGGCCTTTCGTAGGTTAGGACTAGTAGGAGGTGAGGGTTTGATGCATTAAGGTGAGGAACTCCATGTGGCCATCGTGCAAGTGTAAGCAAAAGGTCTCACATCAGGGGTTAGAGGTCTGATCATGACCTAAGACTTATGAATTGGTATATTTTCCATTTCCTAAGAGTGTTCCTTGAGTTGGTTTGTTGAGTTAAGGTCTATGTCTACACACTCATTTGTAAAATATGCCTAATTGGGGCTATTAGGTCTTCTAACTAGAATAGGGTTTGGATTCGTGTGTTCCCAACCAGTCAAAACCCTTAGGATATGTCTTGTAACACTAAAAAGGGTATCCAAATCTAGGATTTTTTGTCTATGTCTTTTGGAGAAATAAGGAGTTAAGTGTGGAAAACTGGTCTAGCAGGACTACTAGGATTAATAGGCCTTGTTATAGCAGTTACCCCAAACTGGTAGAGGGAACCTAAATCAATGATAGAAGGGGGGTCTCTTTGATCTAAGGAACTTCAAACCAAACCTTAAATAGCCATTGTTAAACTAGAGAAGGGACCAGACCATTGTTGGCCATAGGGTCCTTAAGAGCCTCTAGAAGACCTTATGAGATGCTCAATGAAAGAGACCTTGTGAGGGAGCTTCTTTGGAAGAAAGGGATGTGGGACTTGTCAAACTCATATTCCTTGACCCCTTGTAGTGTGTTGTAATTTATAGGGTCCTTGGTGTGCTCTTGGATTAGGGGAACCTATCCTATACCTATACCAGGGCTTTGCCTGCATCACTACCTCAAGCGATTAAGCTTCTGCAAAAGATGACTAAAGCTCTGATGCCAATTGTTAGGATAATTGGTGAAAAACTGAGAGGGGGGGGGGTAAATCAGTTGTTAACTGATTATAACTTTTAATCCACAATACAACCTTAAAACATATCAAGTATCGATAAAGCACATACAGATGCTGATAGGAACAAATACCGATAAACAATACAACTTAACAATTAAATAGATAATCAATGCAAAGCAACCATACTACATAAAACCATGATTTCTACATGGAAAACCTAGAAAGGGAAAAACCATGTTGGGAGGCCTACCCATAGTCAGATGATACTTCTACAAAAAGTATGTGATACAATGAGGGGCCTGCACATTTAGGAAGGCACACTGCCTAGAGCGTATTTCTTATTACAAAAGAGTCTCACTGACTATAGAGAGGCTACAACCATATCAAGATAAATGGAAAACAATCCAATAGAGTGAACTGCCAAAAATAGCATCTACCATGCCTGATTACAGTCCCAGTTAAGCTCAATACCGGAGGCCTTTGACCTCTTCCTTAATCCCAATTCAATCACCTATGATCGACCAAATCTCCTTTGCATATGATATTGCATTCCAAGACCACAACACATAATCCCCATGATCTACAATGACATCTTACATCATTTTATACAAACCCTAAGGCCTAAACCAATTAGATCGACCACCTAAAGGATATTACAATAAGATCATTACATAATTCCATATTACATATGCCATGTCAGCTTAAGACCAAAACAACAATAACAAATCCATAAATCCTCCTGAAACATCCCAGTAACATGTAGAGTACATGTTATCTTGATACCATTCCATAACCTAGATAGGTACCAGACCTATTTTGGTTCGACCACACCAAAATGATGTCTTCAAAAAGTTTAAGCATGATCAAAGAACATCTTCAGCATCTTGAAATCCATCTAGAAGTTATACCAACACTAATTATGCATCCTATCAAGATTCCTTCATGAAAGCTCTACCGGTAAAGCCTTAAACCAATGTCGGTAAAGGGTTTATAAGAGTGTATGATTGTATCCAATACAAAGCCAATACCAACTAACCAAAACATTCTCCAGAATTATTTATCACATGTAACCAATCACATTCCATAGATCCAAATATGTCGAAAGTGTCCACCAGATAATCTCTTCTTCCGGTAACACTAGATCTTCTACCGATAACCAAAACCTGTCTGCCGATAACCAACCATAACAACTAGTATTGACATAAATGACAAAACATCAATGTAACATATAATCAATTCATCCAATAATGCCAACACCCTTGACATTCTCGATCATGACCTAGGCTTAAGCTTTCATACTTGATATGTAATTAACAACTATATCACCAATTAAGACCTCTTAAGCTTCCATACTTGACACATAAGCTCAATCATGACCCCTTAAGCTCTTTCATAGTTGACATACTTGAAATTTTGGATAAGGACCTCTAGTTGAATAATTTAATCCAACATATGTCATACTTGATATCCTATGAACTAGGACCTTGAGACATTCTCAATCACATGACCCATTAAGATTTCATCTATCTAATAACTTTGAATTCCCCAAAGCCATCCTATTATGACCCCCTTACAACATATGAAATAGATCTTCACTCCTTAAGCCTTCCTATTATGACCTAGAAAGCTTAATAATTTAATCCAACCTCATATAAATGACATCTTATTCTAGAACCCCTTGAAATTATCGATCATGACCTAGGCTTAATATTTAATACTTACCATACTTAACAATAAGATCACCAACTAGGACCTCTTAGGCTTCCATACTTGACATATTTACTCAAGACATATTAGTTCTACCAAGACCCCTTAAGCTCTTTCATACTTAACATAAAATTCAATGTATACTCGACATTTAGGATTAGGACCTCTAGATGAATTAGGAACCCTCAAGACTTCATTAATTTAATCATGTTGAACTCCCCTTTATCCATCCTATGAGGATCGGGCCCTTAAGACACATGAACTAGATCTTGACCCTTTGAGCCTTCCTATTAAGACCTCTAGCCTAATAATTTAATCCAACCTCGTATCTGACAGACACACACACACACAAATAGATGTATGTTTATATATGCATATATGCATACATACATACATACATACATATGTATGTATGTATGTATCTACACACACATCTATGTATATATGTCTGTGTATATATATACATATATACATACACACACACATATATATGTATGTATACATATATCTATGTATATATGTATGTGTATATATATACATATATACATACACACACATACATACATTCATGTACACACACACACACATATATATACATAACACACACACACATATACATATATGCATACATATAGAAATATACATACACACACATATACATGTATATATGTATATATATGTATGTGTATGTGTATGTGCATGTGTGTGTATATATATGTGTATGTATGTATATGTGTATATGTATGTATATGTATTTATATATATGTACATGTATTTATATATATGTACATGTATTTATATATATGTACATGTATGTATGTATGCATTTATGTATGTATGTATGTATGTATGTATATGTATACATACATATATATATATATATACACACACACACACACATATATATACATACATATATATGTATGTGTATTTATATACATATGTATATATGTATACATATGTATATCTATATATATACATATATACACACATATATATAGATATATATATGTATATACATATATACATATACACACACACATATATATACACATACATATATATGCATATATATATATATAGATATACAAATGTGTATATATATATATGTACATATGTATATATGTATATATATACACATATGTATATATATATATATATCTATATACACACATATGTACATATATATATATATATGTATACATACATTTATACATACATGTGTATATGTATATATATATATATATATGTATATGTATATATATATGTATATGTATATATATATGTATATGTATATATATGTACATATATATACATATATGTCTATATATGTGTATATACATATGTACATATGTATATATATGTACATATATATATATACATATATGTACATATATATATATACATATATGTCTATATATGTGTATATACATATGTACATATGTATATATATGTACATATATATATACATATATGTCTATATATGTGTATATACATATGTACATATGTATATATACATGATAGTTCTGATACTTAAAGTTAAGTACAGATGCCAAACTAATAAGATGAGAGGGGGGTGAATCATACAAACTTAATCTTCCATAAAAACATCAGATTCAACCTCGGTAACATATACTTCAGTTTATAACCAAAAATGCTAAACATGCAAACTCACAAGCATATAAACATCATACCATTCATAACACCAGATTTAACGTGGAAACCCAAATAGGGAAAAACCACTGTGGGATTTCAGACCCACTAAGAAATATACTCTTCTAGATTATGCTTGGTTAAAACCAAATCCTGTTAAAGATTACAAACACATTGCTAGATGTGACCCGGTTAAGGGATTTCCCTCAGATCTGTTAGGATCTTCACCTTGTTAGAAGTGACCTTGTTAAAGGATTTCAAACACTCAATCAGAATGTCACCATGCTAGAGGGTGTTACAAATAAGACTGTTAAGTCCACTCGGTTAAAAGATTTTCTGTCAATTTACAAAATAATAGTATTAAAAATCTATCTGCAACTTCACATCTAAAATGCTAAAGCAGATTCTTATTTGCTCAATACAATTTAGGACTCATCTTGTCCATCTGATGGGCTCTATACTCTATTATTCAAACAATTCTACAAGCTTCTGTGCTCAGTAATCACTATGTAGCATCCCTGTGCATACACTTGCCCGCATACATTGTTTATCAACAGTTCCTTATTTATAAACAATAGCTAACCACTTAATCTCCTTGATCACATTTCCCATGACTAATCATAGCTATCAGATCTTCAAACTTTGACCAGGTTCAATGTATCCACCGATCTAAAAATGTTTTACCCCACCTTGGAACTTGCATATATTTCTTGGAACTTGTGCTAGGGTATTGCAGTTCAATCTGAGTTGTACATCTTCCTTCCGATTTTTCTTTGCCATAGATTCTTTAACAAACTTCATTCATGACATACCAATCATTTAATCATAGCCAGCTCATCAGCTTCCTTTATTAAATAATGTATGTAATCATTCAATGCATTCTATTATTACTTGGTTGCAACTTGGTAAATACTAAAATTCACTCAATAGACATTTCGCCTTCATTAACCGATAGTGACAACCTTAGGGTTTACCGACTAGGTTCTTTGCTCGGTAACACAGTATAGTATTAACCTTACAATCAATAACATATGTATGATGCCAAAACAATCTAAACATCATGATCTCATCATTGTCTAACTCGATAATAGTTGCCAATTGAATAACCTATTTCTCCCCTTATTCATCATATTCTTTCTATGTCTTTTACCGACATCTTTATACTCATCAAATCATACTTCTCAAGATATGGAAACATCATACTGAATTAGAAAATCAATTTATTGACATCAATGACAAAATAATAAAATTAAGACAGTAAATATCCTTAATCAGTTATATCCATAATCATCAACAACCTTCTAATATCCTTATTGAAATACCAACAATCTCTCCTTGTCTATTATAATGCCAAATGCCAACAATCTCCCCCTTTGGCATTGATGGCAAAACCAATTGATTTGACCTAATTGATTCGGATTGCTATGAGATTCTGAAATGCTGAAATGCTCTCCTTTTGTCATGAAAATTCTCCCCCATACATTAGTCTTCTCCTCTTTTCTCAGTCTTCTCCAATCTTCTCCCCCTTTGACAACAATGCCAAAAAGTAAAGAACTAAAACATAATTTCATCATATATGAAGTGAATTCCTACGGTTATGTATCAACTTAGTCTCGGTCAGAGCATTTGCCTTTAATTCCTGTTCCTTGTATTTGTTTCCTGCACACCTTTAGAAAACCTCCTAAAGTGTGTAAATCAACATTAACTCCTAAAAGATATTCTGTAGAGTCATCGAACTGATGCTTTCACCTAACTCAGTCAGTGAGTAGAAGATAGGGGTAGGACCCCTAACTTACTTCTGAGATACTCAAAAGTGTCCCTTGGCAGTGGCTTGGTGAAGATATCTGTGTTAGGCCCAATATGGAAAGCTAATGTACTCAGAGGGGAGGGGTGAATCAGTACTTCAAAACCTTTCTTTAATAATAACCTTATTGTTATGCATAAACAGAATAGTGCAATAACATAAAATAAAGTTAAAACAAACAGATAACAATCATACATGATTCACTCCATAACACATATATTTTGGTTACGCAGAAACTCTTGGTTAGAGAGAAAAATTGCGGTGGGGATGGCACCCACAACTTCACTACTGCAATAATAAAGAATGTTCGGTTAGAGTGAAATTTAGCTATTTCTAATAGCTTACCCTGTTAGGAGTAACAAGATCTGTTAGATCTACCTTGATAAAGGATTTTACAACATTTATTCTGAATGCTGCACCTGGTTAGAGGCTTTACAATTTATAGACTTGGTTAGAGTCTTTTACCCTATTAAAGGTTTCTCTTTCAACTTCACTATATTACAATAAAATCATTACAAACATTTGCAACTTTACATCTGAAATGTTATAGCAGATTCTATGTGCTCAGGATAAGATTACCTTGCTTATAGCATACCTTGGTAACTCATATAGTAACTCGGTAAGCCCTTCTGTTTACTTTGTTCTTCGACTATTCTCTGAAAACCTTCTCGGTGACCTTTGTGTCTCTGTAACAGTCTTCCTTTATGCATACATACACTTCAATAATGTTGTATATATAGATTTCTTAAAATGGTGATCTAATTCATTGCTTCGATCTTACAAACAAGATTCCTTGAATGAATAACTAAACAAAATACTTCATTGGTTAGATTGACCTCACAATTATACACAATCTTCTAGTGCAATTTCCAATGTAATAACAGTTAGATGTGCCTCAATCTTGTAACACGTTTTCATATGCATGTCCAGGTTCAATGTATCTGGTAACATGTTTGACTCGGTGAATATCAACTCGGTGTGTTAACTTTACTGCTCGGTAGCCATAAAAAGATACTCGGTAGATAGCTCGGTGTATACTGCGTTCTGTGACTGCTCTCTTCTGTAACCAACTAGACTGTGCATACCGACTTCTTTGTTTATACTGACTACATGATTCGGTAGTGCTAACCGACTAGAATATATAGTATGACTTTGAATATAAAAACTAATGGCAACTTGATAAGTAGTAACAATCTCCCCTTTTGACATTAGTTGAGATGTTTGACAAAAACTACTTTCAAAGTCATAACTCAAAAATCTATATACTTTGCAAAATGACTACACTTGAGAATATATACAATAGTCAATGAAATAGTATATGCAAGTATACTCCCCTTATCATTATTCTGTATATTACTCGGATTTTGCATGCTCGGTTCTGTTTTGTGCTTTTATGCTCTGCTTGCTCTACATGCTCTGCTTGGTATACTCCCCTGTATACAATACTCAAAACTGTATTACCAAAATTGTATCACACTCCAAATATAGTATATTATTCCCCTTATGTAGTATTACTCCCCTTTTTTTGACAAACATCAAAAAGTTAATTTCCATCCGGGGGTAGTAACTAATCAAAAATAGATTTATACTTGTTCTGGACGTCGGTGAGTGCAACTAAGAGTGCATCCTTTACACTTTCCATTAAAGAATTTTGTGCTTGAATATCAGCCAATAGTGATATTAAGCCATCAAGAGTGCTTCCCTCTTGTGTAGTAGATAAGCGTGTAGCTTGGTTAATCTACTCTTGAACTGATGAGAGATGAGGAAGGAATAATGTCTAGAGGGTCATTATATCCATCCTGATATTATGCTCTTCATTTCTGAGTTCTAACTATTGAGCCATGAGCTCTTGAAGCTTGGTATAAAAATGCTGAACTAAATTAGGCTCAGTGGTCAACTTAGTTGAGAGATCGGTGATCTCTTTCTCAATTGCACCAGTTTTATTCTTGATATCCTTAATGAATAAGGAAAATGTACAAAGTTTCTAAAATAAATAAAGAATATGCTTGATTTGAGGGGGCAACTCAGCAATGAATTTGACAAGCTTTACTTTTCCTATAGCAAGAGCTTTTTGTACCTCTTCTATCATCTTTGCAGTAAGCTCTTTATCTTTTAGCTTGCTCAACTACTCAGATGCATCAACTCTAGATGTTTCTATTTGAGTAAGGAGTTCATCTAGTTGAATGTGGATGGCTGCATTGGTTGACACTGTTGCTAAAGGTAGCATATCTGTTTGTAGTGTCTTTACCTTCTGTAGTACTTTATTCTTCTTTTGAATGACCAATTGTTTTTCTTGTTCAGCCTTTGCTTTGCATAGTTCACCAAAATCAATAAGTGCTTGCCTTTTTAACTTTGAGATATCCACATTGGGCAACACTATCGGTTTAGTTAAATCAACTTTGAAACTATGCTTTCCCACCTTCTTCTCTTTACCTTTGATTGGTTGAACTAAGACAAGTGCTTGTGAGGCTTTCTGACCCTTGGTAGGTTGCTCAATAGATGCAAGACTTTGGTTGGTTCCTGTAGCCATTGTGGTGTCCTTGGGTGTCTCGGTACTAGGGGTCTCAGCTGTAACATTTTCAGTGCTTGACGGTGCTTGAGACGTCTGATCTTTAGTTGTATCTTCTACTGCTTCAGACTTGTGACCTTCAGTGCATTGTTTTGTATCCTTAGGAGCTTCGGTTGAGACAGGTGGCTTGACCGGTGGATAAGGCTGAACTTGTTCTAAGACAGATTCACTAGATACACGTTCTGCATAGGTAGTGCCTTCAATCATTTCCTGCTCCGGTGCTTCTGCATCCATGACATCTTCATCAATTTGAAAAGTTTCAGCCGGGTCATGCTTGGTAGCATCATGACCTAGGTCAGTGACATCAGGATCTTGCTCTGTGACATCAAGATCTTACTCAGTGACATCAACAATTTCAACTTGAGATTGTTCACCTACATCCTTTATTTTGAAGATTTCCTACCACTTGGCATTCGTCTCATTTTCTACATCAATATATAGCCCATTCATCAATTTTAAGGCTCTCTGTTTGACAGGAAATTTAGAATTGTATGTTGTCAAATGTTCTTTAATTTCTGCTACAGACATATCAGGAAATAGATGGACTAGACTTCTTTCTCTTATTTGTTTCTTTGAGTCCATTGCATATTTCCATATGTTATCAATATGTGAGTATAATTCACTCGAAAGTGACTTTACTAGTTCTAATGGAGCTAGCCGAAACTTTAGAAGTGTGCAGATGACAACTTCTTCAATTAGTCACTTCTCATCATTATTCCTAGTCTCATACTTGACATATCTAAATCCTACAAATCCACCATATTGTTTAAGATTGGCAAAAAAGTCTTCAACACTATGAATATTTACCTTCTTGCTTTTTACAATCTAAAATTTGTTTGCATCGTCGGATTCTGTATCACTAGACTCTTTTGCCAAAATGAGTCTCGGAGTAGATTTCTTGTAGGTCTTAGTTAGCTTGGGTGCAGTAACACTCTTTTGTTTCTTACTTGGTGATGAAGCTGATGCTCTAGTGTTAGGTCTCTTTGTTGGTGGAGTCGGTAGGGCCTTTGAAATGTCTTGTTTCTTTCTTTTCAAAAAATTACCCTTAGGAAACTCGGTACTTAATGTTATTCCTGCCTCTTGAGCTTCTGATTCCTCTTCAGTAATGGCAAGAGTGCCTTTGACAAGTGTAGAGGAGGATTATTCTCTGAGTTTCTCAGATAAAACCTTTATCATCTTTGTAGCTTTTCTTGTAGCCTTGGGTACTACAATGCTCATTTTTACTTTTTCTTTCACCTCTTCATAAGTTCCATATCTTAGTTCGGTAGCATGCCTTGGCAATGAAAGATAGGCATCAATTTGTTGTTGTGTGATATCATAATCAATCTCATAACCCATCGGTGGCAAAGATTGACTCCTTGGTTCAACAACATTCATATAATAGTAATCGGTGTCTACATCAAAACATATATCATCCTTATATTTCTCTACCAGCTGTGGTGGAATCCATTACCTGTTATGCATCTTCTCTTGAAATTTTCTGAAATTGTCATCCATAATATCATTAAAATTATCTCCCAGTTTCTTGATAAAATCATTGATTTGATGGGTGATAGGTCGGTGTAGCTCCCAAACTACTTTACCCACTAAGGGAAAGAACTTCTCAAAGTAGAAAAACATGCATACAAGAAGTGAACCAAACTTTAGTGTGTTTGTCAAGTTGTTCTGCTTCGGCTTCCTTATTGTGTTTAGGTTCTCAAACAAGTTCTTCAATAGCACTTCACATAAATCTACTTTCATTCCCTTTTTCACTATTTTATAGGCTAAGTCAACTGTGGCACATGGTACACTATTTTCCCTTGTTGATTGGAAGAAACAGTAACCAATTACTCTAATTGCAAACTTAAGTTCTGCATTAGTGACATTGTTCAATTTTAGTCCTTGGTAATCAGATTCTACTCTAGTTAGACTGATTAGCTCCTTCTGTGATATCATTTTTTGTGCTCATGCACGATCATAAATAGGATACCCGGTGATCACATGAATGATTTCCTTGGTGATTTTGAATGGTTGCTCCTCTAGCCACATAAAATCATCATGAACTTTTCTTAAAACAAACTTAACCCACTGGGGTTTGAACACATGGGGATAGGCTAGGGCTTTAGTTAATCCCTTGATTTTGATATGCTCGTACTTGCTATCCATTTTGCCATTGGTACAAAGTTAATCATATGTTGCACTAATCTCAACATGACCGAGTTCTTCAACATGACATTTGGTGAAGAATCTAACATCTTCAACTAACAAGACTCGATCAGGGATGATTGAAAATGCAGTTTTGTCATCCAGTTCGGAGGCAACTTTAGGAGTCAAAGAGTACTTGAGCAAGGGCTTCTCAACATTTTTGACAACTACAGGATCTTGGATCTTGGGCGCCATTGAAGGTTTTAGGTAAAAACTTAGCAAACTATCCTTAGGGTTTGACGATTTACAAACGAATGAAGCTTTACATCTGAAATGTTATAGAAGATTCTATGTGCTTAGGATAAGATTACCTTGCTTATAGAATATCTCGGTAACTCATATAGTAACTCGGTAAACCCTTCTGTTTACTCTGTTCTTCGACTGTTCTCTGAAAACCTTCTCGGTGACCTATGTGTCTCTATAACAGTCTTCCTTTATGCATACATACACTTCAATAATGTTGTATATATAGATCTCTTAAAATGGTGATCTAATTCATTGCTTTAATCTTACAAACAAGATTCCTCAAATGAATAACTAAACAAAATACTTCATTGGTTAGATTGACCTCGCAATCATACATAATCTTCTAGTGCAATTTCCAATGTAATAACACTTAGATGTGCCTTGATCTTGTAACACGTTTTCGTATGCATGTCCAGGTCCAATGAATCTGGTAACACATTTCACTTGGTGAATATCAACTCGGTGTGTTAACTTTACTGCTCGGTATCCATAAAAAGATACTCGGTAGACAGCTCGGTGTATACTGCATTCTGTGACTGCTTACTTCTGTAACCGACTAGACTATGCATACCGACTTCTCTGTTTATACCGACTGCATGATTCGGTAGTGCTAACCAACTAGAATATATAGTATGACTTTGAATATAAAAACTAATGGCAGCTTGATAAGTAGTAACAATCTGCTATTTGTTCCTTTGTGCTAACATACTACAACACCACTTTCTTCTCTTGAGCTTCTTCTCTAAGATAATAATATTTGATAGAGATATGCTTTGTCTTAGATTGCATCACATGATTCTTTGAAATGTTAATGGCACTAGTATTGTGACAAAATATAGTTACTGGCTTGGTAACTTTCTCATTTATACCTTCCAATAGTTGTTTGATCCATGCTATGATCATACAATTCAATGCTGCAGCAACGTATCCAGCTTCTGTTGTTGACTGTGAAACACATCCTTGTTTCTTGCTAAGCCAACTCACTAGTCTTTCTCCTAAAAAGAAAGCTCCTCCACTTGTGCTTTTCCTGTCATCAATGTTGCCTGCCCAATCAGCATCAGTGTAAACTTTTAGATCAAAGTCATTTCCTTTCTGATATACTAAGCCATAATCCTCAGTGCCTTTCAAGTATCTGAAAATTCTCTTGATTGTTGCCATGTTTGTTTCCTTAGGATCTGCAGAGAATCTTGTAGCTATACCTATTGCATGTGCTATGTCTGGTCTATTGTGAACAACATATCAAAACTTTCCAATCACGGATCGGTAAAGTGTCTCATCAATAGATGTAGATTCATCATTCTTTGATAATTTACAGTTGGTAATCATAGGAGTACTTACTGGTTTTGAATCCTCCATTCCAAATTTCTTCAAGATTTCCTTTATGTACTTGGATTGAGTAATGAAAATCTCATTTTTCATTTGCATATTTGTAAACCTATAAAATACTTTATCTCACCGATTAATGATATCTCAAATTCTTTGCTCATTTCAATTCCAAAGTTCTTACATAGAGAGTCATTTCCACAAAATATAATATCATCAACAAATATGGCTGAGATCAGTATTCCATTTTCATCATTCTTCATGTACATATTGTTGTTTTGACTTGTTCTTATAAAACCAATCTTGATTAAATAAGAGTGCAATCTTTCATACCATGCTCTAGGTGCTTGTTTCAAACCATATAAAGCTTTGTTCAATTTACATACTTGATCTTTATTCTTGTCTTCAACAAATCCTTCAAGTTGTTCAATAAAAACTTCTTCTTCTAATATACCATTCAGAAATGGATATTTTACATCCATTTGATATACCTTGAAATTCTTGTAAGCAGCATATGCCAACAATGTTCTTACTCCTTCTAGTCTAGCCATAGGTGCAAAAGTTTCACCATAATCAATTCCTTCTTGTTGAGCATAACCTTTGCAAAGTAGTCTATCTTTATTTCGAATGACCTCTCCTTTTTCATTGAACTTGTTCATGAAAATCCACTTTGTATCGATAACATTTTTGTCCTTCGGTATTGGGATTAGTGTCCATGTGTCATTCTTCTTGATTTGATCAATCTCTTCTATCATAGCATTTATCCAATCTTCACTGTTAAATGCCTCTTTCACTATTCTTGGTTCAAATTCAGATATCAGACATGTGTTCTGTCTCAGTTTGTTCCTTGTCATCACTAGATCATCCTTATCTCCTATAATTTGACTTGATGCATGATGTCTTCTAACATACTTGGCTAATATAGGCTTGGTAGGCTCTGTATGATCTTCTTCATCACTTGGTAATTGGATATTCTCTTCATTTTATTCAACAGTTCTCTCGGTAAGACTTGTTGGTTGAACATAGACAAATTCATCATAATCTTCTGGTTCTTTGGAGTTTCCTTCATCATTTCTTTCTGCAAATTCATCAATTTTCACATTTGCACTTTCTACTATTTTGTTAGATGATTTGATCAGACATTTAAATGCTTTACTTTCAGAAGAATAACCAAGAAATGTCCCTTCTTCACTTTTCTAATCAAACTTTCCATTTCTATCATCTTTGTGTACATAGCATCTACTTCCAAAGATTTTGAAATAACTTACATTGGGTTTTTGTCATACCAGATTTCATATGGTGTCTTCAATGTTCCTTTCTTTAGTTGTACTCGGTTCAGGGTGTAAACTGTTGTGCTTATTGCTTCTCTCCAAAATGTTTGTGGCACTTTCTTTTCAATCATCAGGGTTCAGGCACAATCCACAATAGCTCTATTTCTTCTCTTAGTTTTTCTATTTTTCTGTGGAGTTCTCGGTGCAGAGACTTGTCTTTTAATACCATGATCATTGCAGAATAAGTTAAACTCATCAGATGTGAACTCTCCTCCTCTATCTTATCTAAGACATTTCAGTTGTCTTCCTATTTCATTTTCAACTCTTTCCTTGTACCACTTAAACATTTGAAAAGCTTCTAATTTTTCTTTTAAAAACATTACTGACATCATCCTTGAATAATCATCCACAAATAATATGAAATATTTATCACCATAATAACTTTGAGCTTTCATAGGACCACAAAGATCAGTGTGCACAAGATCTAAAATTCCCTTAGAAGTGTAGGACTTACTTGTAAAGCTTGATCTTGTCATCTTACCCATCTGGCATCCTCGGCACATAGAATTCTCAGGTTTTTCAAGACTCGGTAGACCTCTTACTTGGTGTTTCTTGCTTATTTTGATCAGATTATCAAAATTTACATGACAAAAACTTTTATGCCATAACCAGGTATCATCTATCTTTGCATATAGACAAAGATCACCATAATAACTTTGAACTTTCATAGGACCACAAAGATCAGTGTGCACAAGATCTAAAATTCCCTTATAAGTGTAGGACTTACTTGTAAAGATTGATCTTGTCATCTTACCCATCTGGCATCCTCGACACATAGAATTCTCAGGTTTTTCAAGACTCGGTAGACCTCTTACTTGGTGTTTCTTGCTTATTTTGATCAGATTATCAAAATTCACATGACAAAAACTTTTATGCCATAACCAGGTATCATCTATCTTTGCATATAGACACTTATTCTGAGTTGAGTCAAGGTGAAATGTATTACCTTTTTTTTGTGTCCCAGTAGCAGCTAACTTTCCATTCTTGTCATGAACTTTGACAATTCCTTTATGAAATTCTATTCGGTATCCTATATTGTTTAGCTGTGCTACACTCAACAAATTGTATTTCAAACCTTCAACCCAATAAACATCATTGCACTTTGCATTGTCAAGAAGTGTTATGGATCCTTTACCTTTTATCGGACATGGTGCATCATTACCAAATCTTACATAGCCTCCATCATAGTCTTCTAACATAACAAACTTGTGTTTATCGCCTGTCATTTGATGTGAGCATCCACTATCTATGATCCAAGAATCAATAGTATTTATGTGAGATATTAGGGCTTTTTCTTCATACCTTTCTTCATCTGATCCATCTTTGATAGCTACATAAACTTCTTCCTTTGTATCAGTTTCATCTGATTTATCATCATTGGATTCCTCATCGGCTAGTAAGCATGTCTTTCTATCTCTTCTTCTGAAGTCTCGGTGTCCTTTGTAATGATTATCTTTCTATCTGTCATCTTGGTAATCTCTCTTTTCAGTAGAATCTTTGTCAGGATAGTTAGAATCCATATGTCCTATCTTATCACAATTGAAGAATTTCAAAGGTAGTTTTCCTTTATACTTACCTTTGCCTCTCGATAACCTTCTGGCTAATAGTGCTTCAAACTCTTCATGCTTTCTGATATCCTCATATAGTTTGTGTACTTCCTCCATGTTCTTGTGAAATCTTTCACTTGCTCCACTGTGATCTCCTTCAAAGTACTTATACTTTCTTTCATTGTAATCATTAGATTCATCAAGATGAAAAGAACTAAATGCAGATTCAACTTTATTTACTGAAGACCCACTGTTATCAAAATTACTTAACTCAAATGCATGTAGCTTACCGATAGTAGCATCTAAAGAAATTGGCATATTTGGTACAGACCTCAATTCATTGATTGCAAAGACTTGGATTACATAAGCTGGTAGAATGGTTCTTAACAACTTATTTGTTATATCCTTTTCTTCAATAGTTCCACCTGCTCCTTTGATTTGATTGACAAACTCCTTTTGTCTTGTACTGTACTGGGTTATGTTCTCACCTTCATTCATCCTCATAGATTGAAGTTGTCCATTTAGACTGTCCACTTTTGCTCTTTGAACATGTTCATCTCCTCCATACAAAGATATGAGCTTGTCCCACATAGCCTTTGTATCATTGCAACCTTCTAGATCATTAAACTTTGAATCGGTCAATGCAGATGTTATTTCAATCATTTCTTGAATATGTTCTTTCTTTGCCTTTATTTCTTCCATTGTCAATGGATAGGTGCTCAGTGTAATGAAATCTTTCTCTAGATAATATACAACATATTCTCCAACTAATGATAGGTGCAACTTCATCCTTTTCTACCATGTAGAGAAACTTGACTTGTTCAGCTTCGGTGCATCCCTCTTATACATCTTTGGATCTTTTCCTCAAGTACCTTTAAACTTTTCTTCCAGAGTCCAAAGCTATGATACCAATTGATAGTTCTGATACTTAATGTTAAGTATAGATTCCAAACTAATAAGATGAGAGGGGGGGGTGAATCATACAAACTTAATCTTCCATAAAAACATCAGATTCAACCTCGATAACATATACTTCAGTAATGTAACCAAAACTGCTAAACATGCAAACTCACAAGCATATAAACATCATAACATTCATAACACCAAATTTAACGTGGAAACCCAAATAGGGAAAAACCACTGTGGGATTTTAGACCCACTAAGAAATATACTCTTCTAGAGTATGCTCGGTTAAAACCAAATCCTGTTAAAGATTACAAACACATTGCTCGATGTGATCTGGTTAAGGGATTTCACTTAGATCTGTTAGGATCTTCACCTTGTTAGAAGTGATCTTGTTAAAGGATTTCAAACACTCAATCAGAATATCACCTTGATAGAGGGTGTTACAAATAAGACTGTTAGGTCCACTTGGTTAAGAGATTTTCTGTCACTTTACAAAATAACATTAATAAAAATCTATCTGCAACTTCACATCTAAAATGCTAAAGCAGATTCTTATTTTCTCAATACAATTTAGGACTCATCTTGTCCCTCTACTGGGCTCCATACTCTATTATCAAATAGTTCTACAAGCTTCTATGCTCGGTAATCACTATGTAGCATCCCTGTGCATACACTTGCCCACATACATTGTTTATCAACAATTCCTTATTTATAAACAATAGCTAACTGCTTAACCTCCTTGATCACATTTCCCATGTTCAATCATAGCTATTAGATCTTCAAACTTTGACCAAGTTCAATGTATCCGCCGATCTGAAAATGTTTTACCCCGCCTTGGAACTTGCATATATTTCTTGGAACTTGTGCTAGGGTATTGCAGTTCAATCTGAGCTGTAGATCTTCCTACCCATTTTTCTTTGCCGTAGATTCTTTAACAAACTTCATTCATGACATACCATTCATTTAATCATAGCAAGCTCATCAACTTCCTTTATTAAATAATGTATGTAATCATTTAATGCATTCTATTATTACTCAGTTGCAACTCAGTAAATACTAAATTTCTCTCGGTAGACATTTCACCTTCATTAACCGATAGCGATAACCTTAGGGTTTACCGACTAGGTTCTTTAGGGTTTACCAACTAGGTTTTTTGCTTGGTAACATAGTATAGTATTAACTTTACAATCAATAACATATGTATTATATCAAAACAATCTAAACATCATGATCTCATCATTGTCTAACTCGGTAATAGTTGCCCATTGAATAACTTATTTCTCCTCTTATTCATCATATTCTTTCTGTGTCTTTTACTGACATCTTTATACTCATCAAATCATACTTCTCAAGATACGACAACATCATACTGAATTAGAAAATCAATTTCTTGACATCAATGACAAAATAATAATATTAAGATAGTAAATATCCTTAATCAGTTATATCCATAATCATCAACAACCTTTTCAATATCCTTATTGAAATGCCAACAATCTCTCCTTGTCTATTATAATGCCAAATGCCAACAATACACACATATGTACATATGTATATATATATCTCTACACATATGTATATATACATTTATATACATATGTATATATGTATACATATATACATATGTACATATACATATATATATATATGTACATATACATATACATATGTATACATACATATATGTATATGTATACATATATATGTATGTATAAATATATATATTTATAGATATACATATATGTATATATGTATGTGTGTGTGTGTGTGTGTGATGCACGCTAAAAGGGGCACAAGGCACAAAATACATAGTCCAAACGGTAGTGGATTAGTCACAACCAAAACCAAATACGAATGAACCTAAAAACCTTAACATGCACATCAAGAGAGATATAAAGCACACAATAAGAAGCCTACATAAACAAAAAAGGGAAAGAAGACCCCTGAAGATGCTCCTCAAAATGCTCATAGATATTCCTCCATTGTTCCTCTACTCTCCATGTCCCACATGAGTGTAGCTCTCAGCTTTTTGCACTATTCATGGATGCCATATGAAGATTCAAGATGGTTGTGAAAATAAAAACAAATGCTTATGCGAGTGTGAATGATTTACTATGATAAATCACCTAATTAGTCTATATAAATATTAGTATAATAACAATGCAAATGCTTCTAAATGCTCTCTTTAAAATGACTATAAGTTTGATGCACAAAGACTTCTGATTTTGAAAATGAAGAATGAGAGCTCTATTTATAGGGGAAATAGGGCAATGGATGGTCAAGATTGAATAATCTTAGCAAGGGCCAAGATTGATGGGTTTATGATCCATGTGATGGATTTCAACCCAATCTCATGATGACAAATGTCAACATGAGATGGATTGAGAGGAGAGGGAAGAAGCATTAAATGCTTGAGATGGCATGAAGGTTACCTTGGGAGGGTTTGGTTAGGCTTGAGCTAGTGAATAAATATTTTATCCAATGAATAATGTCTTTATTCAATGGGTAAACTCTTGTGCAAGAGTTAGTGGGGATAACCATGGTCAAAGGAATGAATGCTTGAAGAGACCCATGAGTTAAACAAGGGTTGAGTTAGAGGGAAAACCTCTAACCATGTGGGTGAGTTGAGTTTAACCATTAATGGTTATGTAAGAGCCATAAATGGTTATGTAAGAACCATAAATGGTTTGGAAGACTTCGGGGGTTAACTTGTTGAAGGATAAAAAGCCTTTAATGCTTTTCAAAGAGTTTGGAGGCTTTTAGAAGTGACTTCTCTTTGCTTAGGAATGTGACAATAATTAGGGAGGGGGATCAGGCTAATTTGAAATGGATTAGAAGAATCTAGAAGGGGTTTAGGATGCAAGTGGGTTTGGTGGGTGAGAGAAAATAAGATTTTAATTAAAATAAAATTCATTTATTTCAACTAAATTGTGCAACTTGCATTTGTAGGAGAATGCAAGTGGGGGGGAGTTTATAGATTTAAATAAATATTTATTTATTTATTTAAATGAGGAAAGGGGTTAATTTAAACAAATATACTTTATTCATTTAATTAATTGTTAGAGTATGGTTTAAAGAATTAATTTAATAAATTGAATAATTTATTTAATTAATAGAAGAAGAGGTTTAAAATTAATTAATTAAATATCAATTTAATTAATTGTTGACTGATGGTTAAATAATCAAATAAATACTAAATATTCATTTAATTAAGTGGATAGATTTATGTGTCTACATTTGCCCCTCTTTGAGACGGTGCGGTTTATCGCATCATTTCAAAGAAAGAAAGATAGGTATGAGAAATATGTCGTAGAAATGTTAATTTAATGGGTGGTATGCCCCCTTGAGAGATGGGCCGAGTTTTTTGAAAAATCGGGCGATCTATCAAAAAAGAGAAAGAAGTTGGGGGGAGGTAGAATAGAAGAATTTAGAAATAATGGCAAAAGAATGGGAGAAGACGGAGTGAATACAAAGAAATGACAAGCCAGTGAGTACCCTTAGGTCATGGAGGAGATACGGTGCAAATGCGGTGTTTGTGCTTTTGATTGATATTGTACAATTGATCAAAATTAGTTGGATAGTCTAGTGCAATCCGTTGAATTGCCCTGATTGAGTCAAAGCATGACAGTTGATGTCAGTTGTTGGCTTGGGCAAGATAAAGTCTGAGTAAGTGAGTCAAAGTGACCTATTGTGACTTAGACAATTGATGTAATTGCTCGATAAAGTCAAGGTATCTGAAGCAAAATACTTGTTGAGATTTAGACAATTGATGTAATTGTCTGTTTTGATTGTGTTTGATTGGTTGAGCAATTGATAGTGTTTGTGTTGTAGGTTGTTTGTGGCATTTGTTGGATGTAGTATACCTATTGAGACTAGGTAATTGATGTAAATGCCTATTGTAGTCTAGGATTGCCATAATTGATTACCTGTTGAGACCCGGAGATACTTGATCAAAAAGTATCTATTGATAGTCTAGGTGTGCGTGAGTCGATGTACTTGTGTAGAGAGTGTAACTTGCTTTGATTATAGGATGACCTAGGATGGGAAACATACTCCCTCTTGTTAGAGATGGATGGTGATGAATGTGGCTTGATTGGGTTTGATGGGAAATTATGTAGGTTATGCAATTATGATGATGACTAAGATAGGGAGGGTGAGGGGGGATTCAATGTGAGATAGAAGGTATGGAGGACCTAGGACCCATTCCTATGTAAGAGGAGAAAAATAGGGTATCCATTGTCATGACTATGTATGAATGATATGCAACAATATGGATTTATGGATGGATGAAATGCAACAGAATGCAATATATATGGATGAGATGAAATGGTGATCCATGGTTTATTCACAGTGCTTAATTTTCATCATTGAGAATGGTAGTATCGATCATGGTTGAGGTAGCAAAAACCAAGGTTGAGCATGTCACCTATAAACAAACATCTCAGACAAGGAAAGTTCCCCTCTATTCTAGTTCATGTACAAATGGTCGAGGTATACGATGTAGTTAGTAAGCCATAGTGATCCACGATTGTATTTTTGCATAGGATCGTGTAGCTTAGTGAGCTTCCCACGTAGACACCATTAGTATATGCCCAGAACTTCATTGGAACAATCCACAGACAACAAATAAAGAAAAAGATACCAGGAACCATCTCGGCTACTCTAATCACTTGTGGATATCTTGGATTAGCGTAGGAACCTAATATAAATAAAAAAATAAAAAATCGACCAAGTACTTATCAACAAAACTGAATTTTTTTGTCAAATAAAATTTTACCATGTCTTGTTTGTGAGGAAGGATGCATCCTTGTGAAGACGGTTGTGTGCAAATGTTTTGATTGGTTGGTTGATTTGATAGGTGGTCATCATTTGAGTAGCTCAAAATGTTGTTTGGTGTCTGTTGTGATGTGTATGTACAAGGAATAATATACGTTGCAATGTTTTTGATTGATTTTTGATCTTTTTGTCATGTTTTTGGATTTTTTGAATGTTTGTAATGTTTTTGGTATTATCTTTAGGACTTTTTGCAAATGTTTTTGGGATTTTTTGAGTTTTTATGATTTTTTTGGGTATTTTTCAAGACATTTTTGAATGAGCAACTCAATGAATCACAAGCAATGGAGAATCCACTCCCATCAGTAGGTTTTAGCACATTTGTCCCCAGTTAGATGTTGCTATGAAAGTGTGACGTAGGACATATGAAGTAACAACCCTGATTGTAGATCAATAACAAGCCATGGTATAAATGATGGGTGAATGGATGCAATGGATGTGATCACAACAATTCTGAAAGACAATGGAGCCATAGCCTTTACGAATGGTGCTTGTTTGCCAGGTTTTCACCACCGTACTTACCCAAGGTGCCACCAAAGTGGTTTTCACTATTTGGATGAATGATTTTTCTTTACTATTTTCTTGATTTTTTGTATTTTTGTATTTTGTTCAGGATTGTTTTTTGAATGTTTTTGGTATTTTCTGATATTGGAGGAGCCTAATGCTCTCCACAACTTATGTATGAAACCTTTTTAGATGCATGTTGTTGATCAGATCTACTAGTGGTTTTCCTTCTGAAGTTTCTAACTGATATGGTCCAGACCTAAAGACGACAGTGATGACATATGGACCCAGCCAATTGGATTCAAATTTGCCCTAGTGTTCTCTATTTGGTTGATTGAAAGGATTCTCCCTGAGAAAAAGATCTCCTACTTCAAATGTGCGAGGTTTGACCCTATGATTGTAGCTTCTGCTCATGTGCTGCTGATAGGCTTTTAGGTGATTGTAGGCATCTTGTTTCTTTTCATCAAGAAATTCCAAGTCCTAAAGATGTGAGACTCAATATTCTTCATAATCTATTAGATTATGCAAGGAGACCCGTAGAGATGGTATTTCAACCTCAATAGGCAAAATGGTTTGTACTCCACAAACCAGTGAGTAGGGGGTTGCGCCTGTAGGGGTTTGAATGCTAGTTCGATATGCCCATAGTGATGGATTCAAATGAATGTGCGAATCACGACCAACATCATTGGATTTCTTTTTGAGGATCGTCAATATATTATTATTGGATGCTTCGGCTTGACCATTGCCTTGTGGGTAATATGGGGTGGAAAAATGGTGTTGGATATGAAACTTATCATAGAGTTCATGGACATCTAGATTTGTGAAAGGAAGCCCATTATCTGTGATGATGGACATGGGTACACCATACCAATAGATGATGTAATTGAGGATGAATGCGACAATCTGCTTGCTAGTGACATGGGTGAGTGAAATGGCTTCGATCCACTTTGTGAAGTATTTTATGGCGGTAATGATAAATTTATGACCACTGGATGAAGATGGATGAATTTTACCCACAAGGTCAAGTCCCCATTGACAAAAGAGCCATGGTGTTGTGATAGGCTGTAATTCCTGTGCTGGGGCACAAGGCACAAAAGACACAGTTCAAACATTAGTAGATTAGTCACAACCAAAACCAAATACGAATGAACCTAAAAACCTTAACATGCACATCAAGCGAGATATAAAGCACACAATAAGAAGCCTACATAAATAAAAAAGGGAAAGAAGACCCTAGAAGATGCTCCTCAAAATACTCATAGATATTCCTCCCTTGTTCCTCTCCTCTCCAAGTCCCACATGAGTGTAGCTCTCATCTTTTTGCACTATTCATGGATGCCATATGAAGATTCAAGATGGTTGTGAAAATAAAAACAAATGCTTATGCAAGTGTGAATGATTTACTATGAGAAAGAAGCTAATTAGTCTATGTAAATATTAGTATAATAAAAATGCAAATGATTCTAAATTTTGTCTTTAAAATGGCTATAAGTTTGATGCACAAAGACTTCTGATTCAAAAAAATGAAGAATGAGAACTCTATTTATAAGGGAAATAGGGCAATGGATGGTCAAGATTGAATAAACTTAGCAAGGGCCAAGATTGATGGGTTTATGATCCATGTGGTGGATTTCAACCCAATCCCATTATGACAAATGTCAACATGAGATGGCTTGAGAGGAGAGGGTGAGATGACATGAAGGTTACCTTTGGAGGGTTTGGTTAGGCTTGAGTTAGTGAATAAAGATTTTATCCAATGAATAATTCCTTTATCCAATGGGTAAACTCTTGTGCAAGAGTTAGTGGAGATAACCATGGTCAAAGCAATGAATTCTTGAAGAGACCCATGAGTTAAATGAGGGTTGAGTTAGAGGGAAATTATCTAACCATGTGGGTGAGTTGAGTTTAACTATTAATGGTTATGTAAGAGCCATAAATGGTTATGTAAGAACCATAAATGGTTTGGAAGAGTTTGGGGGTTAACTTGTTGAAGGATAAAAAGCCTCTAAAGACTTTGGAGGCTTTGAGAAGTGACTTCTCTTTGTTTAGGAATGTGACAATAATTAGGGAGGGAGATTAAGCTAATTTGAAATGGATTAGAAGAATCTAGAAGGGGTTTATGATGCAAGTGGGTTTGGTGGGTGAGAGAAAATAGGATTTTAATTAAAATAAAATTTATTTATTTCAACTAAAATTGTGCAACTTGCATTTGTAGGAGAATGCAAGTTGGGGGGAGTTTAGAGATTTAAATAAATATTTATTTATTTATTTAAATGAGGAAAGGGGTTAATTTAAACAAATATGTTTTATTCATTTAATTAATTGTTAGAGTATGGTTTAATGAATTAATTTAAATAAATTGAATAATTTATTTAATTAATAGAAGAAGAGGTTTAAGATGAATTAATTAAATATGAATTTAATTAACTATTGACTGATGGTTAAATAATCAAATAAATACTAAATATTCATTTAATTAAGTTGATAGATTTATGTGTCTACAATATGTATACATATGTATACATATATATACATATAATATATATATATATGTACATATGTATATAGATATGTATATACATATGTATATATACATATATATATATAGATATGCATATATGTATGTATATATACATATCTATATAGATATGTATATACATATGTGTGTGTACATATATATGTATGTATATATATGCATGTATATATATGTACATATATATGTCTATATATACATCTATATATCTATATGCTTGTATGTATGTATGTATATATGTAAGTATATATATGAATATTTGACCATATATGATGGATGAGTTTGACTTAGACGGGTTGTTTAATTCCCCCACCTTAACACCCTCAAGCTTTGGCTGCAATTCCACACCCTCCCCCTCCACCTCATAATCCCCCACCTCCACCTCCTGGATTGAATGAGACTCGATGTTAAGCCAGGATCAATGAGAATATGGTATCCATACAAGAAAAAATAAAGGCCATCCAAAATGAATTTTTCATGCCACTCCTTCTGGTGATTTTTGCATCTTTGTTGCGAAACTTTGTGGATGCAGTTAGGTCCATTGATGTGGAGGCTTCTCCTATAGTAAAATCATACACATACACATACACATACACATACACATTGGTGTAGGGAACTCTCTTGATCTTTGGATTTCATTTCTTGTTTGAGTATTGGATAGGCGGTCTTAGACCCTAGGATGATGTGTTGGATTAGTTTGGATTCTTTGGATGTAATAAAGAACCCATTTGTAAGGCCAATTGGCTCTAAGGTCATTTATAAACCTAGAGACCAAATTAGGCCATGGGGTTCATGTAGTGTAGGAGGCATGTTGATAAGTTGTCTTGAGTTATTTTATGCCTAGAATAGGTCTAGAAAGTCCATTAGGGACGTTGGCATGTCAAAAGTGTCAAAAATGTAAAATGGTCAAAAGTTGCAAAAGTTGCTAAGCAAAATTTTTCCACCGATTGGGAAAGAGGTTCCAACGGTCATAACCAATTTAAAAATAGTTGTATCCATTGGGTAAATGCCTATTTATGCCTCTGAGATCATCCATGTTGTTGTTGGATGAATCATGTAAAGATTTGGTGGTTTGAATAACAAGAAAACTTAGATTTTACCCAATTTCCATTGGTTTCCATACTGTACGATCTGACAAAGGATTTACTTATGTGGAATTTTGAGTTGGTTGGATTGTGGTGTGAGTGTAGGCTTTAATGCAAGTGGTGTGAATCCAATTGATAGAGTTTGAAGTGAGTTGTGGGCAGTTTACCAAAATCTGTCATCCCAAACCCCGGTTCATAGGGTTTCACCAAAGATGCGGCCCTAACTTGAAAATTCCTATGTGGAATTCAATGACCTCTTGGAAAATGAAAGTTAGGGGGTTGTACATTGAGATTTCAAAAGGGCGTAATTTAGAAGTGATGGTTGGTGTGGTCACCACCAAGCCCTAGGCTAAACAAGACAATGTGTTTAGTCTAGACTACAAGAAGGAATGAACAAACAGTCACCTAGGGAGTGTTTTCTAATTGGTCTAATGGTGGATTTGGTCTATTAGAGGTCTAGGGAACATTTACAAGTGGTGATTTTGGTTCTGCAACCCAATCTTCAAGTAGTGGCTTTGGAAAACAGGCCTAATTAGACCTATTAGGTCTGCAAACTCAGTAGGTACTTAGGGGTGCTGGAGCAGAGTCAAACCTCAACCTCTTGGGATTGGAAGTAGAGCCCAAAAGGGTATTCAAACCTATAATTTGTTCCTAGAGTGTTTTGGGATAATTTTCAATGATTTGGGAAATACCAGTCGGGTAGGGCTACTAGGATTAGACCTAAATAGGGGTTTCTTGACCCAGGTGCAAAAAGGAGACTTCCAGACTTGGTTGGAAGGCTAGGGTGAGTGATCTTAGTTTCTAAATAGTAAAAAACCTCCTTAGGAAGTGCAGTAGGTGACTGATTGTATTGGTGTGTGTAGAACCCTAGTTGTGGGGTTGTGATAGGCCTTAGACAAGGCATAGAGGGGTGATTTTGGGTCTTCTTACCTTCTAGTTGCCCACTCTGCATCAGGTGGTATCAGAGCCATAAAGGTTCTTGAGGGTGGAAGAATAAGATTGACAATATGTCAGAAGAAGAAGAAACTAGTGATGGGAGAAGGATGACGAATGTTGAACTGACCAAGTTGGTAAGAGAGCAAGAAACAACAAACAAGGAGATGATAAAATAATTGGATAAGTTGAAGGGTAAGATGGACAAGAAGCAAGGAGACTTTGATGAAGAAGAAGAAGGGAATGATGATGATGCCCTTTTTTAGGCAAGATAGAGGATACCTGTAGATCAGAGAAGTTTCCTTGAATCCCTTGAGAGAGTAGGTAGCCGAGATGACAAAGCAAGCCTACTTATGTTCACTAGGAAGATGAACCCAGAGGAAGTCATGGATTGGTTGGAGGCCTTAGAGAAGCACTTTGAGTGTGAAGGTGTGCCTAAGAACCAAAAGATGAAGACTACTAAGTCTAAGATGAAAGGATCCACCCTTAGTTGGCGGAACTTCTTGCAAAATGAAAGAGTAGAAGAAGGGAAGAACCCCATCTAATCATGGAAGAGGATGGTTGCAGAGGTGAAAAAGCAATTTGTACCTGATGATTATGAAGTGAAAATGCACAAGAAGTTGCATAGCCTGAGACAAAAAGATCTGGATGTGAGTGGATACATCAAGGAGTTCCACAAACTGTCCTTAAGAGCAAAGGTGCCAGAGAATGAGAAACAAAAGCTAGCAAGGTACATGAATGGCCTCAAGTATGCCATTCAAGATGAACCAAGTCTCTTTAATACTGAGATAGTTCATAAATGCTATCAAATGGCATTAAGAATTGAAGAAAAGTTCAGAAGAAAGGGAGACCAAAAAGGTAGAGGAAGAGAAGGAAACTTTAGAGGAAGAGGCAGATTTGGTGGAAGAGGAACATCTCCTAAACCATAAGGAGAGTCAACTAATCAGGAATAAGAAGGAGAACTAAGTCACAAGGGTAGTTTCAGAGGAAGAAGACCAAATGGCCAAGGTAGATTTGGAGGTAGAGGAACCAATGTGTTCACCGGAAGATGCTTCAAATGTAATCAAGTTGGCCACCAGTCTTTTAGATGTCCGAAAAAAAAAGGTTCTAATAGTCAAGGTGGAGAAAGAAGAGTTCATTTGGCACAAGAGGAGGACACCCAAAGAGTGAACTCACCTTCAAGACATGTAGATCCAGAGCAAGGGGAGTGTTTGATGTTCAAAAGGACCCTCTTGAAGGTACCAAATGTCAAGGAGCCACCACAGAGGAAGTCATTGTTTAGAACTACTTGCAAGGTAAGTGGAAAGGTATGTAGAGTCATTGTGGACTCAGGGTCAACTAATAATCTTGATTCAATAGATATGGTTAACAAACTTGGATTGAAGAAACTTCCTCACCTCTACCCCTACAAAGTCTCTTGGTTGAGCAAAGAGCAAAAAGCTTTGGTAAGTGAACAAGTTTGGGTTGACTTTCAAATAGGTGAATATAGAGACAAGATTTTGTGTGATGTTGCAGAGATGGATGTGTTCCATTTACTCCTTGGGAGACCATGGCAATATGATGTAGACTCAAGGCATGATGTGAAGAAAAATGTCTACAAGCTGATCAGGGATGGTGTGCAATATAGTATGAACCCACTAGCGGATGATGGTAAGGACAATCTTGTTGTGACTAGTGTCATGTTAGTAGGTAGGGAGGAGTTTATGTAGACAATCAAAGAGAAGGATACCCCATTCTTTTCCATAGTGGTGAAGCCAAGAGAAGAAGGAAGAAAGAAGAAGACAAGGTGCAAGAAAGGACTATATCTCCTAGAGAGGTGAAAGAGTTATTGGAAAGATACAAGGGTATAGTTGCAAGAAGCAAACTAGAGACCCTACCACCTTTCAGAGATGTAAGTCACTGCATTGACTTCATATGAGGCTCTACATTTCCCAACAAAGAAGCATATAAATTGACCCATGATCAGAATGAAGAACATGCAAGGCAAGTACATGAGTTGTTAGAGAAAGGATTCATAAGGAAGAGTATTAGCTCTTGTGTTGTCCCTGTAGTATTGGCCCCAAAGAAGGAAGGTACATGGAGATTATGTACGGATTCAAGAGCCATCAAAAAGATCACAATCAGGTATAGGTTTCCTATGCCTCATATAGAATACTTGATGGACTGTCTAACAGAAGCCAAGTACTATTGTAAGGTGGATTTGAAGAGTGACTACCATCAAATCAGGATAAGAGAGGGAGATGAGTGGAAGACAACCTTCAAAACAAATGAAGGACTTTATGAATGGCTGGTTATGCCATTTGGCCTCTCAAATGCTCCTAGTACATTCATGAGACTCATGAATGAAGTCTTGAAACCCTTTATCAATCATTTTGTTGTTGTGTACTCAGATGATATCTTGATTTTTAGCAAGGATAGGGATGAGCATCTAATACATTTGGATTTGGTGTTGAAAAAGTTGAATGAAGAGCAGTTGAAGATCAATTTGGAAAAATGTGTTTTCTTGCTGGAGGAGTTAGTATTTCTTGGTTTTATAATCTCCAAGAGTAGCCTCAAGATGGACCCATCCAAGGTGGAAGCAATCCTCAATTGGCCTACACCTAGAAGTGCAAGTGAGGTAAATAGTTTTCATGGTCTTGTGAGCTTCTATAGGAAGTTTATTAAGAATTTTAGTGGTGTATGTGTGCCTATGATTGACACTATAAAGGGAGGTAGAAAATGTTAATTTGTATGGACTATTGAAGCAGATAAGTCCTTTGAGTATTTGAAAAGAAGGGTTGCAGAGCAACCTATATTAGTTCTACCTGATTTCCATAAGGTTTTCGCCATAGAATGTGATGCAAGTAACAAGGTAGTAGGAGGAGTCTTGAGTTGAGAAGGTAGACCAGTAGACTTCTTTAGTGAAAATTTGAATGAAGCCAAACAAAAGTACTCAACCTATGACTTAGAGATGTATGTAATGGTTCAATATTTGAGGTAATGGAGGCATTATTTGTTGCCAAAAAAGTTTGTAGTCTCTATTGATAACCATTATCTGAGTTTCTTGAATAGACAGGACAAGTTGAATCACTGACATATGAAGTGGATGGAGTACCTTCAAGATTTCACTTTCACCATCAAGCACAAGAAAGGAGTGGAAATAAAGGTAGATGATGCCCTTAACAGGCGGAACTTGAAATTGAAGGAGATTGAGTTGGAGAGAATAGGCATTAATTCCATAAAGGATATGTACCAAGGAGATGAGGATTTCAAAGAAGCATACCAAGTATGTAAGGCAATGGGTGACAAGTACCATAAGGAGTTCTCAGACTTCATTTTGTAGGAAGGTCTACTTTTCAAGGGAAGACAACTTTGCATCCCTAAAGGCTCCATGAGAGAAAACATTGTGAAAGAGAAGCATTGTGGGGGATCAGCAGGTCATTTTGGGATTGACAAGACCCTGGAGTTGGCTAGAAGATTTTACTTCTGGCCTAAGATGCAGACTAAGATCAAAAAGTATGTGGAAGGTTGTATGATTTTTCAAAAGGCCAAGGGTGGAAGTTCAAATGCAGGTTTGTATACTCCTTTGCCCATACCAAACAAGTCATGGGATTTAGTCAGCATGGACTTTGTATTAGAACTCCCAGAGACTAAACAAGGTTATGACAACATCTATGTAGTTGTTGATAGGTTTTCAAAAATGGGTCTCTTTCTACCTTGTAAAACGACACATGATGCATCTCACATAGCAGGTATATTCTTTAAGGAGGTTGTAAGGTTACATGGTTTGCCACTATAAATAATCTCAGACATGGATTTTAAGTTTATTAGGCATTTTTGGTGAACACTTTGGAGAAGGCTAGGTACCAATTTGTCATTTACCTTAGCTTATCATCCCCAATTTGATGGACAGACCGAGGTCATTAATAGGTCACTTGGAAACCTATTAAGGTATTTAACTAATGATCAAGGAGCTACATGGGATGCAATATGTAGTACCCCTTCTCATTTGAAATTATTAGACTCATATTTTATTATTGTTTACTTTCAGTGGATACATTACCATGATGTGTTATTCAGACTTATATGACATTATTTCATGCTTTATCTGGATAGGAGATGCATAATTTATTTGCAGTATTTTAGTACTTGTGATTTATGGCATTTTATGGATTATTGCTATATACTGACACTTTACTTTATCTATGCAATGGAAAATTATATGTTGCATGTTTGCGAGTGTATTGGATGCAAGGGGACGATTTTCCTTCACTCACTCCGGTGAGACAGGGAACGTCGTGATTCTCCTTCATCGGTGTGTATGCTGTGTTTTCTATATTGTATATATGCATGTGTGGTTCGGTGATGCAGGATTTTGCAGATACAAGTACTGAGTAGGTACGGGGTATCGTCTCCACCTGGCTTCAAAGGTCTGAGCTTGCCTTATATTGTCCGATGGAAGTGGAGGATGTAGTAGTTGACCCTATTTTACTCAGTTACACTCTTGTGAGTGTCGTCAGTTGGTCGTCCTATCAGTTTGTTCAGCCTTCATGTATTGTCGTTTGACTTTTTCTGAGTCTTTGCTTGGGGTTTGTTTAGTTTGTGTGTTTTAGTGGATTTAATTAATTAATTAAATTTATGGAGTTATCTCATAGTTGGTATTCTTGGGAATTATGTATTTTATGCATTGAGATTATAAATTTAATTAATTAAAAGAAATTATTAAATTAAGTTGCAAGCTGCATGATATTCTAAATATATTTTATTTAAATTTTAGTGAAAAATAAATTAGATTAATTTCATTTATTGTTTCCTAGAATTTTAAATAAATAAAAGAATAAATAAATGACTAAAAGAATTAATTAGAATTGAAGTATTGCTTTAATTTCAACTAAAAACAAATTAGATTAATTTCATTTATTGTTTCCTATAATTTTAAATAAATAAAAGAATAAAAGAATAAATAAATAAATGAATAAAAGAATTAATTAGAATTGAAGTATTGCTTTAATTTCTTTATTTAGAAAATTAATTAATTTACATGAGAAAAGAAAAGAAAGAAAAATAATTTTTAATTATTGCATGTTAACTTATCCTTTGTTAGAAAATTAGAAAAGAAAATAAAGTTGCTTTTATTACTAAAATTAAATATTAGGGTTTTTTGGAAAAATATATGCAACCCAGAATTTTAGTTTAAAAGGGGAATAAGTCTTTATTTTTGGGGGACACAGGAAAGAGTCAGGGATTTAGGTGAAGAGGAATTTATTTGGAAGCTTGTTGAAGGATTGGTTCTCTCCTACAAATTTCTTCCAGGAAAGCTATACCAGGTTGGGTGGCTTCTTTTGATTGTTTGTTTTAAAGAAAATATTTTATTTCTTCCCTCTTTCTGAATGGTATGTGTGTTAAGATGTTTGTCAAATCTAAAATCCCATTTGATTATTTCTTGTTCTTGGCTAAAGTCCATTCCTGAAATTAATTTCTAGTTTATGGAAAGAAGTTATTTTCTGGGTGTTTTTAGATTAAAATTTTGAGAAGATTGGGAAAAGTTACTGTGGCAAATTTTGCCAAGAATTTTATTGTGCATGGAAATTGCAAGATTTGGGAGGAATAGGATTTACCAGAGAAATTATTCCCTCTTGTTTGTTTTTTGATTTCAATATTTGACTATGGTTGTTCTTTTTAATGTTTGTGCATCTCTGTGTAATTATATAGTTAATATGGTAATAAATTTAATTTCAGTTAAATTTATTGGGTTATTATTAGTTATGGGGAAATTGGTTATTTAATTATTTGGGAAAATTTTGTACTAATTAAATTCCCTGGGAAATGGATTATTTATAAAAATGAAACTTATTAATTATTATGCTATTGAAATTCTGGGTTTAAAAAAAAATAAAAATAAAAATAAAATTTATAAAAAAAGGTGGGGAGGCAGATTGCCTGCTACCCATGGTAGCAGAGGCTACCTGAAGGTAGCGACTGCTGCTGTAAGGCAACAACGCTACCCAAAGCTAGCAATTGCTACTTACGGCAACAATGCTACCCAAGGGTAGCGGCTGCTACCGTATGGTAGCAGCGCTACCAATTGGTAGCGACTGCTACCATATAGCAGTAGAGCTACCAAAAGGTAGTAGAGGCCAATCGCTGTGTTTCCTTGTATATTGCCTCCGAAAATTTTAATTCAGTTTTGTTTAATATTTTTAACATGTTTTAAAAAAAATTATATATATATATAGTATTTTCTAAGGTTATTTCATAGTTATTTTGGAAATAAAAGTTATTGCAAAATTAAATCTCATTTTTATTATATATTTTAGTGTGATATAATTATATAATATTATATTTGAAGAATATATATAGTTATGTAGTTATATTATATTATTATATATATTTTAATTTGGGATAATTTAATTGGGTCTTTTTGTTAATAAATCATGAACATATATTTAGGGGGTTAAGTTTTATGTGATTCTATTTAACCTTACTGGACAAATGACAACATTGATTTCCTTGTATTAATATGGTTGTATTTTCTTATTTTCTGGAAAATCTTTAATTGCAAGTTATTTATGCTTTTGGCTGTTTAAAGAAAAGATTGCCTGTATTAGGATCTTGTGTAAATGGTATATGTGGTCAAGCTTATTTTTGTTGCAATTCCGGTTGAGTTGTCATTATGTCATATGTTGTTATACTCCCTTGGTCAGGTGTTGTTGTATAACCCTGTTGATGTGAGTCATTATGTGTTTTGTTCCAAATGGTCAATCCTGGGTTAGTGATTGTGTATCCTTCACCTGTGGTTTGTCAGGATTAGTTATGGTTGTCTGTTTCACCATAGAGTTCTCGTAGAGAGACCTTTCCTATTAGTATCCTATGAGAGAGTGGCTTTCGAGCGGGGGCCACGCCTGAAGTGGATGGCAGGATAACCCGTCGAAAGTTAGTTAAAAAGTAATAACCTAATAATTGATTAGGGGGTGGGTAGTTTATAATATTTCACCTTTTAATTATAATATTTAATTATTTGGGAAAATGAAATATGGATAAATAAATGCATTGGAATACTTTGATTCTTTCATTATGGAATTCAGATGTATGTGTAGGTTTAATCTTAAGCATTTAATTTATCTAATTAAATGGACAATTGGATTAACCATGATGTCAATATAATCTACAAATTAATCTTCATTGGTAACCCTTAGGAAATCATGTGTTAGACTTCTATTGTGTTATTAAACATGCAACTGTTATAATAAATGCACTTAATCTTTAAAAAAAAAAATATTTCACCCTTTAGTTGCCTAGTTGTGTTGTTTTCCTTTAGGGTTCCTGGCGGGGAAATACACAATACTTCCTCAAGTAGAATTTTCTTATAATGACTCAATGAATAGGAGCACTAGTCACGGTCCCTTTGAAATAGTGTATGGGTCACACCCTAGAGGTGTATTGGAGTTGAGAGATGTGAAGGATTTAGATAGTTGAGAGATGTGAAGGATTTGGACAGAAGAAGTGCACAAGAAGAAGAATTTGCTGAAGTGATGAGAGACATACACCAATAAGTAAAGGATAGGTTAGACCAAACCTCAGACAAGTACACGCATGCATCAGATAGGAAAATGAGAAATTTGTAGTTTAAGGTTGGAGATATGGTGATGATTCATCTAAAGAAGGAGAGACTCCCTAAGGAGAAATACACCAAGTTAATGATGAAGAAGATAGGTCCTTTCAAAATCATTCAAAGTGTGGCAGAAATGCCTACAAGATTGATCTCCCACTAGACATTGGTCTCTCTAACATTTTGAATGTTACTGATGTGTGTGATGTAGGTCAAGATGATTCCAATAGGGAAGAGATGTTATAAGAACTACCTAAGCAGCCTAAGATTGAAGTTGAGCATGTACTTGACAAGAGAGTGAGTAAGAAAACAAGGAGGAATACCTACTATGAGTACCTAGTCCAATGGAAGGACAAGCCCTTAGAAGATGCAACCTGGATGACAGAGGAGGCTTTGGAGAAGATTGGATGCAAGGTTCTAGATTTACCAACTCAAGAGACTTGAGTTCTTTCTAGCCTCAGGAGTATGGTGCAGGGTACCCTCTTGGTCTATGGATTTCATTTGTTTTTGAGTGCTGGATAGGTGGTCTTAGACCCTAGGATGATGTGTTGGATCAGTTTGGATCCTTTGGATGTAATAAATAACCCATTTGTAAGGCCAATAAGCTCTAAGGTCATTTATAAACCTAGAAACCAAATTAGGCCATGGGGTTCATGTAGTGTAGGAAGCATGCTGATAAGTTGTCTTGAGTTATTTTAGGCCTAGGATAGGTCTAGAAAAGTCCATTAGGGATGTTGGCATGTCAAAAGTGTCAAAAATGCAAAATTGTCAAAAGTTGCAAAAGTTGCTATGCAACATTTTTCCACCGATTGGGAAAAGAGGTTCCAACGGCCATAACCAATTGGGAAATAGTTTTAGCCATTAGGGAAAGCGCTATTTGTGCCTCTAAGATCATCCATATTATTGTTAGATGAAGCATGTAAAGATTTGGTGGTTTGAATAACAAGAAAACTTAGATTTTATCCAATTTCCATTGTTTTCTGTCCTATATGATCTGAGAGAGGATTTACTTGCATGAAATTTTGAGTTGGTTGGATTGTGGTGTGAGTGCAAGTTTGGATGCAAGTGGCCTAACTCCAATTGATAGAGTTTGGAGCGAGTTGTGGGCAGTTTACCAAAAACAGTCATCCCAAACCGCGGTTCATAGGGTTTCACCAAAGATGCGGCCCTAACTTGCAAATTCCTTTGTGGAATTCATCAACCTCTTGGAAAATGAAAGTTAGGGGGTTGTACATTGATATTTTAAAAGGGTGGAATCTAGAAGTGAGGGTCGTCTTAGTCACCACCAAGCCCTAGGCTAAACAAGACAATGTGTTTAGTCTAGACTACTAGGAGGAATGAACAAATAGTCACATAGGGAGTGTTTTCTGACTGGTCTAATGGTATATTTGGTCTATTAGAGGCCTAGGGAACATGTTGAAGTGGTGAGTTTGGTTCTATAACCCCATCTTCAAGTAGTGGCTTTGGAAAATAGGCCTAATTAGGCCTATTAGGTCTACAAACTTAGTAGGTTCTTAGGGGTGTTGGAGTAGAGGCAAACCTCAACCTCTTGGGATTGGAAGTAAAGCCCAAAAGGGTATTCAAACCTGTAATGTTTTCCTAGATTTTTTTGGGATAGTTTGAATGATTTGGGAAATACCGGTCTGGCAGGGCTACTAGGATTAGGCCTAAATAGGGGTTTCTTGACCCGAGTACAAAAAGGAGAATTCCAAACTTGGTTGGAAGGCTAGGGTGAGTGATCTTAGTTGCTGACCAGTCCAAACATTCCTTAGGAAGTGCAGTAGGTGATTGGTTATATTGGTGTGTGTAGAACCCTAGTTGTGGGGTTGTGATAGGCCTTAGACAAGGCATGGAGGGGTGATTTTGGGTCTTCTTACCTTCTAGTTGCCCACTCTACATCACACATACACATACATACATACATACATACATACATACATATGTATATGTATATGCATGTGCATGTGTATATGTATATGTATGTTTATATGATACATATACACATACATACATATACATATATATGTATATGTATATGTATATGTATATGTATGTATGTACGTTTATATGTATATGTATGTATGTATACATATACATATAAACATACATACATACATATACATATACACATACATACATACATGTGTATATATATATGTATGTGTATGTGTATATGTATCATACACACACACATACATACATACATACATATGTGTATACACACACATATATAGATACATACATACATACATATATATATACACATATATACATATACATATACATACATACATACATACATATACATATACACATACATATTCATATTCATATACTTATACATATACATATACATATACATATACATATAGATATACATGTGTATATGTATATGTATGTCTATGTGTATATGTAACACACACACACATACATATGTGTACACACACACACACACACACAGTCATATGTAAGATTCATTATTGTTCAATTAGAATCAAAGGAAAATCATGAATCCCTAACTAATCAAAGAATTCTAAATAAGCCAATGAAATAATGAAACCAAAGTAATAGGAATATAAAATATTCAATTAAGACTCCCTATCCCATGATTGCATATGGCTTCCATTGTTCTTCTCTTATTTGTGGTATGATGGCTCTCAGATATCGTGCTGACAACCTGCAAATGGCACAAAGATTTAGAGTTCGTGATTATTAAAAATGGAGATTCAATGCTCAATTTATAGATTTTTGGGTGAGATTGTTTGAGAGGTGGAACAAATTGATCAAGAGGTGGAACTCAGGTGAGCTCACATGCAGATTGATAGTTGAACTGTTGATTTGGAAGTGAAATAGAATAGATTGAATAGATAATTGAGTTAACTGATTGAGAAAAAAGATGATTGAAAGATGAAAAAGAATGACTGGAGGATAATTGATTGATGACAAAGAAAGATTTATTTAGAAAAAGCTAATTGGAAGATAGAAAAAGAATGATTGGAAGATAATTGAAGAAATGATACAGTTAATCAAGTCATTGAAATAATCAATTAAAATAGATTGAAAAGTTAATTGAAGATGACTAATTGAATGCTTTTTGGAAAAAAGCAAAGTGGAAGATAGAAATAGAGATTGAAAAGATAATTGATTTAATTAATTAATTAATTGGATTAATTAGTTTAGCATGTGCTTGAACTTTGACTTTGATTTTTAATTCAATCTTTGCATGAGATTTAATTCAAAATTGAATTTATTTTAAATTCAATTTGTTATTTGAATATATTTAGAACTTGACTTTGATTTTCAATTTGATTTTTGAAATCATGCACATGTATTTGAAATTAGAAGAATATGAATTTGAATTAGAAGAATAAATGAATTTGAATTTGAATTAGAGGATTTAATGAAATTAGATGAATTTAGAATTTGGGGATTTGGAATTAGAATTTGAAGAATTAATTAGCTAACTAAATAATTTAAAAGAAACCATTTAATTATTTTAGAAATTGAATTTAATTAAATAATAAAGATTATTTAAATTAAAGGATTAAAATTACAATTAATTAATAATAAATATTTAATTCATATTTAGAAAAGGGTTGAATGATTAATTGATTAATTGAATAGAGATATAAATTGAAAATCAATTTATTTAAATAATAAAGATTATTTGAGTATTTAATTAATCATTAGAAAATGGTTTAAATGATTAAATGATGATAGAATTGAAAATAGAACAATTAGTAAGATTTTGAGGAAATATGAAATTAGAAGAATAAGATTAATTGACTTAATTAAATAATTCAATAATTATTTAACTAATTTAGATGAATAATTAGTACATGATCAATGAGACATTTTTAGGTGTCTACATTTGCCCCTCTTTGAGACAATGTCGGAATGACATTGTTTCAAAGAAAACGAAAAAATTGTTGCCATGAATGGATTTGATTGGATAGAAGAAATGGCTAGAGTGATTCATAGATTGATTGAATGTTAAGATTGATGAGATTGATAAGTTTGACTGGGTTGATTTGATAAAGATAAGGTCTGGTTTCAGGAAGGAAACAACTTGGATAAGACACAGATGATCAAAACGTCTAGTTTCAGGAAGGATACATCCTGTATAAGACAAATGATAGATCAAAATTGGATGAATAATAAAATATGATGAAGGTGAGGAATAATTGATTGATAGATAGAATAGTTGATATGAGGAAATGATAGAATTATAGATAAAAAGATTGGAATTAAGTGATGAGAGAGATCATATTAGATGAAAGAATGATTGAAAATAATTGAAAAGGTTGATCCAAAAAAAGATGCTTGATGAGAGAATGATTTGAAGAGACAATTAGCATGATGAGATTGATGATAGAATATGAGAGAATGAACCTTATAATAAAATAGAATGAAAGATGAGAATTTAAAGCAATTGAGGATGATTGATAATGATAGATTGAAAATGAAGATGATGGTTTTCATGAACTTTTGTGCCTTTATTTATAGTGCAATATATTCATCACCGAGTCTTATTATGTAATAATGAAACTTAGCACACCAGGGTATAAGGAACCAAGATGTAAATATATCTCATTAAAGAAACAAACATGTAGCAGACAAGGAGTGAACCCTCTATTCTAGGAATAATGCTAGGGGTTGAGGTATGTGTGATAGTCACAAGCATAACTATCCATGATATTTTTCATGAGATATTTGCCGAAATGAACATACCAATCATAGACACCCACTGGAACTATTGCCCCAAAACTTCATTGGTCCACAACACAAACAACAAGCAAAGAAAAAGATCATACCCATCACAACTCCTCTAGTCACTTGTGGACATCCTTGAGTAGCATAGAATAAAGGAGATCAAGTTGTATCCTTTGTTAGCTTTGTGCGAATCATTTACTGGAAATCTGCAAGGGTATTTGATTCTTGCGAGACATTTTATTGCAAGTTTTTTGATTGATTTTCGATGTTTTTTGGATTGATATTTGAATGTTTTTGGTTGATTTTTTCAGGACTTTATATGGATGTTTTTGGTATTTTTATGTTTTTCAATGTTTTTGAATTTTTATTTTTTCCCAATGTTTTTGAATTTTTGTTTTCACAATGTTTCTGGATTTTTGTGTTTTCCCAATGTTTTTGAATTTTTGTGTTTTCCCAATGCTTTTGAATTTTTGTGTTTTCCCAATGTTTTTGGTATTTTTTCAGAACTTTATTTGATTTTTTAGGATTTTTTAAGGACTTTTTATGATTTTTTGGGGATTTTTTCAGGACTTCATATGATTTTTTTAGGATTTTTTTCAAGATTTTATATGATTTTTTTGGATTTTTTTCAAGATTTTATATGATTTTTTCAAGACTTGTATAACATGATGATCTACAGAATGCATGTGGAGACAATGAATTTTTGACATGACCTATGTTAATGTAATATGCATGATGAATATGCATTTCCTATTCAAATCAAGGATGATTGTGTTTGTTTAGCATTTTGTAGTACACCAATTGAATTGGAGGTACAAAACATTTATTAGATAAGCGATCAATCAATCCTTAGGGTCCCTTGGAACATCCAAATTAACACACTTAGTGACTAGGATTTACAAATGGAGATGCAGAAAAATTCCCCATTGGTTCTTGAAACTTTGATCTTCTTTTTCTCATGTTTGTGCAAATGAGTTAATTCCCACTCTTGTGTTCACTAAAGATCCTTAGCATCCTATATGACTAGCTACATGGATTATTCTAACTTCAAAAGCATCCCGAATAGAGCCTCGCTGCCAGCAAGCTTTTAGAGCTCCGACAAGGTTATAGACTGTAATTTCTCAAATATTGCTCCATTGCCAGTAGGCATTCATAGCCCTGATGGAGTTACTCACATGTTCCCATATTCAAGCTTTTTATTGCACTTGTATGCGTGATATTTTAGTTATATATCATTGCTCTTTTGGCTTGAGATGAATATTTGGCATAACACTTTTTTATTTTTTATTTTCTTGCCTTGACTTGTAAGTAATGAAACCTACATGGGTGTGACAATTACAGTGGTGCTGAAGTAGAATTTTAGATTTTTCACTAGACATATAATCAACTAGGTGTCTCGAATGAATTAGAAACTTTGTTAATGTGTTTGAGATATAACAATTGATAAATTTTGGGTTAACAAGTCTCAAATAGTGAAATCACTACCCAACCATAAGTAAAGCGTCATCACAGGGTAATGTTGAAAATGAATGGCCTTAGGACCTCAAAAACTTCATGTCCGAATATCTAAGAAAGTAGAAGGCCCTTGTTTCTTTTGAATGCAAACATATGATAAACTTGGACAGTTGTCTTGTTTTATCGATGCTGATTGTAGGTTTCTAAAAATGGTCAATGCTTGCAATGTCATACTTTAACATGTCCGCATGACCTTATTTTAGGGTTTTTGTATTTTACTAGTTCACTTCCTCTGTGTTGCACATTTGGTCTTTATCATTTGTCAACATCATGTCATTCTTCTACTTTCTCTTCCTATTTGATCCTATTTAATCATTTCAATTTGGGTCTTATTGATGTCAATCTCAATTGTCATTTCGTGATCATGGTTAGCTATCAATTTCATATAATCATCATTTTTAATCCTAATGAATTTCAATCAATTCTCAATGTCATGTCACCAACCATTATCAATCAATTATCATTTATCAATCATCAATCGATTTTCCATCAATCATTTATCTTCATCAATTATCCTTGTCATTTCAATCATTAAGATCAATCTTGAGCATTGATTTCAATAAATTTTAGTTAATTTGTCAAACATTATATCAATCAATCAATTCAATCATTAAATCCTTATCCTGATCATGTTAAATATTTCATGACATCATCTTGATTTATGTCTCTCTCTTAGGGTTTAATAATTATTTAATTATTAATTCTTTACTAATATATATTTTTTAAATAGATTAATAGTTGCAAAGGGGCAACACCCTTGTATTAATCAAAATTAAGAAATACATATCTGGTTCAGAAAGAGCCATGGGGGGGAAGAACTAGGAAGAAAACCCCCCACCATTGCTCCAATAGTAAAGGGCCAGCCAAGTTGGCAAAGATCCTAAAAAGCTAGAAAAAACAACCGGAGGAGAACAAATGTCAGTTGAAACCAAAAACCTACAATTATGTAAATAGTGCAAGAAAATGAGATATGGAAAAGCAAAGAGGACTGTAGAATGGGGCCAAGGAGGATGATGCATTCAAGATTCTTCATCATTTGAGTCTGGGTCCTTGTCATTGGGGGTAGGAGCAGCAGCTGTATCTAGAGTAACTAGACAATCATTCCCACAAGAAGCATGAGCCAATGATTCTGCTTTTTCCTAGGGGTGGCGAACATCATCCAGAATCCATTCTTCACCGCGGCCAAGACCCCAAGAGTTGTCATCAACTATGTCACTGTTGGCCATAATGCTAATGTCTTCTCTACCTGAAAGCCCTTCCTCCTGGATAAAGGTGCTTCTCCTGGCAGCCATGAAGCCTAGCAGTATGCCAACAATCTTGCAGAGGAACTCAATATTTATGTTGATAACATGCCAAGAGGCCTCTAGGGCATTGAAATCAAGAGAGTTTACAATCATCTTTTTCAGCACCTCCACACCATTTCCCAAAATCATGTAATAATTTTGGGGGAAGGGAAATACTGCATCAATTTCCCCAAGAAAGCAGTGCTCGAACACCATTTGGGTGATAAGCTTCACCCTTTGTTTGCTAATCCTCATATAGAGCAGTATAGTTAGGAAGAAGGGCGGTATGTATGCATTGGCTATGTATATGTGGTATGCATTAAAGAATTCCTCCCCCAAAATTCTTTTAAAACAATGCAAAATCAAAGGGTGGTTTGAGGAAAGAACTGATTGTAGGTGCTTATCAGATATTTTGCCTAGGAATGCCATCTGATGATAAGTTTCTTCCAGCAAAAGCAGCGTTTCCATTGTAAAGAAAAGCAGAGCAAGAAAGAGGGAGAACTTGATATGTTGAAAATATGCAGGCCATCCTTTATTTATCTTGACAATATCATAAAGGTTGAGGAGCTCAAGGACTTAGCTAACCGAGCCAAATTATTTCACACAAACAAGGCACATCTCAAGCATGCCACCTTTAATTGCAATTAATTGCCTCTTTGATGTCAACCACCATCCGACTTTAACATATCTAATAGTAATGATGAAAATTAGATTATTTGCTGACAATAACTCGGCCAGAGCTGGAGTTAGTGACCCCGGTAAGATCAAATTACCGAGACCATAAAGAATACTAGTAAGAGACTAAGCAAGAGACCTGGTAAGAATACGTCTCCCGGTAAGTGCTACCACTGGTAGGAGCCAATACATCAGGGAAACAAACATTTCATGCTTAGAACAGGATCAGTTGCATCACTTAAGCTTTATTAACCATCATAAACAAAATAAAGATGTACCTCAATCTGAATAGGGTATCTAAAGAAAGAAATGATTGATGTCGATTATCAAAGATTTGCTAGATTATCATTCTAGCAGCATCTGCAACAGGATTGTAGTAACCTCGATGAGATCCTATACCAGAAGGTAGTAAATACTATTTGGGTGAAAGTACAACAGACCTTTATGAGCGACAGTATTGCCAATCGGAAGAGGCCAAGCAGCCGAGATGGACACTCTTACCGGTAGGGGCTGGAATACCAAGAGAGACCCATACCCTATAAGAGTTCAACTCCTAGTATGAATGAATGACCAGTAGGAACCAAGACATTGTGGGACTGAAGCAGTTCATTCATCTACCAAAAGATGCAGCATTTAACCATAATAATTGCTATAATCAAATTTATATATGCCTTGGCCGAATACCCAGATCAAGGCCTCCATCTACAATTACCATCTAAGATAATCTGTCTGCTTCCATGTTGCCTTCTCTATAGATATGGCTAATCCAAAAACCTTCAAAGGTCTCAAGCAACCCCACTATAGGTCGAATCCATAGGTTGGGATACCAACTGGGATTATGGTTACTATGAACAACATTGACAACATTTAATGAATCACCCTCCAAATGGATTGTTTTTATCCCCAACTCAGACCCTAACTGCAAACCTCTTAATGTCGCTCAGAATTCAGTCTCATTGTTAGTGGCCAAACCAATGTCTTCAGAAATTTCCTTAATACAGATGCCTTCAAAATCTCTAATAATATAGCCAATACCACTCTGCTCTGGATTCCCTAATGAGGCACCATCAAAGTTAATCTTATACCACCCTAGTTCTAGGACTACCCATTTAACAACCAACCTTGGATTAGCTGATATTTCAAGATTGCCATTTCTGAAAAGCGAGGGGATGATCAAATTTGGGAATGCTAGCTTTAGTTTCCAATCCCAATCAGTATATAGATTCTTTTTCAATGATTTGGACTTGGTTGATTCATTCAGGAGCTCAACCAGGTGGTTCTCAATTTTCCCACAAAGGGCTAACTAGCCCATTTCTTTATCTTGGAAAATTCTTTAGTTCCTTTCTTTCTAAATTTCCCAAATCATCAATGAGGGTAGGATAACAAATAAGTCCCCAAATAACACCTTGTATTTTGATTTAGGCCATAGTAGAAACCAATCATCCAAACCTTTTGGAAAAGGGCATACTAGATTTAGCTTCCCCATGAAATGCCACCAACAGTTGCTGGAGAATTTGTAGTGAAGCAAAAGATGATTAATTGTTTCCTCTTGATTCCAACATAATACACACCTACTAGGTCCATTAATACCCAGTTGAAGGACTCTTTCACTGGTTAAGATTTCCTTCTGAAAATCCATCCAAGCAAAGGAACCTACTTTAGGAAGTAGATGTCTGTGCCAGAATAGACTAACCAACCAATCCTTCTTTTCTACTGCATATTCTTTCAATTTATATCCAAAACATACCTTATACTTACCATAAGAGGAGCCACACCATCTCATGATGTCCTCATCTAAAGATGGATGATTGATTTGATCCTTTAGAATACCGGCAAAAAGATCTTTCTAATTTTGGGTTAAGACCAAGGGGTCCAGAGAATTCCACACCCATTTATCAATACCATTTTCCTTAATTGAATGACCATAATGATAGACCTTGTGTCCCCAAAGCCGACAAGTTTCTCTCATTATAGTTTGGAGGGCAGGGTTATGACACAAGGCTTCTTCGCCACTCCAAGAATCCAGCCAGAGGGATGCATTCCTCCCATTTCTGACATCCCAAGTGACCTAATCACTTATGATTTCTCTGCACTCCAGAATAAAATTCCAAATGGCCAAGCCCCTGGGAGGTTGATAATTGTGAGTATCCTTTTAGGCTCAAGTGAGTTCAAATATTTGTGTTTTAGGATTCTTGCCCACTTCTAATTACCTCCTCTACAAATTTCCCACACCAATTTAGCTCTCATAACCAGATTCATAATAGAAATCTGCCGAATACTAGCACCCCCTACACTTTTGCGTTGACTTATTTTTTCCAGGCAATCAAGGGAAATTTCCCTTTTTCATCCAATCCATTCCAAAGGAAATTTCTCATTAAAGTAATTAAGTCCTCTTCTATAGAAACCGGTAGCTTCATGCAAGCCATGGAGAAAACCAGTATGGTAGAGAGGACTGATTTTATCATAGAAAGCTTATCGATAGATGATAACCACTTCCCTTTCCAATTTTTGAGCCTAGATTTACATTTCTCAATAAGATGTGAATGATAGAAAATCTTGTTACAACCACTGAAGAGAGGAGTCCCAAGGAATTTACCTGGAAATTTTGCCACTCTTAAGTTGAGAATCCTTGATAGGACACCTTGCATATTTGGTAACGTATTGATAAAGAAAACTTTTGACTTGTTCTAGTTGATTTTTTGTCATGATGCCTTGTAATAGTCATCTAGGCATGTATTTATGGTCCTTGCCTCCCTTCTAATAGAGGCTCCAAAAAGAATAGTATCATTAGAAAATTGCAAGTGGGTTGAGTGTTCAACTCCTGTAGCCACATTGACTCCCAAATAGTGACCATCATGGTGAAGAGATTTAATCAACTGACCTAAGGCTTCAGCCATAATTATAAACAAAAATGGCAACAAAGGATACCCTTGACGAATACCTCTTGTTGAAGGGAAGAAACCATGAGATGAACCGTTAATCAAAACTAAGAATTTGGGGGTTGATATACAATTCCTGTCCCAAGTGATTTATTCATTTCAAAAGCCAAATTTCCTCAATACTTCTACAAGAAATTCCATGTCCACCATATCATAGGCTTTCATGATATCTAGCTTTAATATCATACAAGAAGCTTAGTTTTCCTTGCATTGTGGAGGGTTTCATGAGTAGTAATGATGCCTTCAACAATAGAGCGACCAGGGGCAAAGCCACTCTGCTCATCTGAAATAATATATTTTAGAAGAGGTTTCAGTCTATTAGAAATGATCTTTGTTACTATTTTGTATACTGAATTGCATAAAGAAATTGGTTTGAAATCACCCATTTGCTGAGGGTTATTCTTTTTTGGTATTAAAGCTAGAAAGGTGTGATTGATGGCTCCCATCATAGTCATTTTTTTCCTGGATTATTCTACCGCTAGGTGCAAATCCTAGGAAATAATGTCCCAAAAATGCTGAAAGAAGGCCACAAGAAAATCATCAGGGTCTGGAGTGTTATCAGGATTCAAATGGAAGGTAACTTTCCTGACTTCTTCTAAGTCAATAGGTTTGAAGAGTTATTTATTGTGTCTCAGTAATTATAGAGGGCATTGAGTCTATAATTCTATTTTTTGCTTCTTGAACACTCTGGCAATTTCCATTCATCAAAGATTCAAAATGTCTTACTACTTTATGGGAAATGTCCTCATAAGCTCTAACAATACTACCATCCGGTCGCACAACCTCGAATATTATGGACTGCTACGATTGGAAATAGCTGATCTGTGGAAGAACTTGGTATTTCTATCCCCATCCTTGAGCCAAAGTTCCCTAAATTTCTACTTCCAGTGAATTTACTCACGCCGAAGAATTTCATTTAGTTCAGACTTGAGAGAGTTCTCCCTTCTAAAAAGTTCATCATTCATGCCTAAATCTATAACAGAATTGGTTAAAACTTCCAGCTCTTCCGTAATCCTGAGTTTCTCCTTATGGATGTTTTGGAACTGACTCAAATTCCACTCTTTGATTTTGATCTTAATATACTTGAGCTTCTTATTTAGCTTGAACAACCTTGAGTTGTTTCTAAGAACTGGCTCATTCCACCATGTGGGTATCAAATCATGTAGGTCTGACACTCTAAGCCACATCAACTCAAACCGGAATGGATTGCCACCCTCAGATTTTCCTAAAGAGACATTTAGGAAAATAGGGAAACGGTCTAACCCTACAAGGGGTAGAATAGATGATTCAAGGATAAGATTTTGTGCTAGCCAATCACCGGCAACCAGAAACTGGTCTAGACATTCTGCAATTTCAGTGAAACCGGTACGCCTATTTGTGCATGTAAAGGTCCCATTCTTTGGAACAATATCCAATAATAGATGTTCCAAACCTTTCTATGATAAAATCCTTCAAAAAGGTGGAAAATTAAAAGGCATAACTTTCAAAAAACAAATTATATGAAATTTTATCCTAACTTCAGATAGGCATAACTTTCTGCTCGGGACTCAAAATTACAAGCCATTTACCTTGTTGGAAAGGTCTCCAAGAGTTCTAGATGCAATTTTCAAAGGGCATGGCTTTCAGCTAGGCTCTTTGGGCACTCTTACAATACCTTCAAAAGGTGGAAAATCAACTTTACCTTTTCATATGCAGATGTTCCAGGGTTTGATCCATATCTTACAATACATCACCTGAATATCAGTCCAAGAGCAAGCATCAATAAAGGAACACAACATGGATCAAGAGAAAGCATCAATAAAGGAACACAACATGGATCAAGAGCAAGCATCAATAAAGGAACACAACATAAATCAGAAGTAGGCATTCTATTCATCAAAATGGCTATAGAATGGAACATTAAACAACTTCAAGTCTTTGGAGACTCTCAGCTAGTCATTAATCAAATCAATGATGACTACCAAACAAAAGGTGACAAATTAATGCCTTACAAAAAGATAGTGGATGATATCAAGGAATACTTTGTAGAAATAAATTTTGAACAGATTCTAAGAAATGATAACAAAGCAGCAGACGCCATGGCTACACTTGCTTCACTATTGCAGACATAGGAAAATCAAGAGCGTTATGAATTTCTAGTTGAAGAGTTGCTTCATCCTGCCTATAATTGTCCTAATTCCTAAACCATCTGTCAACATATTGGACATGATTCCTCTCGCTATGGCCAGACTTACACATATTTGAAAGATAATATCCTACCTCCCAACTTATCAAAAAACCAAAAGAGAAACTTTATTTGCCAATCCTCTCATTTTACTCTCGCCGTGGATAGCCTGTATAAAAGAGGTCTAGACAGTACTCTCTTAAGATGTCTTGAACAAGAAGAATCTGAGAAGGCTTTACATGAAGTCCATAATGGCATTTGTGGCACTCATTCAAGTGGTCTTACCCTTTCAAAAAAACTCATACGCTTGGGCTACTATTGGCCTACTATGGAACGAGATTCTTTTAAGAGAGCAAGAACATGCAAACAATGTCAAATCCATGGGAATTTGATCCATGCACCAGCACAAGAACTACATGCTTTAGCAACATCTTGGCCTTTTTCTTAATGGGGACTTGATCTAGTAGGAAAGATAAATCCTTCCTCATCTAATGGACACAAATTCATTCTTGTCACTACAGAATATTTCATAAAATGGATTGAAGTTGTACCTCTCATCAACATCACAGGAAAACAAATTGCTACATTTATCTTGAATTATATCATCTGTTGCTATGGAATACCAATGACCATTATCACTGATAATGGGTGACCATTCAAGAATCAAGATGTACAAGAGTTATGTGAGAAGTTCAAAATCCAGCACAGATTCTCCACACCATAAATATCCACAGGGAAATGGGCAGGCAGAAGCATCTAACAAAACTATCCTAAAAATTCTTAAAAAGACAGTGAATGATGCTGGGAAAGATTGACATATCCAACTAAACCCTGCTCTATGGGCTTACCGCACCAATATCTGCACACCGACAGGTGCCACACCTTTCTCTCTTGTATATGGATCCAAAGCCATATTGCCAATCGAAGTAGAGATACCCTCTCTATGTGTATCACTAAAAGGTCTCATCCTAGATGAAGAACAAAGAGTATCTAGACTACAAGAGTTAGAACTGATCCATGAATGAAGACAAAATGCCTTTGATCATCTAAAGGTATATCAGCAAAGAATGTGCCGGAGCTATAATCATAAGGTTAAACCAAGAATCTTTCAAGTTGTAGAACTAGTGCTAAAAGAAAATCCATGCAACCAGGCAGATCGAAAAAAGAAAGGAAAATTTGAACCAAACTGGTTAGGTCCATTTGTGGTCACAACAGTATTTGAGTCAGGATCATATTAGTTATCAACATAAGACGATGATCAACTTGAGGAACCTATCAATAGCATGCACCTGTAAAAGTTCTATGTCTGAAAAGTCAAAAAAATCAAAAAAATCAAAAATAGTGAAAAATAAGAAAAAATCAAAAACAGCAAAAAAATCAAAAAAATCAAAAACAATGAAAAATCAGAAAAATAAAAAATAGTGGAAAATCAAAAAAAATAAAAAACAGGGAAAAATCAGAAAAATCCTAAAAAGTGAAAAAGCAGAAAATCCACAAAAAATCAAAATATCAAAAAAAGTGCAATAAAAACAAATGGTGAAAACTTGGCAAACAGGCGCTATCTGTCGGCTGGCTCTTCCATCTATTAGTTCAAGCATTTTTCTGCTTGCATTCATTCTTCCATCAGTGCTACACATGACCATCCTAAGCCTTTATACATACGCAAGCATCCCAGGTGGTTTCTTACCATGGTTTGGATCATTGGATATATCATAACGACTTTGTTTCTAGGCTTGGGGCAAAATCTTACACTTAGCTGGGGCAAAACTCTTGATCATTTTGAGCTTAATCAAACAGGTAGAACAAACAGTTAGACAAATCTTATCAGGCGGAAACTGAGACACATCCAACATTGAACACAAGATCAAACTATCAACTATCAAGCTATCACGAAGTCAATCTAAGCACATCACACACTTTTCAGTGGATAATATATTTTTTAATGAATGATTGTAACCTGATTGCTCAACTTTTATATATTGATTTTCGCTATCATGATTTCTGAGTGACTCTGGGATGTCATTGACTAGAGGAACAAGGAAGAAACATGATTTTTTTCTTGTCTCCTATCTGAAAATTAATCATTAATATGTGCAAAGTTGTCTTAGGACATGATCATCAGAATATCATTGAAGACATTTCCAATTTGCATATTGAAATGATTAATACTACCTATTTTACGCAAACAACACTCAGGTCATCTCAGTTCAATTATACCTCGATGCTTGTGTTAACTTACTATATCAAAATCTAGAAAATAAGTGCTCAGGTCATCATGGTTTAATTATACCATCGATTTTTGTACTCACTTCCCACATTTCAAAATCTCAATGATGACAAAAATGCAAAATAATCCAGTGATTGGTCCAGTCATAGTTTTGCATTCCATTGCATTTCATTTGCATTTTAGCTTGCATTTCATTCTTGCATGGGATCCTAAAAGCTCCTTATATCCAAGGTTAAATCTACCATAGGAATCATCAAAGTATCATCAAAAGTGTATACATAATCAGAATGATGATTCATATCTCTCTAGATATTGTCAACTCAGCAGAAATCTTATGCTATCTCTCTCAACAAAACCAACAATCAACATATCCAAAATATTTCTGCAACTTGATATCAACAAAATGTCAGTTCTTTATCTAATCAACCTTATCAAATAAAATCAATCAATCTAGTGTAGGAGGACCCTTCCAAGCTCTCCCTCCTTGTTTTGTTGGTACTATGCTTCTTATGAAGCCATTGTATATAAAATAATGAGCCATGTGCTCATAGGTCCGAGTTAGGGTCCTAGTGGAGATCTTAGGGGTCATTAGTCAAGATTGTGATTTTCTTGAAAATGGAGGGTATGTGTGTCTTTGTGGTGTTTAGGGGTCCTTCATAGCATGGTGGTGTACTTAGGTTGGCCCATTGTGGGTTTAGGAGTCATGAAAAGCAACATTGAGAAAGTTGCTCAAAAGTTGCAAAAGTTGCATGACAACTTTTAAAAGTTGTCAAGCAACTTTTCCACCAAGAGGCCAAAATCATTAGTTTGGCATGGAAAACCCTAATATGGGCACATAGACCAAGGAAAAGGTGGTATAAGTATTTGCAAACCCTAAATGCATGGGTTGGATGTCAGAGATTGTACGGCCCAAGCAAGAAGAGCTTGACTGTGACTGTTTGTTGGTTACCAGTTAGTTTGAATGAAGTTACTGAGCAAAATAATGGATTGATTTGTGTGAAAAACTATGTGAAATGTCTTCCATGGTGTAAATACTTCCATTGTGAGTGATTAGATTAGCTTTTTGTTTACTGGTTTAGTGTGTGTGTAAATAGTTTGTGAATTGTAGTCTCATTGTCCAGTTTTGGACTGGTTTGTGAAAATGAAGTCTTAACTCCATTCCTCGTTGTGGAATCACCATGAAACCATGGGGAATGCGAGTGAAAACCATATACTATAGTCCCATGCAAGTAGGGCCCTTGGAAATGCAAGGAGGCCAAGCAAAGACCCACTCTTAGGTGAGACTGGATAGTGCCCAGTTAGGAGAGGTCAAATTGCAGAGGTCTTGGAGAGCAAGGTTGGTTAGTGAAGAGTGCATCCTCTAGAGAAAGTGCAGAGGAGTGAGTGAAGCATCATTGGTGTGAAGGAGGAGCCTCCACCAATCCAAACAAGGTGGCTAAAACTCAAACACTCACTGTGACCCAGGCAGACCCTAAAAAAACCCTCACAAAAGCCCTTGAAAACCTTAAAATCCACCTAGGATAGTGTACGGAGACTTGGAGGCCTAAAACCTAGAAAATCCATGAGTACTTGCCAAATGAATGGCAGTCCATTTTGGGAGTTTGGGTTGTTTGTGCACCGTTTGTGAGAGGGAGCCCTAGAAGACCGGTTAGGAGGCCTAATTGGTCCTAATCCTTGTAGCCCTATTTGAAGGCAAAAATAGAAAATAGTGAAATCAGTAAGGGGTTAAAGGCTTGAAACCTCTTGGGGGCTCATGAATGGGTGAAAAGACCATGAAATAGACTTGATACAACCTTGTTAAGAACTTGGAAGGTGTGGAACAAGCCTAGCCCTTATTAGCCATAGTAAGGGGTTTTGAGTCTCCTGAGTAGGTGAGACCTTAGGAGTAGTATTACAACTCATTGGTGGGTGGATTGGGCATGGTCAGGGGATTCGTCAAGCAAAGGGAAGTCCTAGAGACCCTATGGTGTGTGGAGAACACCAGGTGATCCAAGGAAAGGATCCAAGAGCATAGACTAGGCTAGTCTATCCCTAACCCCATCCCATCAGATTGGTATCAGAGCAAGTAAAAGACTTGTTGGACTATGTATGTCTCTATATACTGGTGAACTAGGAGGGGAAAGTAGAATGGTTACTAATGCAGATATGGCTAGAGAAGTGGAAGAGCAGAAGGAGAAAAATAGACTCCTTGAAGAAGCTATGAGTGACATGAGGGATAAACTGCATAAAGTGGTTGATCAGAGGACACAAGGACCTTGGGATGAAGACACCAAGGGTAAAGGCAAGAAAACTATAGACATAGATGATATTATCCCTGAACTAGATCCCTTGTTCAATGAAGAACCATTTGTGAAAGCTATTAAGGCTTTGAACACCAAAGCTTTTGAAGGATTGCCACATTTTAGTGGAAGAATGGACATAGACACTGTTATGGAATGGATTAAGGGCATGGAAAACCACTTTGAGTGTGAGGGAGTGACAAAGGATTAGAAGGTTAAAGTTGGCAAATCAAGATTAAGGGGAGCAACTTTGACATGGTGGAAGTACTTGCAAGAAGAAAGAGTTAGTATGGGGAAGCTACCTATTGCGAATTGGAAAGCTATGGTGGGTAATATTAAGGAGAACTACTTACCAGAGGATTATGAATCTCAAATTCATAAGAAGAGACAAGGAATGAAGAAAAAAGATCTTGATGTAACCTCCTACACCAAAGAGTTTCAAAAGCTATGTCTTAGGTCCAAAGTCCAAGAAGATGAATCCATTAAGGTGGCTAGGTATCTAAGCAGCCTAAAGTGGAACATTCAAGAGGAGATAAGCCTATGGACTCCTACTATCCATAAATGTGATCAGCTTGCTACCAAGGTAGAAGAGAGGAACAAAAGGAAAGAAGACTCCAATAGCAGGGGTAGAGGCAGAGGTAGAGACCAAATGAACCACTGAGGTGGTTACCAAAGCAAGTCAAGTAAGCAGAGAAACCAAGGAGAAGCCAAGTTGATTGAACATGGCAATGAAACCAATCCTAGAGGAGGAAATTCTAGAGGAAGAGGTGCACAAGGTGGTCTAAATAGGGGTAGAGGTACCAGCAGAGGTAACTCCTATTTTGCAATAATGAAGTGTTACAATTGTGGACAATTGGGACACCCGACATATAGATGCCCTGACAAGCCTACATCATCAAACAATGGAAAAAGGATTTGCTTATGCACATGAAGAATCTTCAAGTAGCAAGCACTTGAGGTGGACCATATTGAATCAGAGATTGGAGAAAATCTGATGTTCAATAGGGTCTTGATAAGACAACCAGAGAAGAATGAACCTAAGCATAGGAGAGCATTATTTAGGGTGAGGTGCAAGATTCTTGGTAAAGTTTGCAAGGTGATAGTTGATTCAAGCTCAACTGACAATATCATATTAGAAGAGGCAGTTAAAAAGTTGAAACTCACAAGGATACCCCACACTAACCCATACAAGGTGACATGGTTGAATCATGAGTAGAGTGTGCTAGTCAATGAGCAGACTTGGGTAGAGTTTTCTATTAGAGGATACAAGGATAAGATCCTTTGTGATGTGTTGCCTATGGATGCATGTCACTTATTTCTAGGAAGACCCTGGCAATTTGACAGGAAGGTGATCTATGATGGAGAGGAGAACTCCATTTCCTTTAAGAAGGATAGGAAGACCTTCAAGATTTAGTCTTTGATAGAGAATGAAGAGGGAACTTCAAGAAAACCTAGTGTTTTAATGGCTACCGGTAAAGAGTTCTTAAACTTGCTACATGAGGAGGAGATAGTGAAGTGTGCCATCTTTGTGAAACCAAAGGAGGAAGAAGACAAGTTGTAGGCAGAAGTACCCAAGGAGGTGAAGCAAATGTTGCAAGAGCATAAGGATATAGTGAGTGATGGAACACCTGCAAGACTCCCACCAAGAAGGTCAACAAGCCATCAAATAGACTTTGTTCCTGGTGCATCCTTACCTAACAAGGCTGAATATAAGCTTACACCTGATCAGAATAAGGAGGTAGCAAGGCAAGTGTAGGAGTTATTGGAACAAGGACTGATTAAGAAGAGCATCAGCCCATGTGTAGTCCTAGTAGTGCTAGCATCAAGAAAAGGAGGTAAATGGAGACTTTGCAGTGACTCAAGAGCAATCAATAGGATTACCATAAGGTATAGGTTTCCTATTCCTAGAATAGAGGATCTAATGGACTATGTATTTTACCAAGCTAGACCTTAAAAGTGGTTATCACCAGGTAAGAATTAAGGAGGGTGATGAGTGGAAGACTTCTTTTAAAACCATAGAGGGATTGTATGAATGGCTTGTGATGCCATTTGGACTCACCAATGGTCCAAGCACCTTCATGAGGTTGATGAATGAGGTGTTGAAGGATTTCATAGGTAGATTTGTGGTGGTGTACCTAGATGACATTCTCATCTATAGCAGAACCAAAGAGGAGCACCTTGAGCATTTGAGGTTAGTCTTAGAGAGGTTGCATGAGGAAAAGCTATCCATCAACCTAGAGAAGTGTGACTTCTTGAAACAAGAGCTGGTTTACTTAGGATTTGTGGTGTCTAAGGGAACCTTGAAGATGGATCCAAGCAAAGTGGAGGCAATCTTGAATTGGCTTGCACCTAAAATAGGGACTGAAGTTAGAAGTTTCCATGGATTAGCTCAATTCTATAGGAAGTTTGTGAGGAATTTCAATGGTATATGTGCACTAGTCCTTGACACCATCAAAGGAGGTCTTAAAACTAAATTTAAATGGATTGAGCAGGCTGATAAAGCATTTCAATTGTTGAAGCAGGAAGTAGCCACAAAACCTATCCTTCTCCTACCTACGTTTGATAAGCTATTCACATTGGAGTGTGATGCAAGTGGAATTGCAGTAGGTGGTGTATTGAGTCAAGAGGGAAGACCTATGGAATTTTTCAGTGAGAAGCTTAATGAAGCAAAGAAGAAGTACTCAGCCTATGACCTAGAGTTGTATGCATTTGTGCAGTCTCTTAAAAAATGGAGGCATTACCTACTCCCAAAAGAATTTGTAGTGTTCACAGAAAATCAGGCATTGAGTTACATCAACACTCAAGAGAAGCTAAGCAATAGACACCTGAAATGGATGGAATACCTCCAATCCTTCACCTTCACCATCAAGCATAAGAAGGGGCAACTTAACAAGGTGGCAGATGCCTTAAGCAGGAAGTTGTTGACTATTCAAGAACTACAGTTGCAGAGCATAGGAATAGAAGGTTTCAAAGACCTCTATGAAGGAGATGAAGACTTCTCATCAACTTACAAGGTTTTAAAAGAGTTTGAAAACCATTTCCATGGTGAGTATGCAGATTACACTCTCTAAAATGGTCTCTTGTTCAAGGGTAACCAGTTGTGTATACGTAGAGGATCCATGAGGGAGAACCTCATCCAATAAAAACATAATGGCAATTTAAGTGGACACTTTGGAGTCAACAAAACCTTGGATTTAGTATAGAGGTACTACTATTGGCCAAAGTTGCCGAGAGATGTAAAGAGATATGTAGAGCAATGTGGAGTGTGTCAAAGAGAAAAAGGAGGATCAAGCAATGCTAGTATTTATCAACCATTTCCGGTCCCTAACAGACTTTGGGAATGTATAAGCATGGACTTTGTAGTAGGACTTCCCAAGAATAAAATAGGTATGGACAACATCTATGTGGTAGTAGATAGATTTTCCAAGATGAGTCATTTCATACCATGTAAGGCTACACATGATGCTAGCTATGTTGCACATCTCTTCTTCAAAGAGATTGTTAGGATTCATGGACTCCCTTTAAGCATTGTTTCAGACAGGGACAACAAGTTCATGGGTCATTTTTGGCAAACATTATGAAGGAGACTAGGAACTAACTTGTCATTTAGCTCAGCTTACCATCCACAAATAGATGGTCAAACTAAAGTCATCAATAGGGTGTTAGGCAACTTATTGAGGTGTCTAACTAAGGAGTATGGGCAGACATAAGATCTAATCATTCCACAAGCAGAGTATGCATATAATGACAATGTGAATAGGACTACTAGTAGAAGTCCCTTTGAGGTTGTATATGGCAGACATCCAAGGGGAGTGTGTGAGTTAAGAGACCTTAGTACTTTGGAAATGAAGAGTGGGCAAGCAGAGGACTTCACTCAAACCATCAACGAAGTCCAAGAGCAAGTTAAGAAGGCCATCCTTGAATCCACTCAAAAACTGAAAGCCAAAGTGGATGAGAAAAGGAAGGAAGTTTAGTTCAAGGTAGGTGACTATGTGATGGTCCATTTGAGCAAAGCCAAGATGCAATGTGGTAAGCCTACCAAACTACAGATGAAGAGAGTAGGACCTTGTCAAATTCTGGAAAAATATGGTGAGAACGCCTATAAGGTTGATTTACCTTCAGACTTATCCTTTTCACCAGTATTTAATGTTGTTGATCTGGTAATGTACAAGGGAGAGATAGCAGGGCAAACTAAGAACCAAGCTAAGGTATTACAAGAATTGGATGTAAATACCTTACCTCAAGGAAGAAGCCTAAAGCAGAGGAGATCTTGGAATCAAGGGTGAAGAAGTCTACTAGACACCAGGTCTACATGGAGCACTTAGTGAAATGGGCAGATCAACTAGTATCTGAAGCTACATGGGTGGAGGAGAGCAGGTTCAAGACACTTGGAATAGACCTGGCTCTCATTTCTTCTTCTTTTGCTTAGTTGTGTGCAGACAGGGAGTATGGTGCAGGAGCACCCTTCCAAGCTATCCCTCCTCCTTTTTTTGTTGGTACTATGCTTCTTATGAAGCCATTGTATATAAAATAATGAGCTATGTGCTCATAGGTCCTAGTTAGGGTCCTAGTGGAGATCTTAGGGGTCATTAGTCAAGATTGTGATTTTCTTGAAAATGGAGGGTATGTGTGTCTTTGTGGTGTTTAGGGGTCCTTCATAGCATGGTGGTGTCCTTCAAAAGTTGCAAAAGTTGCATGACAACTTTTAAAAGTTGTCAAGCAACTTTTCCACCAGGAGGCCAACATCCTTAATTTGGCATGGACAACCCTAATATGGGCACACAGACTGAGTAAAAGGTGGTCTAAGTATTTGAAAACCCTAAATGCATGGGTTGGATGTCAGAGATTGTATGGCCCAAGCAAGAAGAGCTTGACTGTGACTGTTTGTTGGTTACCAGTCAGTTTGAATGAAGTTACCGAGCAAACTAATGGATTAATTTGTGTGCAAAACTATGTGAAATTTCTTCCATGGTGTAAATAATTCCATTGTGAGTGATTATATCAGCTTTTTGTTTACCGGTTGAGTGTGTTTGTAAATATTTTGTAAATTACAGTCTCACTGTCCAGTTTTGGACCGGTTTGTGAAAATGAAGTCTTAACTCCATTCCCTATCATGGAATCAACATGAAACCATGGGGAATGAGAGTGAAGAACCTATACTATATTACCATGCAAGAAGGACCCTTTGAAATGCAAGGAGGCCAAACAAAGACCCACTCCTAGATGAGACTGGACAGTGCCTGGCTAGGAGAGGTCAAATTGCAGAGGTCTTGGAGAGCAAGGTTGGTTAGTGAAGAGTGCATCCTTTGGAGGAAGTGCAAAGGAGTGAATGAAGCATAATTTGTGTGAAGGAGGATCCTCCACCAATCCAAACAAGGTGGCTAAAACTCAAACACTCACTGTGATCCAAGCAGGCCCTAAAAAAACCCTCACAAAAACCCTTGAAAACCTTAAAATCCACCTAGGATAGTGTACAGACACTTGGAGGCCTAAAACCTAGAAAATCCATGAGTCCTTTCCAAATGAATAGTAGTCCATTTTGGGAGTTTGGGTTGTTTGTGAATCATTTGTGAGAGGGAGCCCTAGAAGACCGGTTAGGAGGCTTAATTGGTCCTAATCCTTGTAGCCCTATTTGAAGGCAAAAACACAAAATAGTGAAATCGGTAAGGGGTTAAAGGATTGAAACCTCTTGGGGGCTCATGAATGGGTGAAAATACCATGAAATAGACTTGATACAACCTTTCTAAGACCTTGGAAGGTGTGGAACAAGCCTAGCCCTTATTAGCCATAGTAAGGGGTTTTGAGTCTCATGAGTAGGTGAGACCTTAGGAGCAATATTGCAACTCATTGGTGGGTGGATTGGGCATGGTTAGGGGATTCCTAAAGCAAAGGGAATTCCTAGAGACCCTAGGGTAGTCTATCCCTAACCCCATCCCATCACAATCAAACCTAATCAATCCTATCATGTCTTATACATGATGAATCCTTCATGAAACCAAACGATCTGTTTCTGATTCATGTCTTATATAGGATGTATCCTTCCTGAAACCAGACATTCTAATCATGTCTTATACAGGATGAATCCTTCTTGAAACTAGACACTTTGATCATCATTGTCTTATACAGGATGAATCCTTCTTGAAACTAGACTAAATCTAATCAATCAAGAATTTTCAATCTTACCGATCTAGGCAATCAAGCTAATTGAAGAACTCGCATTTTCATCAAACAACAATTGTAGAAATCAAATAAAATCTATCGGGATATCAATCTCGCAAAACTCCAAAGATCAATTATCTCAATTGATCTCCCGAGGGGGCATCACATACCGAAATTTAGCAATCAAGAGCTGGGGCATCCTATCAAATCAGTACCATCATCAAAATGATATTATTCTTTGAATCAATGCATAATCACACCTTGCTTCAAAGAGGGGCAAAATGTATACACCTAAAAATGGTCTAAAGACAATTAATTAAATAAGTAATTATTTAATTAATCCTCCTTCCCAATTTAATTGAATTCACTAAGCAATTTGATTAAATCTCTCATTCATCTACTTATTGATAAATCTAAGGATTTATTAAATAGGTTCATTTCACTCCTTTAATTAATTAATTCAAATTAATTTATTCCCCCCATCAAAATAATTTCTTCTAAATCCCCTAATTAATTAAAACAAATCATTCATGAATTGTTGAGATTAATTAGCCATTTTCCTAATATTTGAATTTCTAAATTCAAATTCTCCTAACTTCTACCACTCCTAAACCTAACCATTCCTAAACCTAACCCATTCTACCTACCACTATGTCCCCTTTCATCCAACATCTTCTAGAACCTTTATGACACTTGTCACTAAGTGTTCCCTTTAATCCAACCCCCTTTGCCATCCTCCTCCAATTTAACCATTGATATCTTCAGATCAATCTTGATCGTTGATTCTTTCCACATCACCCCTAGCCTTGAAAAATCCTATAAATAGACCTCATTTTGGAGCAATATTGGTCCCAATTTCATGTCCCAATTCATATCATTTTGATCATCTCATTTGCATTGTTATTATAGGCATCTAGCTTATAGTTTATCAGTTTTAGCAATGTTATCAAGCTCAATTTTAGATTAAATCTTAGCTTAATCATGTTAGATCAATCATTCATCTAGCTTAATCATGCTATTCTTGCTAAGATCATGCATTTTCATCTATCAAATCCTCCATCTAAGTGTTGTCAAGTCACCGGAATTTGCATACTAAGATCTGAGAGCAAAATCCACACTCACATTTACTAGGAGGCAATAAGTCGATTAGCTATGGTTTTACGTTTCATTGATTTAATCTACTAACCATGCTTGTAATGATTTATTGAATGTTTTGTGTTGCAGGAACAAGTATAACAGGTACACCACACAAATACATGACACTTTCCATTGTTTCCATGCTTTCATTTTTATTATAATCTCAGACTGACTCCATTTAGTCTTCTGCAATACCCAAATATCTCCCTTAGTCTCATTGATTTGGCACTTAATTAAGCACCATTTGTCAGGGGTATTGAGGCTCCTGACATTCCAGGATAGTAGTCTCATGGTTCCAGGGGAAGGGGGGTCCCCTTCCCTAAATTAAGTTTGGACTTCCCACTAGCTATGCCTGCAATTTTTAGCATTGTTTTCCTTGATTTGTGCCCCCTTTTTCCCTTTGGATTGAAATTTGGTACAATAATATGTGATGTAGACTTACCAAAACATTTTGCAGAATTATCCATTATTAGGTTGGCAACAGGTTCACAATCTTCTTCCCATTCTAAGGTAGAGGAATCAATTTCTCCTTCTTCCAAGTCAGTGGTGAAGCCTTTCTTTCCCAAATCACCAGTGGCGATTGGATCAACTATTAAAGGGGAAATAATATTATCCTCCATCACACTAAAATCATCGATCTTATTGGGTATTGAGGAAAGAGAAGTTGCAAGCTCTGTTGCAATATCCTTTTGAAGGGAATTAGCATCATTGAAGAGATTTAGTAGAGCTTGAGTACTCTCACTATTTTCAGTAAGGATCTGTTGATGGCTACTCACAACAAGAGGAGAAATAACATTAGGATTATTCTTTTCCATGACCTTCATACTGGCCACCAAGGATTGTTGTACATCATTTGTTTCCTGATTTTTTGTATTTTCCTTATATAACTTCATGTCAGTCAACTTAGTTTGCACACAAGCATAACTTTTAAGGATGGAGGCCGAAACTTCACAGTCAAGACCTATGTGCTCCTTGAGAAGCATTTGGGACAAAGGTGCAACTTCTTCTGGGATACTGGAAATTTGACTGGTATTGATGCATAACCTGATAAATCTACCCCAAACCCTATCCTCCAAAATATCATCCAAAGATACAAAGGTGCCAAGCTCTTTGCAGATATCTTTAATAATCTCAATGTGCCAATAGTCCGATGGGCAGTTGTATAACCTTAACCAAACTGTGTTTTTTGGTAAGGAATGAAACTAGGGATTAAAATTTGGTTTCCAGTCAATGATGTGCACCCCAATCCTATCCAAAGTATAAAGACCTTTATTTTTGGCTTTAAACATGTCCTCATTTTTCATAAAATCAATCAGATAATAATCATTTGGAAGCACATTAATGTTAATATTCTCCCCCCATTGTGATCTACACGATTTCTCAAAATTTCCCCTTAACCATTTGGCTCGACCCCATTTAGTAAAAAAATAGAAATCTTGAAGATTTGACCTAGCCAAATTGATCTTGTTATCATCCAAAATAACAGTGGGTCTCGAGATTTTCCTTACTGGTTTGTGGATGTCTAGATAAATCACTGATTGATATCTTCACTCGAGTTCATTTTTCCCAACTCGATCAAGATTAGGTCACAGATTTCTGGTTGGGGCAGTGGAGCGCCAGGCCTCTACATGATTAGCTTGTGAGGCTTTGTCTATCCTAAACCACCCATTCCAAAACTTATTAGGGCCATTACCCAGAGGAGGGTTGAAATCCTGCTTATGACAATTAGGGATATTAAATATTCTTGTCTCCAATACAAAGGGATTAGGATTTAAGATTAAGTTCCAATTGAATGCCAAATCAAAACTAGGTAGCTTCATAGATCAAAACCAGCCATCATTGATCCATGAAAAGTCGTTCTTCTTCCATGCTTGCAAATTTATTGGCTTGAGATTAATCTTTGTGTAGGGGTGACTAGCATCTAGTTTCTTCTGTGGTCTAAGTTTCCTACTTCCAATCCACACAGGAATAGGTGTATCCACCTTCCATGACTGGCCTGGGGTTTGATCATTCCATGCTGTCGATTTAAAAGATGGTTGCTTGTTGGTAGTATGGTTCCTCATTGCTTCGATAGGAAAGGCTTCATCAACTTCATCGCTCCATGACCTAATCTTCCCCTAACTTTTCTTGTTGTTGAAATGAGCCACTTCAATCTGCTCACTGGTAAGAAGCCTACTATTGCCACTTCCTCTGCCAAATTTGCCACCTTCACTCGCCATTTCAGTCATAAATTTATTTAAATTACTAACTATATTCCAAATATTAAATAAATTAAAAATTTATTTAATCCTTTACTAATATTAATTCTCTTAGGATAAATGAATTTATTCATTTACCCTATGTCTTGTGTCATAATTAAATACTTCATTTAACTAGCTAATTAGTCTTTTATGAATTAATTAATAAATGAGAATTTATTAAATAATGCATCTAATTCCTAATTTCCACCAAATCAAGTCCTCTTATAGTTGCTCCTATTTTTGTGCTTCCTTTGTCATAAGTTGGAAGCATGATTCTCTTAATTTGTCATAAGTGTTAAAATAGAAACATGCCATAACTCTTGACAGAGCAACTTGTCCTCACACCTTGCATGGGAAATTTGTCATAGTCATGAGATAGGAGGTGTCATAAGCCTTCTCCTTTCGAATCAAATTGCTTTTTGAATCCTCTTTCATACTAATTTCATGATTTCACCAATTTCTCTATAAATTGGTCTCTCTCATCATTTGGAATCAACCACATTTTCAAGTATCCTCACGCTGTCAAAATCAATCTTTCTTCATGCTTTTGCACTTGTAGGTGAGATCCATACAAGCCCAATTTTAGGGAGAAAGAAATCCAATGAAGAGACATGGAGGAGATGCTTTGATGTTTTATGGTTTGCATATTTTTTTTGAGCATCTTTTTTCATACCTTTATTGTGTGTATTAGGAGTTATTTTCATAAGATTTTAGGTTTGTGGTTTCCTAATTGTATGCTTTGATGCCTTTTCCTAAATTCCTAGTTACATTTTTTGGTGAACCTGATGTGAATCATGTTAAATTTGAGAATTTTGGGAGTCTAATATTTGCATGTAGGTTTTTGGTGCTAATCCATTGTTGCATGTAGATCTTTGGTGCTAATCCATTGAACTAATTTATTATTGCATGCAAATTTTATGTGTTGATCTATTTTTACATGTAGGTTTTCTTCACTAATATCTTGTTGCATGCAGGTTTTTTTTTCAATAATCTATTGTTGCATGCAAGTTTTTTATAACAATCTATTGTTCCATGCAGGATTTTGAGACTAATTTGTTATTGTATACAGGTTTTTTGCACTAGTTTGTTGTTGCATGTAGGTCTTATGAAAGGATATAATGTTGCATGTGGGCTTTATAGAGTCTAAACAACTATTTATGTAGAATTTCTTAACATGCAAATAAACAACAATTCTTCACATAGCCTAATTAGGAGTTTTTAATTAACAACAATTTTTCACATAGCCTAATTAGGAGGTTTGAATGAATAACAATTCCTCACATAGATTAATTAGGAGGTTAATCAACAACAATCTCTCATTACAATCTACTAAGGGTTTCAAAATGAATCATCACATAGTTTAATTAGGGGATTGAATGAACAACACATTCTCATTTTAATTCATAAGGTGTTAAACTTTACCCCAAAATCTTCATCTAGCTTTTTAAGTAGGGATAAAAATTGGACATTTTATTGATGATTTGTGAAACATATTGGCATTTGTGGGAAAAATATTTCATTGAAACTACTAATTGATTTGGTGCAGTATGCGGTCAAAGAATCTTATCAAAACCGAGTGCTTGTGATTTTTAAAGTAGTTGCACACTTCTATTTTCTAAGGTTAATGAACACCATGTTTTCCATGTTTTATTTCATTTTTCTCATGTGTTTTTACCTTTAGAAGTGGGACTACCTCCCAATTTGTCTAACACTTTGCATAGACATTGGTGAGAGGGGACGACCCAAAGTGGTGACAAGGCTAAGGCCAAGCCTCTTCCAAACCACTATAAATAACTGTGGCTGCAACGAAAGTTGTAGACAATGGGTGTTGGAATGGCATAGTGATGATTAAATTCATCGAATCTATCCCAACCTGAACATATGCCCTGACTAAAAACCTTTGTGCATAAAGACCAAAAAAAATTCTAGTCATTAGTACAAGAGGTCGGACCTTTGATGTCATCTCACATTTTTATGAATCTTAGTAGAGATACAAAGTTCATCATGGGGATTTTTCATGGGAACTGATGCTTGTCTGCCCCAAAGAAGTGAGTGTCGTGGAGGGGAGCTAGTGAGGTCACACATATAAGTATCCGCTTTGAGTAGGCATAGCTAGGAAACCAAGTGAGATCCAATGACTATTGTCCTTCCCAGCCATAGGATATTTTGTTGAAGGTGCATGATTGTCTTGGGTCAAAGTCAAACAAGCATTTTGTCTTCTATGCTTGTTAAAGGTTGAATTAAAAATAGTTCTTGAAAGTGGTCATAAAGAACCTTGATTTTCAAAAGAAAAAAAATTTTCAATAAGTCCAAACAATTGTCCAAACAAGATCAAAACAAAGTCCAAACAAAGGTCCAAATTTTGTCCAAGTATTCCTCCGACATTTGAACATGGCTTGTCAAAACATTGGAAATCCTTGTTTCAAAATTCATGTCACTTAGGTTAGGTTTTGCGTAGTTCAAACCCAAGTTTTAGGTCACATAGACATTACCTTTCATTGTAGTGTCCTCATTTTGCACTTAGGTTTAAAATCATTTCCTTAAGTCTTCATTTCATTGTCATACCCAAGCTAGGTTTTCACTTAGGTGACATTTTTGCATTATCATTGTCATACCAAAATTAGGTCTTGGCCTAGGTTGCATTTTGCATTTCCAAAGCCATTGGTCCTTATATTTTCATATCACATTGGCTTTATCATTGCATAGTCCAAACCCTAGTCTTGTCTTAGCTTGATCTTGTCATATCAATTCATATCTCCAAGTCATAACACATCTTGACATAATTTTCATATCATATTTTGGGTTCATATCCCTAGGTCATTGCCATTATCATTGTCATTTTGCATAATAGTCTCAAAATTTGGATTTGCCATAGTTGAAAATTTAAAACTTTAGATTAAACCCTAAGTCATTGTTAGAGATTCTTGACCTTGTCCAACATTTGTCCTTTTGTCATCAACATGATTTTGTCAAACCTAACTTAGTATCCAAGCGTATAGGTGAGACATTGTCATTTTTTCCTTTGTCCTTTTAAGGTCTTGACTTCATTTCAATTTCCTAAGGGTCACATCTTTAGGGTTGCATTTAAAGTTTGTCCAAATCTTCAAAAACAACAAAAAACATAGGTTGCATTTCTGCCTTAAGTTGTATGTTCAAATCCCAAAGTTATACTTAGTTGCATTTCATTGTCATTCCAAAAATCCAAAGAGTCCAAAAATAAAAGTTGCATTGTTATCCTTTTAAGTTGCATTTTTCATTCCATTAGTTGCATTGCATAGTGACATGTTTGTTGAAATGAGGTCCCAACCTTCTTATGAAGCCATGTCATTACAAGATTAGATCCCAAATGATGAAAACACTTCAAAAATTTTAAAGTTCAAATACAAACCTTGAGCCAGTTGATGTGAAGGATCTCATTGAAAAATCAAAGATACCTGCTCTCCTCTCACAAATAGAGATGATGAAACAATTTCAAGAAAAGAGCACAAACTTTAACCATGTTACAAATCAAGTCTCGTTTGATCAAGTTCTAAATCAAACCTCATTCAACCAAATATGTCAAACCTCACTTGATCGAACTCCATTAAATCAAATTTTGAATCAACAACCAATGACCCAACAATATCAAATTATCCAAAAACAACCAATGGTCCAACATTTACATCCAATACAACCAATTTTGTAATTTCAACAAAATGTTCAACCAATGATTCAACCAACGCAACCAATGGTCCAACATACACAACCAACACATCAAATAGTGCAATTTCAACAATATATCCAACCAAACACACAATGTCAATAATTGGTTCAACCGTTTGTCAAGAATCAATATCCAACTCTGTCAATAAACCACTATCAACAACTTCAACCAAACATTCAAAAACCAAAGTTGCAACTCACATCAGGCCAAGTTTCAAACATGTCAGACCAATTCCACAAAGTCCCAAAACAAGTCCAAAATTAAAACCCAACCATGTCAAAAGCTCGCAAGGATTTAAATGTGTCTCCAAAGAAAGGCAGTTCTTTTACACAACTCTTAAAGAGATCCCTAAGTGATTTTTATAAGAAAGATCAAAATTATGCACCTATGTCTAGCAATGGCTCATCCCCCCATAATAAAATTGACTCTCTAGTTGCATTTATTTCTACACCTCTTGAAAATTTGCAAGAAGCTTCCATATCATCCTCATCAAATGATGCACCCAAGGATGAATTTCCCCAAGGGCTATCCACAATTGATTGCCAAGTTAATCCAATGCATGATACACATCCTTGCCATGATTCATAAATGCTAGACCCAATGCCACCATGTGCTTCATTTCCCATAAAAAATATTTTAGAGGATCCCATTCAAAGCTCTCCCCCCTCATGTCAAAGCATTATTTCCTTGCCATAATTCCCCATGCATGTTCAAAGTCCAATCCCATTTCAAGAAGATAATTTAGAGCACGAACAAATAAGTCCTAAAACAAGTCAAGATCAAGATCATGAAACCTTACCATTTGATCCAATTTTTGACCAAGATCCCATATTCCCAAACACTCATGATGTTCCCACCATCCCTGTCCATCCTATCCAAATTCCTATTGACATTCCACTCTTTGATCAAGATCAAGATATCCCAGTCTATCTTAGCCCAAATGATCCCCTTCCATTTCATGAACATAATGTCCTTACAAATCACATTGATATTCCAATACCTGAGCAAGGTCACAATACCCCCTCCATCCTTTCTGATGATCCCATTGAAAGTCAAGAGAAGAGAACCTTTAAAGAGGAATCTAATGGAATTGTTTCTTGTCAAGATCAAACTATCCTTTTAGCTTCATGTCCACCACAAGATGTTGTCATCCCTCCATCTTCACGTCCTAATCCTCCATGTCCAATCTAAGATCTCATTTCCTTTGATGATCCCATTATTCCTCCCATTCCATCTCATCAAGAGCCTATCATTGACCTTCATCCCCCTCATGATCCTGATCCCCCTCATGATTTTAACATATCTATGCAAGATGTCTATGACCCCCCTACATGCATAATGAGTTTCTCCACTTTGGTCAAGTCTAATACACTTCATGATCCCATCATTCCCATCATATCTTGTTCACCTCATAATGGAATCACATATCCTTCCCAAAGAAAAGAGTGTCATACAAGTCAAAATATTAATGGTCATGATGCCAGAAACATTCCTCAAGATGTTGGTATTCATCCATCAAAATCCAAACATATGCCTTCCCCTCCATCCCTTCCATCCATTTTCGGTCTTTATATCCCTTCATCCCCTATTCAAGGTTAGAAAATGCACACATCCTTGAGCACCTCCCATCCATCCAAAATATCTCCATATCATTCCTATCCATCCATAAATTCCTTTCCTTCTCCAATCAATTTGGATGCCAAGAATAAAAGTCATAAGTCTAAAAATCCACATGTATTCAAGGATCAACATGTCCAATATATTCGACATGTCAAAGGAAAGAAAAATATGATCCAAAAAGAAAAAGAAAAATCCAAAAGGCCACAAAAGCCCATTGAGAAAAAGAAAGAAAAGTCAAAACCAATATGGGTTCCTAAATCCCTTATGCAAGCAATGCGTTCCAAGGAACTACAAAATAATGAAAAATCAAAAACCATGTGGGTTCCCGAGCGGCTCCTTGAAGCAAAAAATTATAAAGAAGCATCAAACTTGGCATCCAAGATTCCTATTCCTCTATCCAAACTTTCCAAGTCTATTCCTCCATCACCTCCTTCATCCATTTTGGGTCCTTATGCCCCAAAATTCCTATCCATTCCTCCATCAAAATCTCAATATCAAAAATCCATTTTTCCTCCATCAGTCAACCACCCCTTAAGGTGTGTGTCAATGTTAATCTTGCCAAAATTTCCATCCACTGAAGCCCAAATATTTCAATATCCTATCCATTATCCAATGCATATTTTCCATCCTTCCATCCCACTGATCCAACCCTTTGCATGAATCATTGCCTTAGTCCCATGTCATTATCCTGCCAACATCTTTGAGCATACTTTTAATAGTCATGGTCCATTTTTCAAGGTTAAAATACAAACAGAAGGTTATTGAGTCCTTCTTCCATCCCCTATCATGTGTCCATTTTCTTCCAAAAAGTCAAAAATACAAAAAAGAAAAAAGTAAAAAGAAAAAAAATAGTAAAGAAAAATCATTCGTCCTCTGGTGAACACCTGGAAAACAGGTGCCTTGGGTAAGTACCATTATGAAAACTTAGAAAACATGCATCATGTGTAATATATGAACATCTTGCATACCATACTTAGGGGCAGGTTTCATTTATGCTATCCTATCATATCCTATTGCCCTTCATTAGCCTATCATACTATCATATGTGATATCCTAGCATATCCCTATCATACCTTCCATTATCCTATCTTGTCCATATCCCCTTTTCCACCTTTGATCTTGATAAGGCTGAGAATCTTCATGAGCATTATGCATCCTATTCACATCTTTCAGTCTATCATAGCTTTTGGTCTTTATCCATTGGCTTATTACAACCCTTCGTCCATATTCCTTGACTTATTGCAACCTTTTGTCATTATCCCTTAGCCTATCACATCCTTATCCTATTCATATCCCTTATCCAATTTTTCTCTTTCTTATCCTATTCATAATCCTATCACCATCCATACACTCTTTCTTTTCCCTTAATCTTGATCTGACATAAGGACACAAAATGCAAAACATGGTTTCAAAAGCCTCTTGACATGTCCCTCATGCCATTGCTTTACATTGTCATATCTACTATCTTATCCCCTTGCGTGATAGCCCTTGGAAATTGCATCTATCTTGTCTCCATAATAAATGGCCTTTTTCTTCCTTCTATCCACCAATATTTCAACAAGCCTATTTATCCATTCGTCATATTCCTTACCTTACTAGACACTAGGGGCAAAGTCTTGAAAAAATATCCATAAAAAATTGAATAATGTCCTTTAAAAATCAAATAATGTCTGGAAAAAATCCATAAAAATTGAATAATGTCCTGGAAAAAATCCAAAAAATTGTAAAACGTCTTAAAAAAATCACAAAAAAATTGTAAAATATCTTGAAAAAAGCACAAATTCTTTTTTTTTCAAAAAAACCCTAAAAATTGGAAAACATCAAAAACCCAAAAACGATGATTTTGATTTTGTTTCATCAATAAACTGTTCCTTTTGTACATAAATAATCATTTTCATTTAATTTCACTAATAAATTGTCCCTCTTTTTACATAGACAAACATTTGAGCAGACGTCTAACAGAAAATACATTAAACATTGCGCTTAACAAATCACGCATTAACATATGAACTATTCAACTAATCAAGCATTCAAACTGATCAAAGTTGTCCTATCAATCAACAATATCAACATTATCTATCCTTTTTCAATATTATCATGGGTCTTATGTAGGGTGTGGTATACTCAAAACTAGACTATGTCTTGTCTTAGATGGGGTACTACATTCCCTGAAACCAAACAACATGATTGTCCTTTAAACACAACACTCTGACTTTGGCAATGTAGATTAGGATGTTTGTTTGACTTGTTTGAATTTGTGAGTCTTATATTTTCTTGATTTCTCTTTGATCATGTTCTTATGTTGCTTGATGATGTCACTGAGTGATCTAGAGTGGCCAGGATGGTTCATGGTCATTTTTGGTTTTTGTTTTCTGTTTGCAGAATGTTTCGTAGCATTCTGGGGCATGTATGTCTTGGGTATTTGTGATAAGTATGTTCTCTTTGTGAATGCCACACATACCTCGATCCTTAACACACATTATGTCTTAGGGTGTTTTGACTCATTCTTTGTCTGCAACATGTCTTCTTTATGCAAAGGGATTGCATTATCACCCCAACCTTCATTGCCATGGTGCGTCGCATCCATTTTGCAATATCAAAATAAATATTTTCACCTACTTTTGGTGCATTTGTGGAAGAAAAATTTTCTTCACCACTAATTCTTCTCCATCTAATTTCTTCTTACTAACATTTCTTCTATCAGTCCTTGAAGTCATCTTGGTCTAGTCCTGGCATTATTTTCAATAAATTGGCCTCTTTTCGGGATTTTTCTGACCAATTCCTCGAGGGGGCATGCATATATACTCTCATTTTCTAGGGCATATGTCTTCGTTATTCTTTGAAATAACGCTCATAACTGCATTGTCTCAAGGAGGGGCAAAATGTAGGCATCTAAAAATGGTCAACGCTTGCAATGTCATACTTTAACATGTCTGCATGACCTTATTTTAGGGTTTTTATATTTTACTAACACTTCCTCTATGTTACACATTTGGTCTTTATCATTTGTCAACATCATTTCATTCTTTTGCTTTCTCTTCTTATTCAATCCTATTTAATCATTTCAATTTGGGTCTTATTGATGTCAATCTGAATTGTCATTTCATGATCATGGTTATCTATCAATTTCATATAATCATCATTTTTAATCCTAATCAATTCCAATCAATTCTCAATGTCATGTCACCAACTATTATCAATCAGTTATCATTTATCAATCATCAATCAATTTTCCATCAATCATTTATCTTCGTCAATTGTCCTTTTCATTTCAATCATGAAGATCAATCTTGAGCATTGATTTCAATAAATTTTAGTTAATTTGTCAATCATTATATCAATCAATCAATTCAATCAATAAATCCTTATCCTAGTCATGTTAAATATTTCAGGACATCATCTTGATTTATGTCTCTCTCTTAGAGTTTAATAATTCTTTAACTATTAATCCTTGACTAATATTAATTCTCTTAAGATAAATGAATTTATTCATTTACCCTATGTCTTGTGTCACAATTAAGTACTTCATTTAACTAGCTAATTAGTCTTTTATGAATTATTTAATAAATGAGAATTTATTAATTAACGCATATAATTCCTATTTCCTAATTCCTAATTTCCACCTTATTTTTTAATTTGCTAAATTCAATTTCCACCTAATCAAGTCCTCTTCTAGTTTCTCCTATTTTTGTGCTTCCTTTGTCATAAGTTGGAAGCATGATTCTCTCAATTTGTCATAAGTGTTAAAATAGAAACATGTCATAACTCTTGACATAGCAACTTGTCCTCACACCTTGCATGGGAAATTCATCATAGTCATGACATAGAAGGTGTCATAAGCCTTCTCTTTTCGAATCAATTTGCCATTTTTGAATCAAATTTCTTTTTTCATCCTCTTTCATACTAATTTCATGATTTCACCATATTTCTCTATAAATTGGTCTCTCTCATCATTTGGAATCAACCACATTTTCAAGTATCCTTGCACTGTCAAAATCAATCTTTCTTCATGCTTTTACACTTGTAGGTGAGATCCACACAAGCCCAATTTGGAAGACAAAGAAAGCCAATGAAGAGACATGGAGGAGATGCTTTGATGTTTTATGGTTTGCAATTTTTTTTAGCATCTTGTATTCATACCTTTATTTGTGTATTAGGAGTTATTTTCATAAGCTTTTAGGTTTGTGTTTGCCTAATTGTAAGCTTTGATGCCTTTTCCTAAATTCCTAGTTACAATGATATATGCCAATGTAGAAATCCTTCAAATGCAATGCATTTGAAAAATAAATTATATGTGATGCAGTGTTTTGAATAAAATGAGATGCAATGTAGAAAGTAAAACCTAAACTAACCCAACCCTTAGATATAGTATCATTTAAGGTGCATATTGCTCATAGGGTTAGGGAGTTTTGTGTAGGTAGTTCATTGGTCTTTTTTTGAATAGTTGAAAAAGATGTCTTTCCCAATAGGATATAAGGACTCAACTAATTGTACATGTTCAACATCTCCAATGTTGATTTCCTTAGTTTTTGGATTTTGTGGATCATCAGAGGGAAATCTAGCTCTGGCACCCATGAATTCAGCTATAGCCTTATTATTTTCAAAGGAATCCAACTATGGTAGATTCTCTTTCCCCCAATCTATCAAGTGTGGGTATATGAGGAAAATAGATTCTAGTTCCAAAGTTGTGACCACATTGGCATGTGAAAATGGCACACATACAATCATTGATAAATTGTTCTCTACAATATGATCAAGATTGGTGATTTAATTGATAAAGGGTTCATGAAAAACTTGTGTATAGGGATTGGAATCATGAGGGAGACTAGGAGAAATGGTAAGTTCATTTGAGAGGGAGTCTTGTGAGGAACATGGAGGATTATGACATGGAGATAAAGGGATGGAGGAATCTTGATCAGGATTAGGAGAAATAATTGGATCTTGTTTAGGAAATGAAGGTGAAGGAATACTTTGATCTTGACTTAGAAAGGGATTATTAGGAAGGATGTAAGGGATGTCCCGATCTTTCTTAGGAGGTGGATGTTGTATGGGAATTGAAAGGACACTTTGTTCTTGAGAAAAAAGGGTATCATTATGATTGGAATAGGAAAGAGCAAGGGGATCATCATAAGATTCTTGGTCGGTGGGATCTTGATAAAAAATTGGGTAGGATGGAAGGGTTTGTTCTTGATCTTTATTTATTTCAGGACTCATTTCTTTTGATTTTGGATTATCCTCTTGACACGAGGAATGAGTTTGGATATGCATGGAAGATTCTTGGAATATTTCAACATTTTGGCCTAATGAGAAAGGATTTTGAATGAGACTCTTTGAAGTGGGTTTTCTTGGAAATGGAATATATGATGGCATTGGATTTTGAATTTCTGAAGCATGGGAAGAACTAGCATCATGACTTGGATTAGATTGGATTTGTATTATGGATAGCCTTTGGGAGGTTACATTATTGGATAAAGATGGTGTGGACTGCTCTTGTGTGACTTCAGGGTATGAGGAAATGGTGGAAGATATGGAGGCTACTTGAGGTGCAAAGTCTTGATGGGAAGAGTCATTACTAGAAATGGGCAAATGACCTTGTTGTATGATAGGTGACACATTGACCATTTTCGATTGATGTCCAAAGGGTGACATGTTTGTAAATACACTTGAATTAGTTTGGGACACCCTTGGTGGTGTATTTGAAGAGATAGGAGGATATTCATAGACGTGCAATGTGACAAAAGGAAAAATTGATTGTGTAATTGTGTGTGAGCTTGGTAGTGGTTGACTTGTTTGCACAATTTGTGGTGCTGAGAGTTGTGTTATTTGTTGTACTAGTTGTTGGACTTGCATTGTTGGATATGTTTGTTGTTGATATTGGTTTCTCTTGTTTATTTGTGTGAGAATAGCTGGTATGTCTAATTTCATAATAAGAGCTTGCACATCAATTGGCTCAAAGTTCATATTGGGATATCCAAATTTTTGAAATAGTTTGAACATCTGGGATCTACTCTCTTCACTTTTTTTTTACATCTTGTTCCAAGATCTCGATTTCTTGAGCTAGTTCTCTTCAAGTGATGGAGAAATAGGTATGACACTTGTTTGTTCCTGATAAATTTGATGCACATTTTGGGACATGTATATTTTGGATTGAGATCATTGATTGTTTGGTTGAAATGACATGGTCCCATGAAAGTTGGAAGTTTGATAAGGGTAATGTTGTCTCCTAGAAGTTTGAGAGCTTATTTCAACCATTGAACTATATACTATTTTTTTTTTTGTGGGGGGATTTTTGAAGTTTACCTAGACGAAATGCAATACTACTAAGGGATGAAAGTGTAACCCTACCTTTTTTTTTTTGGATTTTCAGAATTTTGAAAATGGACAAACGTAACTGAGGATGACAAATGCAACCTATGTTTTTGAATTTTTTTGACAAATTGGATTAAGGAAAGAAAAGATGAAATGTTAAAGAATGATAATGCAACTTTGGACTTGGATTAGGGAACAACCTAATTTTGAAGATAATGCAAAATAGAGATAATGATTTGACCCTATACCTTATGAGGATGAAGACTATGAAAGGACATATGAAAAGACTATGATGACTATGCAAAGACTTATGTAAAGATTATGATGATTGTGTAAGGACTATATGCAAGGATTATGATGATTATGCAAGGACTTATGCAAAGATTATGATGAATATGCAAGGAATTATGCGAGGATTATGACGACTATACAAGGACTATAATGCAAGATTATGATGACTATGCAAGGACTATATGCAAAGATTATGAGGACACTAATAGGATGCAAATGAGGACTTTATATGGACTATGCAAAGGCTTGTGTAATGATTACGATGACGTATATGGGAACTCTATGAGGAAGATAATGAGGACTTATACAAAGCTATGCAAAGACTTGTGTAAAGATTATGATGACGTATATGGGAACTCTATGAGGATGATAATGAGGACTATGCAAGGATTTATGCAAGGTAAGGATGTAAATGAGGACTATAATAAGGACAATAATGAAGACTATGCAAAGACTTATGCAAAGTAAGGATGTAAATGAGGACTATATGAGGATGACAATGAGGACTATGCAAGGACTTATGCAAAGTAAGGACGACAATGAGGACTATGCAAGGACTTATGAAAAGTAAGGATGTAAATGAGGACTATATGAGGACGATAATGAGGACTATGCAAGGACTATAATAAGGATGATAATGAGGATGATGCAAGGACTTATGTAAATGAGGACTATAATGAGGATGATGCAAAACCTAAGGACTCTCAAAAAACCTATGGTCACAAGTATGTAAAATTTTGGATTTTGTTGGACTGTCAGATGTTTCAAGTAACTCTGTTTGTAGGACAAGTCTATTTTTCAATTCTGAGAACACTGTCTGAAGATAAGTATAGCTGGATGAACTATGTTCTGACAAACTTTGAGAATTCAGAGATATGCAAGGTAGGGCCTAAAATAGCCCAAATACTGACTCAATATTGGTTTGGTACAACAATACATATAAAACACATAGAAGACAATCTTAGGCTGGAAAGTGGAAACCATTTAATGGGCCCCCCATAGAAAAATACCAAAACAAGATGAATAGATAGAGAGTCTGGCAGTACTGGCTCCACTCCATGACACACACTTCTCGGGCATGCTAGTCTCTCTTACCCTGAAGATCCGAAGATCTTATCATCGAGGATTTTCTATCTCATCATGCAAGGTACATGGAGGGTATCTATGGGGTACGATCCGCACATCGAGAACCGATAAATGTGGGATTTGAGCTACTAAGTTGGTTCTTATTGTAATTTTTGAGGGATCTTGATCCAACAATGGATTCTTAGAGAAATCCACTTAAGGATTTAGTTAAGCTTATCAGTGCAGGGAGGGACCCCACATACGTCGAATTCACCCAACACTCTAGCTGCCTGATCAGTATGTTTATATAGTGGCTTAAAAAACTTGCTTGAGAGTATGCTAGGAGAGATGATATCCCCAACACATGCCAATTCGAAGTACCTCTGTGGGGTGATGAAATCCCCGGTCAAAGATACCCCTCACTACTAAAAATTAAAGTGGGTGTCGTTATCACCTTTCCCTCTCTCCCAAGACCCCGAAGGTAGGTGGAAAGGTACTTAATGCAACAATAGGTCTACCCAAAACACAAAAAAGTTTGTTTTCCCTTAAATATCACAATGTGTGATTTATTTGATTCATAAGCCAGATTCATGTCAATTTTAAAGCCCAAACTGAGGTGTGAGATACACATGTGCATGTCTATTTTAAAAACAACAAAGTGAAGTGTGAGATCATGCATTTCAATTTTAATCTCAAAATTAATTTTAAGCACCAAGATAAAGTGTGAGATCATGCATGTCAATTTTAATCCCAAAATCAATTTTAAGCACCAAGCTGAAGTGTGAGATCATGCATCTAAATTTTAATCCCAAAATCAATTTTAAGCACCAAGCTGAAGTGTGAGATCATGCATGTGAATTTTAATCCCAAAATCAATTTTAAGCACCAAGCTGAAGTGTAAGATTATGCATGTCAATTTTAAACCCAAAATCAATTTTAAGCATCAAGCTGAAGTGTGAAAGCATGCATATCAATTTTAACTAGATTTTTTTTAAGCACCAAGTTGAAGTGTGAAATCATGCATGTCAATTTTAAACCCAAAATCCAAAAGTGATTTTAACCCTAAAGGATCTTGCAATCGAATTGTTAGTGGTTTCCAAAATAATCTTGGATGATCAATCCTTCTCTGCATTTTTACCATGCTATAAACAAGGAATCAGTAACCAAAAAACACAAAGAAAAAGAAAAAACCAAACTACCCATTAAATGATTGTGCGATCCTAACAAAGCGAATACATAATAATGTCTAGACGATTGCATTATGATGATTGAACTAATATGTAAAATTGATAGTGAATGTGTGAAATTGATAGGGTGACTGTGTGATAGATAAATAGAGAATTAAAAAACCCTATCAAAAGCATAAACTTCACCAGCAACTTCTTGGTCTTGTATTCTCTTTTCTACTTTTAGGATTTGTCAGTAATGTCTGGCTTGCCTTCTTTGTTCAATTGTTCTTCAAGCACCTGGAATCTTAAACCTTACTTTGCCTTCCATGAGATATGATATATGTAAAGCATCATACAAACATAAAATCTTCATATTTGCAGAATTGAATGGAGAAATAGATAGAATAGAGAATAAGAAATCAGGAAAACATAATGAACAAAATGCAAAACTAAAAACTATGAATGTGTAATGATGTATTCATGAATGCGTAATGATGTTTGTGTGAATGCGTGATGATGTCTGGGTGAATGCGTAATGATGTTTAGGTGAATGCGTAATGATGTCTGCATGAATGCGTAATGATGTCTGTGTGAATGCATAATGATGTTTGCGTGAATGTATAATAGTTTGCCTATGAAATCTATACAAAACCTGCAAAAATTCTCAAAATCTGTACGATCTTGCAAAATCACATAGAAAACACAAAGGGTTAATTAGTTGTTGTTCACATCGGGTTCACCAAAATGTCATATATAAAATTCATTATTGTTCAATTAGAATCAAAGGGAAATCATGAATCCCTAACTAATCAAAGCATTCTAAATAAACCAATATGCAAGCAAAGTAATAGGAATATAAAATATTCAATTAAGACTCCCTATCCTATGACTGCATATGGCTTCCATTATTCTTCTCTTCTTTGTGGTATGATGGCTCTCAGATTATGTGCTAGCAACCTACAAATGGCACAAATCTTCAAAGTTCGCGATTGTTGAAAATGGAGATTGAATGCTCAATTTATAGATTTTTGGGTGAGATTGATTGAGTGGTGGAACAAATTGATCAAGAGGTGGAACTCAGGTGAGCTCACATGCTAATTGATAGTTGAACTATCAATTTGGAAGTGAAATAGATTAGATTGAATAGATAATTGAGTTAATTGATTGAGAAAAAAGTTGATTGAAAGATGAAAAAGAATGATTGGAGGATAATTGATTGATGACAAAGAAAGATTTATTTAGAAAAAGCTAATTGGAAGATAGAAAAAAGAATGATTAGAAGATAATTGAAGAAATGATGCAATTAATCAATTAATTGAAATAATCAATTAAAATAGATTGAAAAGTTAATTAAAGATGACTGATTGAATGCTTTTTGGAAAAAAGCAAAGTGGAAGATAGAAATAGAGATTGAAAAGATAATTGATTTAATTAATTAATTTAGCATGTGCTTGAACTTTGACTTTGATTTTCAATTCAATCTTTGCATGAGATTTAATTCAAATATTGAATTTATTTGAAATTCAATTTGTTATTTGAATATATTTAGAACTTGACTTTGATTTTCAATTTGATTTTTGAAATCATGCACATGTATTTGAAATTAGAAGAATATGAATTTGAATTAGAAGAATAAATGAATTTGAATTTGAATTAGAGGATTTAATGAAATTAGATGAATTTAGAATTTGGGGATTTGGAATTAGAATTTGAAGAATTAATTAGCTAACTAAATAATTTAAAGAAACTATTTAGTTATTTTAGAAATTGAATTTAGTTAAATAATAAAGATTATTTAAATTAAAGGATTAAAATCACAATTATTTAAATAATAAATATTTAATTAATATTTAGAAAAGAATTGAATGATTAATTGATTAATTGAATAGAGATAGAAATTGAAAATGAATTTATTTAAATAATTAAAATTATTTAAATTGAAGGATTAATAATCACAATTATTTAAATAATGAGTATTTAATTAATCATTAGAAAATGGTTTAAATGATTAAATGATGATAGAATTGAAAATAGAATAATTAGTAAGATTATGAGGAAATATGAAATTAGAAGAATAAGATTAATTAACTTAATTAAATAATTAAATAATTATTTAACTAATTTAGATGAATAATTAATACATGATCAATGAGACATTATATATATATATATATTTATATTTGTATCTATGTATGTATATGTATATGTATATGTATATGTATATATGTATGTATATATGTATATATGTATCTATATGTGTGTGTGTGTGTGTGTGTGTGTGTGTGTGTGTGTGTGTGTGTGTGTGTGTGTGTGTGTGTGTGTGTGTGTGTGTGTGTGTGTGTGTGCGTGTGTGTGTGCGTGTTTGTATATATATATGTGTATATGTATGCATACTTGACCAAATATGATAGATTTGTTTGACATAGACAAATTGCTTAATCCCCCAGCTCCACCCCCTTCACCTTAACTATTTTTACCTCCACTTATCACCACCTCAATACCCTCCACCTCTAGCTCCACCTCCACCTATAGCTCAACCCCTCCACCTCATAGCCCTTGATCTCCACCCCTAGATTCAATGAGGCTTGATGTTGAGCTAGGATTGACAAGAATATGGTATCAATACAAGAAAAAATAAATGCCATCCAAAATGAATCGTTTATACCACTCCATCTAGTGCACTTTTGAGTCTTTGATGTATTGTGGATGTAGTTAGGTCCATTGATGTGGACCTGTATTCATACCATTTATGGAGAGAGGAGAGAAGATAGTTTTATTTAGATGGCCTCTCCTATAGGAAAATCCTAGACCTAAAAAATAACTAAAACCCACCTAGCTCTATTTTTCATTGACCCAACCACTACTAAGCCAATTCCTCCAAATTTATGCTTCCTAAAAAATAACTAATTTATGCAAGCATATTAGGCCAAGGTGGCTCCCCAACTATTGAAAGTGGTAGCTCTTCTCTAGGTTTTACTACTTGTCAAGTGAAGCTAGGGTGGAGATTTTTGTTTAGCCACTCAAGCACTTGGTAATTTAAGATGCAGTAATCATACATGTTGTGAGATCAACAATGTCAGTTGCATTTGAGGGTGGTGATCCTCATGCCACATATTGGATATAGTATTGAGTTTATAGATGTGACTGCTATCTCTTGGGCACCTATGACTGTGTGTTGTAACTTTGCATCAATTAGTGACTAAACATTGTAATTGAAAAGTTCTAAAATATCTAGCACCTATTGTAGACTTGATTGTAGACTTGATGTTAGTCATACTTAATTAATGTAGAGTGACATAGACATAGTATATGCTATTGACACTCAAAATTGTCTCGTTACTAACATCACTAATTATTTAATCATTTGACCATTCCTCTTTAAAATTAATTAAATAATTTTATTGTTTAATTAATTTTGATTATTTACTTTAATTAAATAATTTTTATTGTTTAATTAAGTTAATTTTTGTCTTCTCATAATTAAATAATTTCTTTACATTATTTCATTTTCTAATTATGTCCTCTAAATTAAATAAATTTCTTAAATTTAATTAATCTAATTTCCTTTCATTTCAAATAAATCAAATCCCCCCCAAATTCATGTTTCATTTAATTTCTCATTAATTTTCATTTCTTATAACATTTTTGAAAATCTAAATTCAAATTAAATGACATTTCATTCTAATTTCCTACATCATATGTCAAATTTCTAACTACCTCTGACTTGGAGTCTAACTCTCAATCACCTTTTTCTAACTGCCTAATCAATTTAGCTAACTGGTCAATCAATTTAGTCTTCTAATTAGTCAAGTCAGTTAATTATTCAATCAAATTCCCTGACTAATCAAACAATTCGTTGGACATTGTTGCTACTAGGATATGTTATTGTCACTGATGTCAACATATTCTTGCTCTGGTGATTGGTTTATTGGGATCATGGTTTGGTATATGCAATATTTCTAGTATCATTATATTCTTCTATATTAGTTTTGGTGAACCAGGAAGCCTAATTGATCATATCATATGATCTAGCTTTGTAGTTTGTTTATCTAATCAGTGCCTTGCAGAGTTCAGTATTTCCTCTGGTATATTCCGGTGTGATTAGATCTTGATCTGATTTTTTGGGAGATTGTTTGAGATGGTCTTATGTATCTACATTGTAGATGGTTCATGATTTGGTGCTCCACACATTATCTTTTCTTCATGACAATTTCTATTGTTTGAGTATTCGTGAGGTTCAAATGTTGATCGATGAAGATTTGATAAGTGGTGTTGGTGCAGCTGTTGATGATGATTCTAATGTGCTTGCTAGTGTTTCCTAATTGTGTCCTATTTGTTTTGGTGATCCGCATTGATCATTGTGTGAGTTCTTGCTGATTTTGTTGAATCGGTAATGTTCTTCATGTTATGTAGTTTTCCTGGAGGTATAGTGTGTTGTGGTTGATCTTGGTGTGATTTATGGTGGTGTTACATGTTTGGAGATTTGGTTTAGGACCATGTTATGTCATGCATATCATTATATTGGTTCGGTGGTCAATCTTTGTATCATGTGATGTAATTTTGTAATTGTGAGTTGAGGGTTTAGCCGACCTTGTTGTCAAGGTTGATGAATTGTATAAATAATCTATACTATCATGTAGTTTAGGTATCAAGCTTGTATTTGCACTATCAAAGAGTTGTGTATTTGCGATCAAGTGATTCATCCTTTGGTATAGTGATTGAGAAAAGATTGGTGTTGCAGAGCAGACATTGTCCTTAATCAGAACTGTAATCAGGAATTCAGAGATGCTATTCTTTCAAGTCATTGCTTCTGGATTGTAGTCCAAATATTTTTGTAAGTCACTGAGAGTTCCTTGTGGGTTGTAGCCTTCTGGGTCATTATCTTTTGAGTAATGAGATCTAGGTAGTGTGCTTGGATGCATGTGCATTCCCCATTGTAATATTTTCATATACTATTGCAGAGTATCATCTTATTGTGGGTAGGTTCTCATAATGGTTTTTCCCTTAACCGGGTTTTCCACATCAAAATCTTGGTGTTGTTTGTTGTGCCTTCAATTTGCTTATCCTTGTTATTGTTGTAGTTTATCAGATATGTATCTGTGATTAAGTTTATAGATCTGGTGAAGATTGATTCACCCCCCTCTCAGTCTTCCTTCATTGTTGTTGCCAACAACTGGTATTAGAGATAGATCCTTTGGAAGTAGCTTAACCACTTGAGGAGATCCGGGATGGAAACTGGAAGTAGAAGTGTTATCTTTAAGAAGGAGAGTCCGAGATTTGATGGTAGTAACTATGCTATATGGAAGAACCAGATGGAGGTGCACTTGAGATTTCTTGGAGAAGATTATTGGAAAATTACAAAGAATGTCTATGTTGTTCCTTAGAATGGACCAGTTACTACTGATGAGATCAAGGAAGATGAAAAATAACATTAGAGCGAAGGAAGCATTGCTGAATGCCCTGACTGATTTAGATCTGATAAATGTAATGGGACTTCAGACCGCACATGAGATCTAGAGAGAATCTATTAGAATTATTGTTTACACATTCAACAGAGTTCATATTAAAGGTGATACCGATAAGACTCCTATGAGTTATGGTTTGGTCATAATGTAAGATATTTTAGAGTATTTGGTAGCAAGTGTTATATCAAGAGAGATGAGGACATAGGAAATTTTGATGCTAGAAGTGATGAAGGAATTTTCTTGGGATATTCAACAAAGAGAAAAGCCTACTGATGCTAGAATAATTGATTGCAGAAGATAGTGGAAAGTGCAAATGTGAAGGTGGATGAGAGCCTTGGAAAAGAGATCAGAGCTTGCGGATATGATGATGGTCAGCATATTGTTCTAAATCCTATTCAGACTGAAGAATTGAAGTAGACTGATCTGGTAGAGACCATTAATCTGGATTCTGCTAGTACCAGTGGAGAGGTGCAAGAACCTGAAAATCAGAACAATCAGAAGACCCCGAGGTATGTAAGATTGAATCATTCTGAAAATCAGATTATTGGTGATAAAAATAAAGGTGCGATGACTAGAAGAAGGTTAGCTGCTGAAGAGGTATGTTTGATTTCTAAAATTGAACCTAAAGATGTTGTTGAATCTTGTAAAGATGAAAATTAGATGAGAGCTATGGAAGAAGAATTAGATCAGATTGAGAAGAATGACACATGGGAACTTGTGCCTAGAGCTAAGGATAAGAATGTTATTCGTACTAAATAGGTATTCAAGAATAAATTGAATGAAGCCAGTGAAGTTGTCAGAAACAAAGAAAGATTGGTATGCAAAGGATATTCTTAGAAAGAAGGAATTGATTATCAGGAGACTTTTTCTCTAGTGGCCAGACTTGAAGTTGTTAGGCTATTGCTTGCATATGCTGCTTACAAAGATTTCAAAGTTTATCAGATGGATGTCAAGTCTGCCCTTTTGAATGGTGATCTCGAGGAAGAAGTTTACATTGAGCAACCTGATGGATTTTCATTATCAGATGGTTGACACATGGTATGTAAACTGAAGAAATCTCTTTATGGTTTGAAACAAGCCCCTAGAGCCTGGTATGCTAGATTGGATAAATATTTGCTGAAATTGGGATTTAATAAAGGGACTGCTGATAGTAATATGTACTTTAAGATTGAAAATGATAACATCTTGATTGTTAAAGTATTTGTTGATGATATTATCTTTGGAGGTGATGATGACTTGAGCATGAAGTTTGTTGGTGATATGCAGAAAGAATTTGAGATGTCTATGATAGGTGAGATAAAAAATTTCTTAGGTTTGCTGATTTCACAAACTAGAAAAGGTATTTTAATATCACAAACTAAATATGTGAATAAATTGCTGAAGAAGTTTGGATTCAATGACTCTATACTGGTTGGAACTCTTATGGTGACTAGATAGAAATTATCTAAGAATGATGATTCTCTGAAAGCTAATCAAAGTATGTATAGGTCTATGGTTGGTATACTGCTATATCTTACTCAGACTAGGCTGGATATTATGCATGTTGTGTGTATGGCTTCTAGATATCAAGTTGATCCGGAAGAGAGTCATGTCATTGTTGTGAAGAGGATATTTAGATACTTGAAGGGGACTATGGATTATGGTTTGTGGTATTAGAGGAATGATGATTTCATGTTATGTGCTTACATTGATGCCGATTGGGCTAGTGATGTTGATGACAAGAAGAGTACCTCCAGTGGTGCATTCTTTTTGGGTAAGAAATTGATTTCATGGGCTAGAAAGAAATGAGATTTAGTATCCTTATCTATTGCTGAAGCTGAGTACATTGTTGTTATTGGTAGCTACACTTAGGTATTTTGGATGAAGGAAATGTTGAAGGATATCAGAGTTTATCTATGATGAGCCTACTATCACATATTGTGATAATTCCAGTACTATTAACATGTCAAAGAATCTGGTGTGTCAATCAAATATTATTACTTGAGAGAAAAAGTCAGTGAAGAGGAAGTAAAGTTGGAGTATGTATCTACAAAGGAACAAATTGCTGATATTTTCACTAAGCCTTTGCTTGCAGTAATATTTGTCTATTTGAGAGACAAGTTAGGGTATCCACCCCTCGTGATGAGAACTAGATGCATTGAGTTGCATCAATCTAGTGGACTTCATAGTCTTATCTCTTTGTCCCAATTGGTGAGTTGGTGTTGCTCCTTGGGTGGAGTAGTTTGGTTATTTATTTTAGGGAGAGATTCATGTTCTATTTTGGGAGAGAGATTTTGGTTATCTGTATTTTGTCTTTGGCATTGCTGTCAAAGGGGGAGAGTGATGGTATGCTGAATCAATAAGGATCTGATCGACTATTGAGAGGCGGGGTGAATCAGTAGATAGGAAACTGACATAAAATTTTCACCAAACAAAACAACCCCTCAAGTCAAACTCAGAACTGACTGGTTCAAACACTGAACTATCAAATGCAATATCACTGTCAAGTATACTGGTTGATTGTCATAACAGAATAACAGTAAAACAACTCTAAAACTCTCAAACCTTTTGCCCAAAACATCCAAATACTTTATTGACAAAAGTAAAAGCACATTTTAGATTGTTACTGGTCAACATATCATATCTAATTGGATTAAGCAGTTAAGAAAATTAACCATAGCAAACATAACCACAAAAACATTCACCACTTGACACAATGATTATGACGTGGAAACCCAAATGGGAAAAACCATGGTGGGGATGAATACCCATAAGTATTCTGAACTATTCTGAAGTTCGCCTTGTTAGGAGCCAAGCCTGTTAAAGCTTTACAATAAGTCCTATTAAGAATAGATCCTGTTAGGGACCACCCGGTTGAGGGATTGACTATAATGCCCTATTAGAAGCAATACCTTGTTAGGAGTAACCTCGGTAGAGGATTTGAAATCCAAGCTAATGGATCGCCTGGTTAGAGGATTTAGATAAGACTAAGATTGTTAGAGCTTACCCGGTTAAGGGATTTGACCGTTGTAATTTTTAGAGAATAACAGGGGTTTGTTGATCTGGTGAATAGCACTACTCTGCATGATCAGATCCTTTTTATACTCCTATCTGCCTTTACACATATTGAAGATACAACATCTGGTTCGACAACCAATCACTCTTACATTCAACCAAAATTGCCAACACTACAACAAAACAACTCATTGACCTTATAAGTAAAACAATAGGTCAGTAACACATTACAAACAAATCGGTTCAAGTATGATCGTTGGATTACATAGCAATCATTGTATAAGATTCAAGACAACCTCGACCGCTCCTTGATCACTAATTCATTGATCCCTGTAACTCATCAGGCAGTTTCCATTACATGCAATGAACTTTCACATTCCCAAGATAAAACTATCATCTCTATGCGCCAAAAACCATTTGAAACTTTTCTCATACAACATGCATACATGGTATAATCATTACTGCTCATCATTTAATCATAAATCAATATGATTGATTCACCAAGCTCCATTGGTTATGGTTTAGCATATCAACAAGTAGGGTTTACCGGTTGATCTCACTTCTTCTCTAGTAATACCGGTTTCCTTCACAAGCACATTTATCGGTTGCAAAACTGTTGGCATATGGACACTCCAATGAGACATTGTAGGTGATTGAAGGTTTTGTCATTGATGGCAACCTTACAATCCTATGGCATCGGCAAGGCATTACACTACACTGGCACTAGCATGATCAAACTCTACACTGGCACTCAGACCACCGACACTGACAAAGAAAGGAAGTATACTGGCATAGAGGCCAACAAGATTTTTGTTATATTATATTTTATTTATTATTGTAAAAACTTTGTAAGCCAACTTGGCAAGTTTTAAAATGACTTTTATATATAAGAGAGATCATTGTAGACATTTTGTAAGCGGAAAAGAAGTGATAAGAGAAAGATATTAGACAGACCTATTATGTGAAATATAGGTTAAGGGTTTATGTAAGAAGCAAAGCAGCAACCAGTATTGGATCTGGCATTATAGATGCTATTTTGAAGTAGTACAAGATATTGGATTTGTATAATCCATCATTGTAAGTCAGTGAGACTTCCCATTTTGTGTTTGAGTAGTGAGCTCTAGGCAGTTGGCCTTCCTGCATGTGTAGGCCCCTCTTGTAGCAGTAATATTCTCTTATTGGCCAATAAGTGAATATTATGGGTCACAAATCCCACCGAGGTTTTTCCCACATCGGGTTTCCTTGTTAAATCCTTATGTCATGGTGTGGTTTTCATGTGGATGCTTTTAATTCTATTTATTGCATTATTTCTTGCATACCGGTACACTGTTATAATATGTTCTACATGTCTTAAGTTAAGAAATTCTATTCACCAGTTAGATACTGATTCACCCCCCCCCCTCTCAGTATCTGTGGGAATCCTAACAATTGGTATTAGAGCTTGGTCCTCTATTTTCAGAAGCCTAACAACTTGAGGAAGATCTTGACACAAGTAGATATGAAAAATCTGATGAAGCAACTTGAAGGAGCTCTCTCAGACTATGATACAGAAAAATTAAAAAATATCAAACTAGAAGATGATCTAAAGGCAGCTCAGGATATCATTCAGGCACTTCAAGAAAATATTACCATTGCAAGAAATAAGAGAAGAGAACTTTGTGAAAAGATTCAAAATGAGAATGATGAAAAGGAATCACTTAATGATCAGATAAACAAGCTGAAACAAGAGAACATGACAACAAAGAATGAGATGCAGGATATGACTATGAGATTTTGTAAAGAAATTAAGGATAGGAAAAAGAATGAAGAAGAATTGACCAGAAGACTAAGTGATGCAACAAATGAGAACACAAGACTTAGCTATGAAAATGATTTATTGAAGACAGATCTGATGCACACTCAGAATGACTCCAATGAACTGATGAGGTAGAAAGAAGTCTTAGAAAGAGAACTAGAAACTGCAAATCAACATAAAGAAAAATTCAAAAAAAACTCAGAGGAACTTGGCACCTTGCTGAAGAATCAAAAACCTAAAGGTGACACTTTTGGAATTGGCTTTGAAGTTGGTGAAAGCTCCGATACTGCAAATACTCAGGATCATAGAAAACCGGTAAGGCAACCTAATACTTATAAATTCAATGGAAAATGCTTTAACTGTAATAAGTATGGTCATAGAGAAAATGAATGTAGATCTAGAAATTATCAAAACATCAGCACACCCACTGGTCAATGTTCAAAATGCAACAAAGTTGGTCACAACTCTGAAAATTGTAGAATGAATGTCAGATGTTATGTTTGTGGAAGATTTGGATATTTATCTAATCAATGTAGAACACAAACCGAGCTATTCAGAAAAATAATGTGACTTGTTATGCATGTAACAAGATTGGGCATATTACAAAATTCTGTAGAAGTAAAGGATCACCAACAGATAACAAAAGTTCTAGCTTGAAAGGGAAAGAAAAAGTTGAAGAGGTAAAACAAGAATTCTCAAAACAATGGATTAGAAAAGCTAATCTAAATGTTGGGAATACTCCTCCACTTGTACAACCAACCAACACTCCACCAGCAGAACTGAGTATTACTCCATCAGCAGGACAAAGTAGTGCTCCACCGGTAGGAAGTTCTTCATCAAATTGAAGAAAGTTTCCTTGAGGGTTTGGCAATCTAATGACACATGTGCTATTATTCCCTCGGTTAGAGATGAGAAGTTGGAAATTACTTCTTTACCGGCAGACAATGTTAAGTGAATACTTAACCGAAATGCATTAAATGTGGTAGATGGCAAATAAACATTATAAATTTATGGTTTTGGCTCCATTTCACTTCACCGGGATTTCAAACATTTGAAGAGCGCGAAATTTGCAGAGCTAAGGGATTTCGAGCAAAGAGGCGAAGCACTTCAAGCAATCAATCCATCCAAAGGCAGAAAAAGGTATTTATCATCATGGCATCCACCTCCGCACTTGAATATATAGCAAACCCTACTGTAGTCAAGGTTATAAAACACCCTAGGCCCATATTTCAACTAGTTCCCAAGGTAGCAAAGAAAGATGACAATGTAGGTGCTTTTTCTCAAATTCCAAAAGGAGTTGTTTATGCTGAAGACCCTAGAATTTACATTCACTGTAACATAGAGGAATTAGGAGATGAAGAGATAAAAAAATGTATAAATCTATCATATGTGATAATTTTGAAAATGTAAAACCGGAACATAAAATCATTGAAACCCTAGGATTTACTGAAATCCTCTGAATTCCTGAATTTCCCAAGGATGTGATTAGGATAGTCTTAAGCAGGGTACATGGTGAATTTTTCTGGTTAGATGCAATTCACAAAATTACCAGGGAAGCTGTGAAAGCTGTCACAGGGTTACCATCCACCGGTAAAAGACCAGACAAGACTAAGAAGGTCTCCAATGACCTAGTTATGAACTTAATTGGTGCAACATCCAACAGAAAGTCCTTGAGGGTAAATGATGTAATAGATATAAATGTGAGATTTGTTAGCATGATTTTAGGGTAAAAAGCTACTCATGCAAATAGACTCAACTCAATTTCCAGTTTATGCATTAAGAGTGCTTATGATATGGTTACAGACAATTTGAAAATTGACATATGTGAATGGTTAAAAGATGAGTTAATTGACAACTTAGGCAAGATAAAGAAAGATAAGAAAGGAACTTTTAGGTTTGGTAATCTGCTTGTATGCTTGATGCTACACATAACCAAATAGGTTCCCAGTATAGGCTATAAAGCACTTGGATTTGATATACGGGTAGGAAAACAGTTAACAGAACTATTGAATAACATGGGTGAAGACAAGGAAAAGAACATTCATGATTATTTTCAAGAACTTAAGGCCAAAATGAAGAAGAGAATCAGATTATCACAGAAGATTGTTGACAAATACAATGATGATATATGTTTTGTAATAAAAAAGGATGAGATCTGGATGGAATCTGTCGTCCCTAGAACAATCTGGGTAACAGAGATGGGTTATGGGACTGATGATCATATAATTGAGACTTATGCTAAAGCACTTCTTGAAGCACCAAATGAACCAAAGGAAGAATTATTTGGTAGTGCTGAAACCATAGAAAATCAAATTCAATCTAAAAAGAGAGTGAAAAAGATTGAGGCAGTTGTGAAAAGAGGTTCTAGACATGCAAAGGCTATTAAAGAAGATATAATAAAAAAACCGGTATCATTGAGGATGAGTTAGTAGCCCCACAGCCTAAAACTCACCTATCATCGGTAGGCACTTCTTTGGAGAGTGACATGCCTGCAACTTTCAAAAGAGTTGTAAGGAAAAGAGATCCTTCACCGGCAACCACACCCTCACCTAGGAGAACTAGACAGAAACAACAAGCAGGTAAGGTCTCCAGTTAGAAAGACAACGCCAAAGAAAAAGTTGACACCAAAGAAGAAGAAGAGAACAAAACAAAACTTGGCCCCTTTTGACATATTGCTAAATGAAATTACAGAGGAAGGGGAACTCAAAAACATAGGAAAGATGTATGACACTTTGACAGCAGATGAAAAAAAACAAGTGGAAAACAGTGTTATTTTGCATATGGACATGTATAAGAAATTTTTGATGGAAGTGATAGATGAAGTACCAGATGAACTGTTCAAAAGACTGGAAGCAAGAAGACAAGCTATTATAGGGCCTGATAAGAAAATTAAAATTGAAAAGTTACTAGCTGTTTATCCAGTAAACTCGCCTAAGGAGATAGATGATTTAATTGCTGAAGTCAACCGGTCAATATTCTCTACTGCATACCGACATATTTCTTTAATGGTTGGAAGAGTTAATGAGGTAACTAAAGAAACAAAAAATGCATGGAATATATTCCTATTGAAAAAGAAAAATAGGAAGAATATAGGAGCCCCAAACCTATAAAGGTATACTAGAAGGAAAGAGACAAGGGTAAAGGAAAGGTTGGTGGACCTACGAGCATCAAAGTTAAAGATAACTTATCCCCACCACCTCAAATTACATCACCAGCAAAAACTACTAAAGATCAACCATTAGATGAGAGTATGAACATAAAGGATATAAATCCTAATCCTAAGGTACTATACACAGTAGATGTTGATGCACAAAAGATCAACATTGTGGTAGATAAAGATACAACTGGTATGAAAGACATGGCTAGTGAGCCACCAGTAACTGAGCAAACTGATCAAACACAAGAGAAACCGGTAGATGATAACACAGAACAACAAATAGAGAAACAAGAAGAGCAAAAGGGTCTGGAACAGGAATAGGTACAGGAACAGAGTCATGAGGAAATAGTACAACCGACAATAGGAGATGTACACAAACTGCTTAAGGAAATGCAAACATAGACTGACCTACCAGAGGTCACAACAAGCTTGGTTACTTCCTCCACCAGTGGAATTCAGAATGTTGGTTCCTCCTCAGCAGGCCACAAATCAACAAATGTAACTAAAGTACTTTTGGAGTCAATCAAAAGGATAACAGATTGTAGTTCACAGGCTTATAAAGCTATAGATGACACAATCCCAATTTTGAAGGTAATAGCTCCTAACTGTAACATAGACAATAACAATTCTTTAAGACAACTTGATACTTTGTGTAAATACATCATTGAGAACACAGTGACTATTGAGAAAATAATGGAATAGACATTGAAGGACAAGGTAGAAATTGAAAAGCAAAAATTCTTTGAAGATCAAATAAAGAAGTGTACTAGAGATTTTGACACACTTCTACCGGAACTGTGTAACTTATTGAAGGAATTTAAAACTCTGTACAAAGTTACTTGCAAGACAAACTTTTTGATGGTAGACATAGATAAGAAAATGAGCAAGGTACAGGATGAAATCAATAAACTTGCTGATAATTTTGTTAACTCACCTGATACATTATCAGTTTTTGAGCAAAAGATAACAACTTTTGAGGAAGAGTTACTTAAGCTAGGAAGAGAAAAGGAGAGAATAGTAAATAAGGCAAAGAATTTGAGACTAAAACTGAGTCCATGATTGGACTATCTAGCATCATTACGGAAGGAAATATCTGAGGCACTAGTACAAGGACAGAAAACACCAGCAAAGCATATGCAACACCTCACCGGTATAGTTAAAAGAATAGAGACAACAATAAGAGACAACAAGAAGTTTATGGAGAGTATAAACTTGATTTTGGTAGAGCTTTTTCAAATTGTAACCACCCAGTTACAAGGTTGAGACTACAACTCTATTGACACCTTGACAACCTTTGGCATTGATGCCAGAGGGGGAGTAGTAGTATGAGAAAATAACCGGCAAAAGACTTATCTGCTCAAGGGGAGTTCTTATATTTTTTATAACATATTTTTGGAAATATTTTTGCATTAGAATTTTGGATACACTTTTGAATTTTCTCATGAGTGTTGCCATCAATGCCAAAGGGGGTGATTGTTGGCATATGCACACTTCAATGAGACATTTTAGGTGATTGAAAGTTTTGTCATTGATGGCAATCTTACAATCCTATGGCACTGGAAAGGCATTACACTACACCGACACTAGCAAGATCAGAATCTACACTGGCACTCAAACCACCAGCACCGACAGAGAAAGGAAGTATACCGACACAGAGGCCAACAAGATTTTTGTTATATTATATTTTATTTATTATTGTAAAAACTTTATAAGCTAACTTGGCAAGTTGTAAAATGACTCTTATATATAAGAGAGATCATTGTAGACATTTTGTAAGTGGAAAATAAGTGATAAGAGAAAGATATTAGACAGACCTATTATGCGAAATATGGGTTAAGGGTTTATATAAGAAGCAGAGTAGCAACCGGTACTGGATCTGGCATTATAGATGCTATTCTGAAGCAGTACAAGATATTGGATTTGTATAATCCATCATTGTAAGTCAGTGAGACTTACCATTTTGTGTTTGAGCAGTGAGGTCTAGGCAGTTGGCCTTCCTGCATGTGTAGGCCCCTCTTGTAGCAGTAATATTCTCTTATTGGCCAGTAAGTGAATATTGTGGGTCACAAATCCCACCAAGGTTTTTCCCACACTGGGTTTCCTCGTTAAATTATTGTGTCATGGTGTGCTTTTTATGTGGATGCTTTTAATTCTATTTATTGCATTATTTCTTCCATACCGGTACACTGTTATAATATGTTCTATATGTTTTAAGTTAAGAAATTCTATTCACCGGTTAGATATTGATTCACCCCCCCTTCTCAGTATCTGTGGGAATCCTAACAAAAACAACATTATTACAACATCATTACCAGTTATAATTGACATCAATGAAAACATTATAGTTCATCAATGCAATCTTCATGCAAATGCCAACAGAGAGAAGCATGTGAAAAACTATTTTATCTTCTTGATCTTAGGGGGAGTTTGTTGAAGATAATTTCTTTCTTTGCATTGATTATTTTTCACATTCATATGCTGCCATCAATACCAAAGGGGGAGATTGTTGGACATTACTGCTACTAGGATATGTTGTTGTCATTGATGTCAACATATTCCTTCTCCGATGATTGGTTTATTTGGATCATGGTTTGGTGTATGGAGTATTTTTAGTATCGATATATTCTTTTGTATTGATTTTGGTGAACCGGGAAGCCTAATTAATCATATCATATGATCCGATTTTGCAGTTTATTTATTTGATCAGTGGTTTGTAGAGTTTAGTATTTCCTTCGGTATATTCTGATGTGATCGGATCTTGATCAATTTTTTGGGAGATTGTTTGGGATGGTCTCGTGTATCTTAATTTCAGATGTTTTGTGATTTGGTGCTCCACAAGTTACCTTTTCTTTGTGACAGTTGGTATTGTTTGAGTATTCTTGAGGTTGAGATGTTGATTGATGAGGATTTGATAAGTGGTGTTGATTGTCACAACCCTCCTTTATCACTTTTCGATTTAAATACAATTCTATTATGTTTTTGGTTAAACTACTTAAAATGATTGAATAAATGTTATAAAAGAATAAAATGAACACACACACACACACTTGGAGAATATAATTCAAAAGGCATCATTTTTATTTATTTATTTTCCACTCCCAATTATGGCACATGTTGTAGGAAGAATAAGAAGCTTCCAGAGGAATCTCCACCACCTTGCATGTAACTCCCCCACTAAGTTTAATCAATTTGCATGAGTCCAATATTGGAAAAGAATCTCTTTTTTTAATTAAATTCTCTAGATAGTGGAATTGAGGGATTTTTCTTATAAAATTGTATGCAAGTTTCAAAGAAGGGAGTTGATTATGTTTTGAAGGAAATTTCCCAAGTTTTAGTAGTAGGATCTTCTTTGGTAGTCTCATTTTCGTTGCAGGATTTTTTAAGTTGTTGTTTGAAGGATTTCACTCAAGTTGAAAGGAAGGATCAAAAGGATAGCTAGAGGATTGAACATCAAGCTTCACTAAACTAGGTTCTCTCCTTTTGTCATATGAGGAATTTGTATTATCAAAAAAATATATAGTTTCTAGATTCTTTCGTTGAATATAATTTTCTGGAAGAAATCATTTCGTAATTGCTAGATAGGAAGAAAATCTATTTTGTTTCCTTAAAGAAATGCAGTGATATAATTCTTTCTCTTTTTAAATACAAATGCAGATTTCTCTTGCATATTTTATTTGATAGATATTTAAAAGATAGAAAATCAAATTTTTTTCTTTTTTGTTTTCTCTTGAAAACTAGAGATGATATTGAATATAAAAATAAATAAATCTCTCTCTCTGTGAATGAATAAATAAATCTCTCTATGTGAAGAAATAAATCTCTCTATGAGTGAAGAAATAAATCTCTTTGTGAATAATCCTCTGTGTTATTCATTCCGGGGAATACATCTTTATTCTCATTTGTTTACATTAATATTATTTGGTTTCATATATCTGGTTATATAAATCTCTCTATGCAAAAAGGAGTATAAATCTCTCTGTGAATAATCCTCTGTGTTATTCATTCCTGGGAATAAATCTTTATTCTCATTTGTTTACATTAATATTATTTTGTTTCATAAATCTGGTTATATAAATCTCTCTATGCAAAAAGGAGTATAAATCTCTCTGCGAATAATCCTCTGTGTTATTCATTCCTGGGAATAAATCCTTATTCTCATTTGTTTACATTAATATTATTTTTATTTCATATATCTAGTTGTATAAATCTCTCTGTGCAAAAAGGAGTATAAATCTCTCTATGAATATTAATTCCTGATTATGCGAAATCAATTCAAAGTATTTTCCTACCTCTGTGATAATCTAATTATTTGTTTTATTTGTTGGAACAAATCTCTCTATTTTCATTTCAATCCTGTGAATAAATTCTTGTTCTTATTATTATTATAACTCCTTTAATATCATTAAATAATCTAGGAATGAAAACTATATATATATATATATATATATATATATTAGTTTTATTTAAAACGATAGTGAAATTATAAAATATTGCAAGGGAATTATAAAGTGGTCTTCAAAAATTTATTTCAAGACATATTGGGCAGAGTACAGGAGGTGGTTATTGTAACCACCGAGGGAGCGGTACCTTCCACCTCCCCTGCAGTCACTGTTACGACAATGGCCGTAGGGGGGTGGAGGGGCCCACAGTGTCCCCTCATCCCTGCGGGCCTACACTTGTAGGACCGCAGGGGTAATGGGACCCGTGGTCCCCACCCCTCCGCATTTAATTTCCCATTAACTATTAAAACAACTCCGTTATTAATTTTTTTATGTATTTGGTTTATATATATATATATATATTTTAAATTGCAAATTGGAATTTTTAATAACTGCTTTAGTTTAAATTTTAAGTTTAATTGTTAATAATTGCTTTAGTTTATATTTTAAGTTAGTAAATTAAACTTAGGAAAACTTATAAATAATTAGGATTATTGTGTAATAAATTTGTAAATTTAAATTAAGATATATCATTGGAATCTCTCAACCCATTAGAGATTTAGTGGGTTACACGATCAGTAATTTTAGGTTCTTTTAAAACAATTAAGTCATATTATTATAGTGGTTTGATCCAAGAATTGTCTATGTCTAAACTAATTACTATTTTGGAACTGGTGACTCTATTTTTGCATCATGCAAATTACTTAGATATTAATTGCACTTATTGACTCCTTCATCACCTCCATGTAAGTTACGCATTTAATTGTTGATATGTGAGTTTCATAATTATCATTATTATGTAAGTTTTGAATATTAAATAATTTAGATATGGTTTATTTTCACGTAGTTCATCAAGTAGTTGTTTCAATTAATTGAACTTTGCAATGTCTAATTGTGCATGTTCAATTCATAATTGCTTTCAAGCATGATGTTTTCATAGTTTCTTAGTTAGAAAACTAAATAAAGGAAGATGGAAACTAAAACCTAGTAGCATTCGGTATTTACAGTGCCTCTGGGTCACGCTTATGGGTAATGCCGTCGTGTTGAACTACTGCACTTAACGCCTAATAAAGCTACATCAACAATGTTTGTGGCATCATCCCTATAAATCATCGGGGAGTAATAAGGGACATTTGGAAGTTAAAATCCAAGGGGTGGGTAATCCCCCTTGGATCGATAATCTAATAAGATAATCCTTAAATGATTTACATTCGCTGAGTTAAACTATAGTAAACCCCCTTAAGGTTTTTGAGTGAAATTCTTTTATGGAATTTATTTAATCTCGAATAATTGTTGTTGATTTGCAAGTGGTCAAGGTTGATGCTTATGATAAGAATTAGGATCTAGTTGTTTTAGGCCACAAGCAATAGGCCATCTTGAGCCTTTGCTTAAGTGCTACCACCGTGGGTAGCAACCGCAGAGAAACTATCTGGGACATTGACCATAGAAAGGGTTGCATACCCACTAATTAGTTTACATCAAACCATAGAGTAGAAAATAAAACTACATACTTTACGCCTTGATCCCATGCCGAAGCGGGTATGTAGGCAGTCTTGGGACGAAGTTGTCTCTCATACTCAGGCATTCGTGGGTGGGGTCTAGGCTTGGTAAAAAGAAGGATTGAATAAGAATCCTAATTTAAAAGATAAGTATAATAAAATGGAAAAAGTAATTCAATGCATACTCGGAAGGAATCCCGTATGGATTTGCTTGACTTCCCAAGGCTTTAAGCCAAATTTTGAGGTGGAATTCAAGCTTGAATTATGTTATTTAATTACTCCTAAGGATGGTGACCTCGGTGCACTTCTGTTAGAAGAGTGTAGTACTTAGTGAGTGGCTCAGGACTCAAATGGTCCCGATGAGTCTAAGTCTCTGGCCAGAGCACCTCCTATCCCGATTGGATCGATGCGTACCCCGTATGGGTAGATGCCTATCCTATATTGGATAGCTGAAATCTTATGTCTTGTATGGACCGATGCCTAACCCGTATGGTTAGATGCTCATCCTAGATGGATGAATGCCTAATCCAAATGGATGGATGCCCAGAGTATGCAATTGAATCAAACACGATGATTAAATTAAACAAAAAAAAAAGAATGGTCAATTTTGTTGGGTTAATTAAGGTGGGTTATTACATTGATGCAACTATTTGCTGATGATTATAACGTGCTTGCTGGTATTTCCTAATTGTGTCCTATTTGTTTTGGTGATCCACATTGATTGTTGTGTGAGTTCTTGGTGATTTTTCTGAATCAGCGATGTTCTCCATGTTATGTGGTTTTCTTGGTGGTATAGTGATGCAAGAGTATCCCTAGTTCACAACAATCTTGCATCAACCCAAAAGTATTTCCTTTTCTGTTTTGTTTGCAGTTTCAGTTTTTCTTTATGTGTGTCCTGGTTTTGGCTCATCGGTTCCTATGGAGTTGGATTCCACTTGAAGACTTGATCATTGTTTCTTTCTTTCAAACCACATCTCATTTGGATCACTTTCCGACAAGATATTTCTATTGGTTTCCTTGATAGTATCTTGTTATCGGTTGCTTGAGACCTATTCCGAAGCTTGCGGAGCCTTGGACATTGATATTGATGTTTCTTGGCATGTGACCGACCTTCTACGTTTCATCCTTTGGATTTTTTGGAGGAATCTCTTGATGGAGGCCAACCTTGTTCATTTTGCATGTTAGGTCTTGTTCTTCAGGTTTTTATCCTTTTTGGGCTGACCAAATCCTTTGGATTGATATATATATTTGTAATCATACTTTAGAATGCAATCAATCAGAGAATCAAGGAGTATCAGATAGATAGACTGTGCCTAGAAGATAGATCTTTCGATTCAAGGTCCCGGTATGACCTATTCTACTAGGCCTGTGTGTCAGTATGTTGTAACCCGATTGTTACCGATTGGATGTAGTTAACTTTCATGCAATAAAATTATATGTTATGCATTGTCTCCATCATATCTGCGTCATTCCATTGTGTTTACTCTTGTTGACCTGTTTGGACTTATCTCCTCGAGATCCCTCCTTACCAGTGCCTACTTCATATAGTGTGTTGCGATTGATCTTGGTGTGATTTCCAGTGGTGTTACGTGTTTGGAGATTTGGTTTAGGACCATGTTATGTCATGTATATCATTATATTGTTCGGGTGGTCGATCTTTGTATCGTGTGATGTAATTTTGTAATTGTGAGTTGAGGGTTTAGTCGACCTTGTTGTCAAGGTTGATGAATTATATAAATAGGTGATATTGTCATGTAGTTTAGGTATCAAGGTTATTTCTGAATTATCAGAGAGTGGTGTATGTATGATCAAGTGATTCATCCTTTGGTATAGTGATTGAAAAAAGATTGGTGGTGTAGAGAAGACATTGTGCTTAACCAAAACTGTAATCAGGCATTTTGAGATGCTATTCTTTAGTTTCATTCCTTCTAGATTGTAATTTGAATCTTTTTGTAAGTCAGTGAGACTTCCCTAAGGGTTGTAGCCTTCTAGGTCATTATCTTTTAAGGAGTGAGCTCTAGGCAATGTGCATGAATGCATGTGCATTTCCCATTGTAATATTTTCACATACTACTATAGAGTATCATCTTATTGTGGGTAGGCTCCCACAATGGTTTTTCCCTTAATCGGGTTTTCCACGTCAAAATATTGGTGTTGTGTGTTGTTCTTTCAATTTTCTTATCTTTGTTAATGTTGCAGTTTATTAGATCTGTATCTGTGATTAAGTTTGTAGATCTAGTGAAGACTAATTTAGCCCCTTCCTCTTAGTCTTCCTTCATTGTTGTTGCCAACATAATTATGTTTGACTCCCAATCAAACTTGGGAACTGCTCAATCAATTCAACTGATCTCTCAATCAGATGAGCGATTCTCTCCCACTAATATGTCACATAAAATCTCAACCATTGATCGATCTAGTTCTCAAATGAATCTCAACCATCCAAATCATTCTTCTAGAATTTATAAATTCAACATGAATTTCCCTTTTTCAGCAACCACTATCTTCCAATTCTTGTGTCATCATATTTGCAATTTTTTCTTAGTGTGACTTTGAGAATTGCCCACAAGAGGCATAAGAACAATATGAGCAATGCACTTGGGTTCAATAGGAAGTCTTATTTGATTTAATTTGTTTTGTTGTTGAATTTATTCACAAACTTTTATTGATGTTACGTTAGGAATTAATTAGTTGGATTGGGTTTTAACAGTTAACCTGATAATTCAATTAAATCCAATGAATTTCCTTGTATACATATGCCATAGAATATTCCACCCTCCTATGTTTGTGACTGATTTGACACCTACAAATGGTATACCATTGTATAGATTATATATTTCATTCAATTATATAAGATTTTTTCTGTATATTTTTTAAATCCTTGTCAAAATACCCCAAAGAGTGTCACCAATCTATAGAATTCCATATACGAAAATAGGGATTGTTGGGCCATCTAGACTCAATGGTGAGGTCTATTTTGCTCTAAAATACACCCAAAAATATTGTTATAAGATAAGTTTGAAAAAAAGGTTTATAATCTAAAGCTTTGATACCATTTAAGATTCATCATTGGAATCAAACTCCCAAGATCACATACAAAAAAAATATTATCTAAACTATAAGATATTATCAAGAGAAATGATTTCTTGATTATGGTTAAAAATAGATTAAGATATATTCATCTTATCATAATTTTTAATGAGAGACATTTCTTAGAGACATTTCTTACATAAGAAATGTTGAGAGATAGGACTAACTAGGATGATGACAAGCGTCTTGATGCTATGTCATGTGACAACTATAGAATTAGATTAGATGTGTAGTAGAGACCTCTTAAAAGATTTATGATACCCTAAGTATACTTAACATATAAACATGTGTCTATTATTGGGTTCTCTCACTCCTTGTGAGACCCTTATCCTCTACTGCATGCACGCTATATAAGGGTTAAGGCCCTCTCCTGCTTTATCTAATGAAAACATGTGAACATGTGTCAATAATAACTAGCTAATAACTAGTTAGATAATGTTTTTTGTTCACACTACATAGTATCTAGAGAGGAAATACCCCTATTTACACCAATAGTATAGTAGTGATAAACACACTTTAGGATTGAGAGGATGGGTGAATCAATCTGGACCTAATACTTAAAATTCATTATTTAATCCACAAAATATTTATCCTTATACTTATCAGTAGCAATAAAAGATATAACAATGAAACACCATGGACAATAGAACACAAGATCTATATGGTATTAAAACCAAATAGCTAAAAACCACAATGAGAGTCAACTCAAGACATATTAAATGATCACAATATAGTTGTAGGTTCATTGCCATGAAAGTACACTGCTCCCTGAAGGACATGTAGGCTAGAGCATAGAACTCTAGAGAAATATACAAAGCTTGCAATTTGAAGACCACTTCTTTAGAGAAAGATACAAGTAATATATGAATTAGAAACAAGTATTCCTTCAACAATACCCTCTAGAAATCTCCAAAGTTGAAGTTTTCCTTAAATGTTTTTCACAAACAACCAACTCTAAAATAGTCACTACACACTAACTTCTACAAATGATATAATTATGTAAGCACCCCACACTCCTTTTTTGACATATCCACTCACACTCACTCACTCATTCAACATCAATTTGATCTTGTATATATATTGTCTTCTTTATTTTAAACATAAATTAGATTGGTGAGGATAGATGACAAACATAGGTCCTATTAAATTAGCCATCAAAATATAATTAGGGTGAATAGACTCCAATCCAGGATATAGAGAGGACCTAAAACATCTTAACATTTCTTTCCAAGAAGGTAGAAACAATTTGCATGCTATCAATCATCCTCCTAAGGTCACATCAACTAGGTAACGTGAAGAAATACCAAACAACATGCCATAGGTCGGCCCAAAACATATCCTCTAGATGAACAAGCCCAATGTAGATCCACACATGCAAAGGTAGGACCTAAAATTAATGCAACACAAACACTCTCAAATTTCTTTCTTTACTTCTTTATATCATTATCATACTCGCACAAACATAATTGATACTAAACAGTTCAATTCAAAGACTCAATTAAACACAGAACACAGTATCATTACTTGTAAATAAAAACACCATATGATAATTGAAATGAGACACAACCTAGATGTTGTAAACATGTCCCCCAATCCATAACATCAGGAACACCAATATCGACAAATGCAAAGCATTTTTTTACCATTTTTGATAGAGAACTAGACTATTAGCCAACAACAATTACTAACTCTCACTAGAACACTAGGGACTTGAAAAGTTAGGAGTGTGATTTCCATAGAGCATAAAAATTATATCCAAGTCTACAAGACCATATCTATAAATGTGAAGGAATGTCGAAAATTCTTTTGGGCACATATCGATATATACTTCTTATACCAATTCACTCCATCAAGCTGTTAGGATAACTGGTGGACAACTAAGAGGGGAGGGCTGAATCAGTTGTCAACAGATTATGAAACTTTAAGCACACAAAACCTTTTACCGGGATGCATAAACCAAATACCAGAATAGCAGATATATCAGTTAAGCACAAACATAAATAACAAAACAATTACCATCCATCCACAACACATAACACTGAGAATTGTACTAGGAAAACCCGGTATAGGTAAAAACCACGGTGGGAAGCCTACCCAAAGTTTGATAATACTTATGCAGTAAGTATGTGATTACAATAAGAGGGCCCTACACATGCAAGAAGGCCAAGAGGCTAGAATGCACTGCTAATCACAAAGGAGCCTCACTGAGTACAAAAGAAATCTAGACTACAATATGGAAAGATGAATAAAGTACAAGAATAGCATCTCCTATGCCTGAATATAGTTCCACTTAAGCTTAATACTGGAGGTCTTAAACCTCTTAAACAAACCCAATTTGATTACCTATGATCAACCAAAACTTCTGCATATGATTACAACTTTATTCGCACACAAATAATCGCATAACCCACGATCTACAAAGAAATCTTAAATCATATTTATACCAACCTGGGACCTAAACAATTAGTTTGGCCACCTAAAAGATAATACAATAAATATGTTACATAATCCCGCAAACCAATGATAAATCAAGTCAGCCTAAGACCAAAACAATAAATCCAACCAGTAATGCATCAGGAGCATTAATTAACACATTACATAAACTGATCCATAACCTAATAGAATAGAACCAGACCTAAAATAGGTCACCATAAGTGAAATGAAACACCATCGATCAATTGGAACATGAACATGATAACCATCAACATCTTGATAACTGTCTAGAAGACGCACCAACACCACTTATCAGATTCATCAAAAAATCTTCAACAAAGCTCTATCGGTAAAACCCTTACCGGTAATCAAAAGGCTTACTAGAACAAAGGATAGCTTCTAGACCATCAAATCCTAAACCAACTAAATGTGATACGCATCAGGAACACATAAATTACCAATCCAAACCAATTCCACAAGCTGGAACATATCAGAGAGGATCTCCATATCAACATCATAATCCAACCACTCTACCAGAACCCGGTAGACAACAAAACAACTAGTGTTGACATCAATGACAAACATCAATGCAACACATAATCAATTCCTACAAATTTCCAACACAAGCTTCCAAGAACAAAACTATCCCAAAAACAACACCTTATCATTCAATACATGATCTTCATTATCTTGTCACGTATCTAATGCTTATCTTAATATCTCAACTTATCTAAACATTAACATATCATCACTATTATTAACATTATCAATAGTGTCAATATACCCAGCTCAATGAAAATATTAGACACCAAAGAGGTGGACATCCATATATCATTTGCAACCGATATCCATATGTAATTCTCATCAAACTCTTCATATGTATTAGTTAGGCAAATCATGACAACATCATACTAACAATAGCCATGACAAACAATAGCCAATGTAATCTCATCATCACATCTTCAATCATATAATTAATCACACATACAGATACTCATGTTAGTCACAACACTACTGCCATCAAATACTTATTCAATAATTGCTTTTCAATACACTAATATATACTGCTACATATTGGATATGATAAATATTATTATCATATAATTAACAATACCTTCATCAACTCTCTCCATAGAGAAATAACCAAATATTAGTATTGTCAACCATGTCACCAAAGTATGTTAGATATGAATAACAAGATGGTGGACATCAAACACAAAGCATTTTCTCAACATGTCCTTGAGATCCTCCATAGTTTGTAACAATTATTTGCACAAGAAAATATCAAACACACTCTATACTATCCAGAGTTTTCTTCCAAGTGACAACACTTGTCCAAGAGCATCAACAAAAAGAAAATAGAAAACCCCCATAGAGAACCATTAACCAATCTTAGTGTACACACCATACAACTTCACCATTATTGTAAAAATCAAGATGACAAGTAGGTAGCCACAAATACCATATCCATAAAGACACCTTAACATCATATCTGCATCATTAGTGTCACCTCAACTTTTGTCACCAACAACGCACCTCAACATCTTCACCATCTATCATTAGCAAGGGACCACACATACAACATATATTATTAGACATCAGGTTGACACAAATGACAACATATATTGCCAATAAGTAGTGTTATTAGAAGCCTCATGTATGCCATGGTATGTATAAGACTTGATATCCCACATGCAATTAGATTTTTAAGTAGGTTTATGTCAAAAGGGTTTTTTAGATATTTATATACAATTTATAATGATTATGATTTTTACCTTGGGATTAATGATGTGACGGAGATGATTGATTTATAATTGATTATTGATTATATTTGGATTTTTATATTATAAATATGCTAAAATAATTTTTAGGTATTTACATGGAATTTTGAACTATTAAATTATTATCATGGTACTAATCATGGATGCAATTAATTTAGATTCCAAGAAATCTATGAGTGGTTATGTCTTTTCATCAAGAGACGATTTTTTGGGTAAGCAAATGATAATGTAAAATTACATTATCTACTTATGTGGCTACAATACATGCATATATAGAGATAATGTGATTGCAATTATTTTGTTCAAGTATCATATTTTAGTTTGCACACGTTTAAAATGGATATGATAGTTAGAGTATTGTAAGTCTAGCGAAAAACTTAATTTTTATCATACCCACACATAAAGTATATTGATGTATATTATCACTTCTTTAGGAAATGGTTGAGGGTGGTACTGAACACCTCATAGAATGTTATTGATTCTTGTAGTAATCTTATGAGCATAGAAAATTTTAAACCATAAAGGAAGTCCATTGGTCTCTCTTCTTCGATGGTTTGATTCATTATGTACCTAATTATTTCATTGGAATGTAAATATCAAATGAGATAATGTTAGGATTAGGTTTCATTCACCTTTCAAATGCCTAGATATGTTTTAATTATATGTAATTATTTTTGTTGATAAATAGTATCACATCTCCAAGGACCATTAAGATGGTACACTTTAATAGCCCTCCCAAGTGGTAGGAAAAATTATTTATTATTATTTATCTTCTTCCATCTTCCAATATTGACTAATTTTGAATATCATACCTTTTGTAACTTCTTTTCTTAAATGCCACTACAATTATAAATTTTAGTATAAAAATTCGGTCACTCTTCCAATGGAATACCTAGGTTGAGAAAGTGGCCATAATAAAGGAATCTAATTTGCATGGCAATATTATGATGCATAAGAAGTGTAAATGAGTTACACTCTATTTAGTGTGGTTGACATGTGTAATGCATTATGAAATCCTCCATCATGGATGGCTAGATTTGGGAGAGTGGTATTTTCTACTTGTTTTGCAATACCATTCATGCTATCTTGAGTCCATATCTCCTAAATATTTGTTCCTTGAGATAGTCAAATTATGAAATTATTTTGTAATTCATTCAATTATACAAAGGAATACGAAATTTGTATTAATATAACTATTTCAACATTAATACAAGCTTGACTCTCTTTAGGTGTGGACTTTTTTTTGCAAGGATTTCTCCATGTAAATATTATGTTGTGATTTATGTTTGCTTTCATTCCTAATTTACTTCATCTTATAATTGTAGACATATAAATTTGACCACTTTCTTAAAATAAATATTTAATATTTATTTTAACCCCATCCCTCCTATTAATTAAATCCTATTTAATTAATTTTTTCATTTTCATCTATTTGATTAAATAAATTATTATATTTATTTAATTAAATTCACATAAACCTTTTCTAGCCTTTAATTAAATAAATCACTTTATTTAATTAAATTCCCTGTCTTCCTTTTAATTAAATTTACATTTATAATAATTTATTTAATTAAACTTGCCTAAACCTTTTCTAGCCTTTAATTAAATAAATCACTTTATTTTATTAATTTCCCTATCTTCCTTTTAATTAAATTTACATTTAATTAAATTGACCCTTGCATATAAATAAATCTAATTTATTTATAAAAATCCCCCCACTTGTATTTTCCTACATCTCCCACTTGCCTCCTAAATCTCTTCTAGAGCCTTCTAGATTCTTCTAAACTATCTTAATTGGCCTAATCAACTCCCAATCATGTCCTTTCCCTAAATTTGAGGAAGTCACTTCTCAAGTTTGGAGGAAAGTCTTCTAAATGCATTTAAGACTATATTTCTTCAACAAGCTAACTTGTTGAGTTCCCCAAATTTTGGAAGGACTCTTACAAATTTATCCCCAAAGTCTTCCAAACCATTAATGGTTAACTCAAACTTCCCCTCATGGTTAGAGACATTCTCTCTAACTTAACCCTCATCTAACCCAAGGGTCTTATCAAGCACCCATGGTTTTAACCTTGGTTATCCTATTAACCCTTGCACAAGAGTTTACCCCTTGGGTTAAATCTTTATCCAATGGATGACCCTAACCTAACCATAACCTTACCTCCTAAGGTAACCTTCATGTCTCCTTAGGCATTTAATGCCTCTTGCATCTCCTCTCAATCCATATCTTATTAACAATTGTCACCATTTCATTGGTGAAAATTGTAAACTTGGATTGAGTAACTTTCAATCCTGACCATTGTTAAGATTATTCAATCTTAACCCTCCATTGCCTTATTTTTCCTATAAATAGAGCTCACATTCCTCATTCTCCATATCCAAGTTCTATGCATCTACATTATAGTCTAATTTACTAAGTATTTTAGCCTCTCTTTGTTAAAATATCATCATAACATTTAGAAGCATTTCATTTCATATCATAGAATATCCATGCTAGTATATCATGTTAGGGTAATTTGTTAATCTCTTTATCATATCACTATCTCAATCTTAGCTTAAGCATCATAGTTTTTAACATATCATATAGATCTTAGAATGCATTCATGCATATAGATCACAATATCACTCATTCTTGGAGTTGTCATTCCTAGGTCATTTGCTCAATGATCTGAGAGCAAAACATTGGCTTTAGGGATCCTGTGAGATAAAGAACAATGGGACACCCCTTGGGAAGTTAAACTAGCTTGCACCAAAAGCCTCATTGATATGTAGGTCATTTGATCTCGATTTATTCATTTTGATCACCACATTTATCCACATACAGTAATCTATCATGCTTGACTAATTTGGATGCACTAAAGTACAATATTTTTTATTGTATTGTTTCACCTTATTTTAAATAGTTTGAGTTTTGGGCTTTTCCCAAATAGAATTTCCGTGATGTATCATTGTATCATAGTAAATTATTTTACTGTATTTTCTCTTTTTGATAGATTATGTTACATTATATTATATATGCTAATCTCTACTCTTAGACTATTGTAAAAAATATTTCCACACCATAACTCCATTTCATATTTCACTAGCTCATATAATTAACAGGTGAAAGAAAAAATAGGATGATAGTCAATTGATTTGAAGCTTATAATTTCACTATTAACCATATATTTATGATATTTACAAATTAAATAACCAATCTAAAATTTTTGCTCCCCCAACTTAAATTTTAAATTTTGTTTCTTATGTTTGGATTTATAAATGATGATGGTCATTTAAGTTTTTCAAAGACATTTTTGAATAACATTTAAATCACTGTCATTTCAATTTTAATACTAAACATAAGTCTATCTTGAATGTGAAACCGATATAACTTTTGAAAACATAGTTTCGTTCCATCAACCATTTTGGCATAATCTACTTGTATTTTCTTAAAAGTGAAGCATAAACATAATATCAATAAAAAACTACACCAAAGAACAAGAACGGAAGATCTTCTTCTAATTTATTATATTCGTGTTATTCTAGCCATGGATACATTATTCACCATATTGACATCATTTTGAACAGTTGATAATCATTCCTCAAAGTCCAAAGATTTAATCAATGCTCTAAGATTGATTTAAAGGGTATCTAAGCAGAATAATATATTTTATGAAATTATATGTGACGTATACCACACCAGCAGAAAATAATTGATGGGAACATTACAGAAATACATAGTATGAAATCCAACTAGAAAATTTCCACGCTTTAGTAACATCAGTGGTACAACGAACTTCTGTCTTTGCCACTTGAAACCAAATCAAGACTGACCACACAAGTATACATATTGAAAAAAATCGGATAACTAATTATGCTGGGGATGCTGCCCCGAGTTAAGAGGAGGAGAAGTAGGTGGAATGGGACCTTCATCTGCAGCTCTCTGCAATGCAAACAGAAGCCCATTCAATAATGTTCTTAGATATCATCACTAGGACAACAATTAAGTTTTGATGTATCATCAAATGAATCCTTCGGCTTAAATAGTATTTTGGAAGTTCTGATTTGTTAAGGTGGTTCATCTGAAATCATATTCATATTCAGTTTTCAATAATGTTCAGTTAAATAAATCAGAACTTAAAATATGTTGTCAATAACCGATTTATCTTCATTACTAACGAATTTCATTCCATCATCTCCCAAATCTCCTGGAAAAACAAATAAGTGGGTTAATAATATCAAACAAGGAAGATAAACCAGCCTTGCAGATATAGTACAAGATCAAAGATTTATCTAGGTTTAAGAGCATTTGAATGCACCATCGAATTGTGGGTTGTCCTTGGACAAGCCCTTGCCCTCTTTCTTCACTTTCCCATCCATAACAAGCTTATCTCCTGCTTCTCCATGGATAAGAGGCTTCACTCCATCATCCTTTAAGCTAAACTCCATCGCTATCTGTGTACTATTTCTGAAGCTTTTTCTTGTTTCCTCTTGGTGTGAGTTATAGATAAAATTGCAGGTTTGAGGTAGTGCCTATAAAATGCCAATTTAAACATCCTTGTGGGGATTGAGGAAGAAGATATCGTAAGGAAAGAGTAAACGTCGAATGGGTCATAAGTTTGTTGATGCAATCCATGTTGAAAAGACCGTGGGAATAGCAGTGATCCCTTCCACACACGGTTCTGTAGTTTTCACAAGACTTGTCGAATCAAACGATGGCGACCATGAGATTTGTAGTGCATCACTTATGCTTACCATGTGTTTAATATATGAGTTACATATGAAAAGGTTAGTGCGGTTTTCTTCATTCTATGTAGGAATGGGTCTACTCTTCTGTTCATAGATAAAGAAGGTTTTGAAAGAAAATAATAATGAACACCAATATTGGAATTGAATAGAGGGAGACTTTTTTTATTGGAATAAAGCAGAAAAGTATTACAAAAATAGCAATAAAAAAGAACAGAACAGCTACAAGTTAGAAGTCATAGAAGAGCTAACACAGTCACAGGCATTATTGTCCATTGTATAGCAACTCAGAACAAACATGAAGCACACAATTGACAGCTAGGTACAAACCTGAGAAACCTTAGTTCACCAAACATATAGAATTTAGTTTCTATTTTTTCAATCATTCAATTAAATAAATGGTCATAAGAGTAAGAGATCCATCTCCATAGGAAGCAAATAGAACATACCCACACAATGTGGAGGTGCCAAACAAAGAGAACATAACAATAGATACATGGCAGTAGACATTGTTAGATTCAATGATAGTCTCAAAGACACTGACAGGGGGGTGGATCAGTGTCTAACTGGTTAGTTAAATCTTTAAACTTATTTATATCTTTGCAACCCAAAACAATGTATTGGTAAACAAGAAATAATGCAGTAAACAGAAATAACAGAGACAACATAAATGCACACTATAACACAAGATATTTTAATGAAGAAACCTGATATGGGAAAAAACTCAGTGGGATTTGTGACCCACAATATTTACTTACTGGCCAATATGAATAAATACTACTACTTACAATAGGGGCCTGCACATGCAAGAAGGCCAACTACCTGGAGCGCACTGCTCAAAAGAGTCTCATTGACTACAATATGGATAATTAAATCCAATACAATGTACTGCTCAAAATAACATCTCTAATGCCTGGTTCAGTATCGGTTTAAGCTCAGTCAGATACCTTAACCAAAACCTTTCACTGTCTTTACATATACCAATAATAATCACCTATCCATTTCCATACAAAAATTATCTATAAGATCTCATACATATATGAGTCTTTTACAATACACTAAGTCGACTTAAAAATAATTAATTACATTTATAAAACTATTCATATAAGCAAAACTTTATCCCATGTCGGCCTGAGTACCGATATGATTCATTTTCGGTGAAATCTGGATGTCAGTGAAAGCACCTGTCATTGTCGATGTCTGCTGGTGTATGATGTCCATGATGTCGGTGCATGTGTAGAAACCTGTTGCCGTTTGGTTGCCAGTTGGTTTCCATCAATGACAACATCAACTATTCTCATTAGAATGTTGAATGCCAACAATGTCCCCCTTTGGCATTGATGGCAATAGTCATGAGAAAAATCCAAAACTGCTATCTAGAAAAGAAGTGTGCTCCCCATGAGAAAGTGATCTCCTCTATGCATTTATTTTCTCCATACTACTCTTTATTTTTCTCCATACTACTATTCCCCCTATGATATCAATGGCAAAGGATGTCAAAAAGAATCAAAGAATACAAAAATGCTACCTCATCGCATGTAACTGTTTGGTTACAATTTGAAAAATGTCTGCCAAAATCAGATTTAGGCTTTGCATGAATTTATTATTGTCAGAGAGAATGCTCTCAGTCTAGTGGATCGTGCAGGTTAGATAGTGCATTTGTGATGCAGAGGAATAAGGCAAAATGAGTAGTTTGTCTTGGTTTCTTCTCAAGGGTTTACAAATGGCACCATCCAATGGTCCAATCTCCAAGACCTTCTAAAGGCCTTTCAATCTTGTCTCCGATCCTTCCCAAGGATCCCCACAACATTGACAACTTGAATCAAATGAGGAGTTTACCAATCACAACTCCGACTACCCTTCTTTACCAAGCCTACTCACTACACCAAACCCTCTACCAAGTGGATCTTTGAACAAAGGTGATTGTAGACATATCTATAGGTTTTTTACATGTTTTGGATGACAAATGCAAGGTTTATAAACATTCAAACCAACCCTTTCAACCCTTGATTACAAAATGCCCTTAGCAACCTAGTGGATAGGGCTACAAGGAATTAGGCTTAGTTTTGTTGTTTTTTTGACCTCATTTGCATTTTACCTGAAGAAGCCCAAAAAAAAATGGATATTATAATACTCTTTTGGAATAATCATAGGATTCCAAGGAATTGCATCTGGGTTTGGTCAGCAAGTATCTTAACCCCAATATGGCTTATTTGCCCTTCCCTAGGTGGTATGGTGTATTTGTTATGAAAAAATTCACTTGTCAAAAATGGATTGCAATAAAACCTTTTGGAAAAGGTCTGCACATGTTTATGGGTCACTTTAATGCCAACTTGAGTCATCGTTTGGTCTACCTTCATTGGTTTACACACCCTTTTACCCCTGCACAGATTGGTCACATGGAGAATGCCAAGTCTAGGGCATCATCTTAAACTTAGAAAATCACACTCCCTACTCTCAAAACCAAGTGAAACAATTATTATACATGTTATTTCATCATTCCTCAAAGTTTCAGATTTTCCCCATGGTGGAATGATGACATATGGCTCTTTTTGCATTCAATCCTTAGGTTCTAGGGCTTTTCTCAGGCAGAGGGGGTATAAATTCAATAACTTCTTTATTCTGATGTTTTAGAAGCACACACTAGAATCAAATGAAATATAAAACATAGAAGCACATTTCCCAATGGTTCAGACCATGAATAGATCCATACAATTCCATACAAAACCAAAAAAACAACAAAAATGTAGTAAAAAGATAGTTTTTTGATAGTTTGAAAGCAAGAATTCTTCTTCTTCAACTCCAAATGAGCCATAGTGAGTTACATAGGCTTATATGATGCCTAGGAACAAGTTATAACCTCCTCCAATAGTTAAAAACAACCTTTAAACTGTTGGAAACCACTTTTTGAATATTTTGTCAATGTTGCCTAATGCAACATGACAACTTTTGACAACAAAGCAAAACATGAAACATGCCTTCATGATGACAATATAAAGTGGACCTATAACCCATATATGACCCATAAACACCAAAAACATGAATGAAATGCCCAAATCAGGCGTTTGACCAAGTTGACCAATCTTGGTTGCCTTTGGGCTTATTACATAGAAAAATTGCTCAAACACAAATGTAAAGTATTAAATAGGACCTAGCCATGAAAGACCCATCCTAAGAAATTATTGGACACCTTAAAAAATATATGAAAGAAGGTAGAATCCTTTGTGGTGCCCTTGCACCAATTTGTTGCTCTGGTGATCGTTCTCTTTGAACTGTTGCCTTTGATAGCTCAATCCGCTGAGTAATGAGACTGTCCAATTTTGGACCAAGTTTACTTTTGAGTTCCCAGGATTTTAACCTTATCCTTTCTTTCTCTTCATCCACAATAATTTTAATATCTTATGTATCCACATTCATGGTGATAAGTATTTCAAACTCCGGGTTAGTATCATCATGAGTTACTTCATCAATTGCCTTATCCGGTTGACTTTCTGTATGTACCAGTGATACTGAAGTTAATGGAGGGGTGTCTTGAGCTGGTGGAGGGATGTTATCTATTACCTTTATAGCAGGTACACCACCAATCTTTGCTTTCCCTTTATCCTTTTGGTACACCTTAGTAAAAGATTTGTCTATTTTCTATCTTTCCTTTTCCTCTTTCTTTTTCTTTTCAACAAAAAAAGATATCCCATTTATCCGTAGTCTCATCAGCAATCTCCTTAACTCTCCTAGCTATTAGGCTTACTTGCCGGTGTCCACTGATAAAAAATGATCGGTTTGCTTTAGAGATTAGCTCATTAATTTCCTCTCTAGAGTTTACAGGGTGCATTGCCAATAATGCTTCAACTTTCAACTTTTTATCTAGTTCCATCGCTGACATTCTTTTAGCTTCTAGCCTTAAATATAAGTCATTCGGTAGATCCTCTACAACTTCAATAAAAAATTTCTTATAGATATCTAATTGCAAAATTATACTAGCCTCTATTGTGTCCTTGTTTGAATCTTTGTAAGAATGATAGTATTTATTCACATTGCAAAGATTTCCATCCTATGTTATCTCATTTACCAGTTCCTCCGATGTCAAGGTATCCGGTGTCTTAGTTTGTTTCTTCTTTGGTGTAAGCTTCTTTTTAGGTTCCCTAACTGCCCGTTTCTTCTTCCTTAGTGTTCTAGTCCTTTTGGGAGAAGGAGAGGGTACCAATGAGGGTTTCCTCTTCTTTCTTTCAACTCTTTTGAACTCAGTTGCTTTACCACTGTCAGTATCTAAAGAAGTAACATCTGATGAGACATGAGATTCTGGTTTCAATCCTTCCAATTCACTAGCAAATATACCACTTATGTTCATCACATTTTATTTGACCTCCTTGGCCATCTTAGATGCATCTCTGATAGAATTCTCTCTTCTTTTTCTCTATTTCTGCATCGAAACAACACTCTCAATGGTCTTAGCATTTCCAAAAGTTTATTCAGTTGGATCTCTAGGTGCCTCAACTAGTGTTTTAGCATATGTTTCAAGAATGTTTAGATCAACTTCATAACCCATTTCAATAACCCAAATAGTTCTAGGGATAATTGCTTCCATACATGTATCATCACATTTGATTACAAACCAGATTTTCTTGTCATACTTGTCTACTATGCTCTAGGGTAACCTTTCTCTAGATCTCATCTTAGTTTGAAAGTTTTTGAAGTAATTTTTTATAATGTTGTCACTATTAGAGTCCATATCGGTGATAGCTTCCTTGATTTGTTTGCCTATCGGGATGTCATATCCAAAGTCCTTATGACCAATGTCGGGTATCCCTTTGGTGAAGTAAATGATTAGATGCACAAGAAGGTTGCCAAAATGAAATGTCCCTTTCTTGTCACCCTTAATCTTTTTCACGTTGTCTATTAGTTCATCTTTAAACCATTCACAAATATCAATCTTAGCATTGTTCTTTACCATCTCATATGCATTATGAATACATAAGCTAGAAACTAAATTCAATCTGTTTGCATGAGTTATTCTATATCCAAGTACCATACTCACATATCTCACATTAGCATCAATAATGTCATTAACCCTAAGAGATCTTTTGTTAGATGTAGCTCCGGTTAACTCCATAACTCCCTTGTTAGGTATCTTCTTAGTTTTGTCGGGCCTACTACCGGTTGAGGGTAAACTAGTAACTACCTTGATTGCTTCCTTAGAGATTTTAAAAACAAAGTCAAGCCACATGAACTCTCCATGAACTCTACTCAGAACTAGACAGACTACCTCCTTAGGAAATTCAGGTATTTTTAGTATCTCAATGAATCCTAAGTCTTCAACTATCTTATGCTCTGGTTTAATTAAATCTTGTTCATCAGTAATGACACCACTATACATGTTCCAAATCACCAGTTCCTAGATTTTCTATGTTGCAATGAATGTAGATTCTAGGGTCTTCGGTAAAAGCGACCCCCTTCCGAATTTTTGAAAAAGCTCTAATAGAATCATCTTGCTTGGTAATTTAAGGGATGATTTTAAACATGGGCCTAGGGCACTTAACATTTTCTGCCATAGTAGGGTTTGCAATAAACTCAGGTGCAAAAGATGAAGATGCCATTTCGAAATATAAATACCTCTTAGCTTGAAATCCTTGAATGCCTGAAAATCACTTCGCTACTTCGCCTTTAGATTTCCCTTGCTCAATTTCACGCTCTCTAAATTCTTAAATGTTTGGTGAGTCAAAATGAGGGTTTTTCGGTGTTATATAACCAAAGCGTTCTTCAAAAAATGCATTAAATTCTCATCGATTAAGTGAAATCTTAACATATATGTCGATAAAGAAGAAATGTATCTTCTTCCCATCAACTAAGGGTAGAATGGATGATTTTTGATTTGCTGCAATACCCCCTAAGGATTATTTCTTAGTTAGATGAAGAATCTCCTACCAGTGGAGGGTTACTCTATTCTACCTGTGCAAAGATAGATTCATTAACTTTCTGATCTCCCTTCTTAATCCATTGTTTTGAAAATTTTTGCTTTATTTCATTTACCTTTTCTTTTCCCTTCACACTAGATCCTTTATTGTTTGCCGGTATAGTCTTGCTTCTACAAAATTTTGCAATATGCCCAATCTTGTTACATGCATAACAAGTTACATTATTCCTCTGAATAGATTTTCCATATCCTTGACCAGTTTGAGTTCTGCATTGATTAGATAAATGCTGAAATCTACCACAAACATAGCATTTCACATTCATTTTGCAATTTTCTAAATTGTGACCAACTTTATTGCATTTGGAACATTGACCAGTGGGTAAGTTTGTATTATGATTATTTCTAAATCTACAATAATTTTCTCTATGACCAATCTTGTTGCAATTAAAACATTTCCCATTAAATTTATAAGCATTAAGTTGTCTTACCGGTTTACTATGATCTTGATTGTTTGTAGTCCCGGAACTTTCTCCATGTTCAAATCCAAGTCCAATTGTATCTCCATCAGGTTTTTGTCTTTTCAGCATGTCATCAAGTCTTTCTGAACCTTTCTTGAATTTGTATTTGTGTTCATTTGTAGTGATCAACTTATTTTCAAGAATTCCAACTTGTCTCACAAGCTCTTCTTTATGATGTTGCATGTGAATCAGATTTGTCTTTAGCATATCAATTTCATGACAAAGTCTTATATTTTCATTACCTCCATGATTAAGTCTCCTAGTCAAGTCTTCTTCATTCTTCTTTCTATCTTCAAGATCCTTACATAGCCTCATGGTTAAGTCTTGCATTTCATTCCTCATGTTAGTGTTCTCTTGCCTCAATTCGTCTGCAATATCACTAAGAGTTTTTTTATCATCATCATGTTTCTGCATTTGCTCATGAAGTTATTTTCTCTTATTTTGTGCTATAACTAGGTTCTCTTGAAGTCCTTTAATGAATTCCTTAGTAGTCCTCAAATCATCTTCAAGTTTGATATTCTTTAATTTTTTTGCATCAAAATCTTCAAGAGCTCCTCCCAACTGTTTTCTTAAATTCTCCATCAGTACCGGTTTCAGAATCTTCCTCAAGTTGTTAGGATTTTGCAAATAGAGGACTAGGTTCTTATACTAATTGTTAGATTCAATGATAGTCCCAAAGACATTGAGAGGGGGGGGGGGTGGGGGTGAATCAGTGTCTAACCAGTTAATCAAATATTTAAACTTATTTATATCTTTGCAACCCAAAACAATGTACTGGTAAACAAGAAATAATGTAGTAAACAAAAATAACAGAGACAACATAAATGCACACCATAACACAAGATATTTTAATGAGGAAACCTAGTGTGGGAAAAACCTCAGAGAGATTTGTGACCCACAATATTTACTCACTGGGCAATATGAATAAATAGAACTTACAATAGGGGCCTGCAAATGCAGGAAGGCCAATTGCCTGGAGCGCACTGCTCAAAAGAGTCTCACTGACTACAATATAGATAATTAAATCCAATACAATGTACTTCTCAAAATAGCATCTCTAATGCCTAGTTCAATACTGGTTTAAGCTTAGTCATATACCTTAACCAAAACCTTTCATTGTCTTTACATATACCGATAATAATCACCTATCCATTTCAATACAAAAATGATCTATAAGATCTCATACATATATGATTCTTTTACAATACACTAAGTCATCTTAAAAATAATTAATTACTTTTATAAAACAATTCATACAAGAAAAACTTTATCCCATGTCGGCCTGAGTGCCGGTATACTTCATTTCCGGTGAAATCTGGATGCCAGTGAAAGTGCCTGCCGATGTTGGTGCCTGCCGGTGTATGATGTATGTGATGCTGATGCATGTGTAGAAACCTATTGCCAGTTGGTTGCAAATTGTTTTCCATCAATTACAACATCAACTATTCTCATTAGAGTGTAGAATGCCAACAAACATCTCATTACTGGTGTTGCACTGAATCATTTGGTAGTTAACCTTTAAAAAAAAACCGTTACAAATATGCAACATCCTAACTATAATTCTTAAGACAAGATGACTTTACTGCAACTATGTCGCATACTTCATATCCACTGACCAAAATACTACATCTCACTAAAGAGCATAGGAAGAAAAATCATATCATCCTGAAGAAATTTTAGCTCCTCGAACAAGACATACACCCAGAGTATTAGCTGCTTGGAAGAACATCGTTCTCATTAGCCCTGCATTTGACACTTATCAATTTAATCTCAAAAGCATTAAATTGAACTTGTATATCTCCCAGAGTGGCATGCAGGTCGGGGTTGGGTTGGAGGAAGGAATACAAAAGGCTAAGATGGGGGGAGAGGTTCACACAAATGATCAAGGGTTCCATTTGAATGGTAGAGAGTGCGGGAGAAGGCAATGAGATAGCAAATTCTTTTTCAAATTTTCTTCAAAATAATGTGCTTGAAGGTCAACGAAGTGATATTAAGGTCTTAGGTGTTAGGATGGATTGAGTTGCATTGCTTTCCAAGATCAAAATTAAGAAAACAGGGTATGAAGTAGGAAAATATGCTCCTAGAGACATTGTGCATGGGTTAGAACCAAAATGCCTTCTTGATAGTATCATTTTTAGCATAAAAAGGATAAGACTGTGTTGAAGAGATGAAGGAGAGATGATCTAGAATTTTCCAGGTTGTCAATTGGGCTTGGGTCTTGGCTTTGGACTTCTAAAAAAGAGCATTTAATTTGTTCCATTTTGATTTGTCTATAGAAAATTTTAAGAGAGAAAGAACATGAGTTTTGATTGTTTGGCCATTTCTAAATTGTAAGGAAGTTAGCATGGTCGGGGTTCATGACAAACCACATAGTTTAGGTGAAGCAAGCCTTTAAATTTGAAGAATCAAAGTTCTTTTTAAAGGGAAATGATTAAATCGGGCCTTGAGTTATTGTCATGTTTTCTAGTTGAATCCAACTAGGTCACATCTAAGTATCAAAACCTTTAATTTCCTTTCTTAAAGAGTTGTTTTCCTTTAATAAATTTGTTCAAAGCAAGTGGGGCATTGTCAAGTTGAATAAGACAATTCCACTAAATGGAAGAAGAGGAAAATATCAATCTATGACTCAAAGATTGGTCATATCATTATAATTTGTAGATGTGTTTTTCTAAGCTTTATAGATGGAATTGAAGGGGATTGAACCATGAGTTTCAAAGTAAGGAGAAAGTAATAGCTTATCCATCCATTTTTCCAAATATCATAATCATCTAAAAAAAGAAGTTTGAATATGATGGTGGACTAGATGTTTCCACATAGCATTACCATCCAAGGCCCTAACAATCCATTTCATAGTAAGACAAATGCCATTGGTGTAAGGATCAATAATTTACAATCCACCTTTATCTTTTTTTTTAATACAATGGATCAATGACATAATAGGAAGGCCTTTTTCATTTCCCCACTTAGCCGAAAAGAGGCTCTAAATTAATTGACTCAACTAATTGTAGTAGGCCTTAGAAGGTAAACAACATATTGAAGCTTACTCAACATTACTATCAAGAAACATGCTAGTTGTCTTTTCCATATAGAAACATCCACAACTATAGATGTCAGGAAAGCCACACACATAAACAACAACACCACCATCAGTTAGAGTATTACCATCTAAATCCATAATTCACAACATTTTTATTATTATTATTATTTCCAAACCATGTAGTTTTCATGACAGATCAACAACTGACCATTGAATGAATGATTAACAACTAAAGAATTGGTTAAACAGATGAGTTGATCACTAGGAAAATTATGAATTCATGAATTTAAACTTGTCAATTTGAACATGAAACAAATCATCACTAATCAAGTGGATCTAAAACTAGAAAGAAAATAGATAGGTAGACCAAATTCAAGATTAATGAAATTGATCAACTACATCAACTGATTATGAAAAAACACTAGACAAGTTTGACATCAATGACAATACAATAAATAATTTTTTAGGTTTTCAACAATCCCCACCTTTATCATTGATGGAAACACTTGTACCATCAAAATCTAATGATATATCTCTGCCTTTGACATCAAGGACAAAGGGCACACAACTATAAACAACTACTTACCCATCTTATTTCCTAAAAATATAGATGAGTACACAGCTTCCCAAGATAGGGATATCACCCAACTACAAGCATATCACTACTCCCCTTGAGAGAAGCCACTACATCAATCTAGAGACAAAAGATTAGCTATTAATCTCTGCTAGATAGATGCACATCTTTATCAATTAGCAACTATGTTGTGGACTTACACAAACATCCAAAAATCTCTCAAAAGAACTTCCCACAGTTTGCTAGGGCAAGGATATTTGAACACCACTTAGCGGGGCTCACTAAATCTGTATTCAGCTCCCCCCTAGTTAATGCACCACTAATTAGTTTCTAGAAGAGGAATCAACACCAATAAAGGGTACGGATCTAAAATTAGCATTTCCTTCAACATTCATCTTCTTTCTTCACCCAAGTTATCTCCATCTTATGTCTTTCTTTATTCAATTCAATCTTCTTAACTGGACTAGTCTTCTCATTCTTTCCTTTGCAAAATCTAGCAACGTGTCCTCATTTGTTTCTATTATAGCATGTTGGACCTTAAAGATATTATTTTTCCACAATCCATAATGGTTTAAGTATTACTACTTTTGGATTAGATTATGTGTGTTTGTTTGCATCGAACAAATACACACAATATAATCCACAAATAGTAATACTTGACCCATGTTGGACCTTGTTGTTGTCCATTTCAATTCATTCTTCTACCATGTATTCTTCTGAACCTTCCATTAGACTTGTATTCCATATATTTGTGCCCAAAATTGTTGCAACCATTACAATATCCATTGAAAGACTAAACATATCTACTATGATTTGTACTTCCATATCCATTCCATATCATACTACTTTTGCATTCAATAGCTCTATGTCCAAACTTGTTGCATGCATAACATATTCCATTAAAAGATCATTTTTTATTTGATTTTGACATCTTTTGACCTTATGTCCAAATTTATTACAATTATAACACTATCCATTAAAGAATTTTGATCTGATTCAAGACTTGTACATTCACTAGCTCTATGTCCAAACTTACAACAAGAAAAATAGTTCTCATTGAAAGAGGAATATCTAGTTTGGATAGTGGGAGCCTAGGATAAGTTGTGACATTCTTCTTGGTTCAAACTAGAGTGAAGACTCACTGATCTTTCCTAAAGTCAATCAATTCAATCTTCACCTTTTTCTTCTCTTCATTCAACTAGAATTCTGTCAAGGAGGACAATGATTCCATTATCCTACTTTCTTTAGCATTATTTATCTCTTCTTCCATCATGCTTATCCAACAATTATCTTTCTAAAAGCAACCTTTTCTGTAGTTTCAAGTTTAGGTACAATTTTACTCTGATACTATTTTTCACATGCTTGCACCAATAGGCAATTTCCATCACTATTATCTTTCACATAGTAAACATTTCCCTCGACTCTTATTCCTTTGGCAACAAGTTTTCTAGACCTTTCTTTTCCATTTTCACATTTGGTCTCTTTAAATATAACCTCATACCCTTTGTTGCACATTTGACTAACTCTCAATAAATTATGGCTCAGACCTTTAACATAATAGACATTACATGTCGTATGCTTTGTTAATCCTATGAGGATCTAGTTAATATTGAGAGGGGAGGGGGGTGAATCAGTATGAAGACCAATTGAAACTTTAACTAAAAAACAAACTTATCTTAGATATGAAATATCTCAACTTCTGTAATCAGATCTAATAACCTCTTTATCAGATTTGCTTAACACATTTAATCAAATCATTTACCAAAACTTTCACCACCAAAGCAATCATATAAACTTAATCATTTACCAACTCGTTAACATTATCAATTAGTTCAAAAAGTTTATCAAACAACTTCTTATCAATACTGGTAACCTCTAATAAACTTTTGATAAAACATCATAACCAGTGTCTCAGAAATAATGCATGAAATGAAATATAAACAAGAACATCACATGAAAAATATTCCACACATGAACACCATAATTTTTTGACGTGGAAACCCAAATAGGGAAAAACCATGGTGGGAGTTGGAACCCACAAATATTTGTACTCTTTCGAAGTACGCCCAACTTAGCCCTATTAGGAGCTTACAATATGCTTGGTTAGGAGAAGAACCTATTAGGAGTCATCTGGTGAGAGGATTTTCCTTCCAGCCCGGTTAGGAGCTCGATGATCAGTTAGGATCAACCTTGTGAGAGGATTTAACACTCTTTTGAGAGCTACCCTGTTAGGGGACTTAAATGTTTCAGGCTTGTTAGGACCTACTCGGTTAAGAGATTTAACCTACAACAACTGTTAGGGAACAAGAGTGAAAGAATGATCTATTACTTGCACTTCTCTACTTGCTTGATCAGATCCAATTATACACAACACTCTACAACCCTTAGGAAGATCTCACACTTTACTTGGACGGATTAACACATTCTCTAAGACCACCGACACAATGAACATCAACTATGTCAACATAAATAACTATCTCAACTAGGTCGGCCACAAAAACCTAATTACATCTTGAATTTACAATTAGAGCACAAGAGATCGTCATAGATCATTATAAAGATCACTACAAAAAATTACAATGTAATATCAATCATTGGTTAATCATAACCCATCATAGAAATCGAATCTGTAACCACAAAACACTCTACTAAGCATTTCATTGATTGCCAGAAAAATCTTCCTTGAATTGTGCCAAAACAACTATCAAATCTTTCACACAGTTTGTGTTGTATTACCAACTTGATATTGACTCATCGTCAATCACCGTGATAACAAAAATCATTATTGGTTTGAGGATTTCATCATTGGTCCTTAAACCCTACTAAAACCTTAGCAAAACTTCATCAGAAATTTGAAACACACCTTCTGATAATCATCACAAGTTTTGGTTCTGGTCACATACACCTTTCCCTAATATAAGATAACCATCCAAACTGCAAATCACCAATCGCCAATCGATTGATCCAATCAAAATAAGTTTGTTCTACTGGTTAAAGTCCTATTTCATAGACTTTGGTTCTTTGTTGGTAAACCCTGTCTTTCGATAAACCAAATCACTTAGATGACAAAACAAAACATTAGGAACAACAATTGACATCATTTGCCATCAATGAAAACACAAATAACTAATCATGTCATCTATTCATAGAATCTCAATCTTTTCATCACAAATAGACTTCTATCCTTTACTGATATAGTCATCCAACTTCAACTCCATCACCTAATCTATATCAATTATGACAAATACCAACAATCTCCCCCTTTGGCATTGATGGTGACACTAATATGATATACAATCAGAGTAACATCATCATTTGCATCTTGCTTGCCAATATCACATCTCTATCAATTCTCCTCCTTTTGTCATCTCCCCCTTAACCAATGCTTCAGTCAATCTAATCTTCTGAGCTTCAACTTCTCCCATATCTTCCATATCTAATTTCCTATTCATTTCTCCCCCCCTTTAACAACAATGCCAAAGATGTAAATGCATCACATGTCGTTAATTTTGTTGCTGCCTCTTCCATCATCTCTACTACATAAATTAGAAAAATTATAATAGAGTATTAAATCAGAACTTTACATTAGACTTGCTCCTCCAAAGGAGTATCATGTATCTTCAACAATCCTTAGTGAAAAATAAACATGAAATCCATAGGATTGGTGGATCCCCATTATTCTAGTTCTTCCGGTGTAGGGGTCTAACCCCTAGTTTACCTCTAAGAAAATCAAAGGTAGCCTTTGGTAAGGGCTTAGTAATGATATCAACCAACTGATCTTTACTCTTCACATATTCCATCTTCACCTCCTTTTCTTAAACTCTGTCCCTTAGGAAGTGATACTTCAATTCAATGTGCTTGGTTCTAGAATGAAGTACAAGATTCTTAGAAATGTTGATTGCACTTGTATTATCACAATAGATAGTCACTAGTTCTAACATATCTATCTTGAATCCTTTTAGCACAAGTATCATCCATATTGCTTGTGTGCAATTCATGGATGCAACTACATACTCAGCTTCAACTATAGATTGAGAAACATAGGTCTATTTCTTGCTTGTCCATGCCACTAATCTTCCTCCAAGTAGAAAATCTTGCTTTTCTGATCATCCACATTACTTTCCCAATCAACATCAATAAAGACATCCAAAGTAAAATCTCCTTTATAGGGATACTATAAACCATAGTCTACTATGCCTTTGAGGTACTGAAAAATTATTTTCACAGCCACCATGTGACTTTCTTTAGGATCTTTTTGAAATCTAACCACTAATCCAATAACATGAGCAATGTTCGGTCTGCTATGGACAACATAGTGTATCTTTCCAATCATAGATCTGTACTCTTTTTCACTAACATCAGAAGTATCATCTTCCTTTGAAAACTTGCAACTAGTCACCAACGGTGTACCTACTGGTTTGCAGTCTTCCATGCCAAAAATCTTCAACACTTATTTGATATACTTGGTTTGACAAATAAAGATACCACCATCCCATTGTTGAACCTATAAGCCAATAAATAACTTAATTTCACCAGTTAGAGACATTTCAAATTCCTTTTTCATAATATCAACAAAGTCCATACACATATCATCATTGCCCCCAAAAATTATGTCATCAACAAACACTTCTACTATCAGCATCTTGTCTCCATCAGTCTTTAAATAAATGATATTGTCCTCACTCATACGTTGGAATCCAATATTGATCAAATGTGCATGTAATCTTTCATACAATTCTCTTAGAGCTTGCTTAAGACCATATAGTGCTTTGTGCAACTTACACAACATGTCTTTATCATCGGTCAAGGAAAATCCTTTCGGTTGTTCAATGTATACTTCTTCTTCTAGAATCCCATTTAGAAAGGCTAACTTGACATCTATTTGGTAGACTTTGAATCCCTTAAATACAACAAATTCCATTAGCATCCTTACACCTTCTAATCTAGCAATAGGTGCAAATGTTTCACCATAATCCTCACCTTCCTCTTGAGCATACCCTTTACAAGCTAACATTTCCTTGTTTCTTACAATCTTTCCTTCTTCATCCAATTTGTTCCTGAAGACCCATTTTGTTCCAATCACGTTCTTATCCTCTGGTCTAGGAACAAGTGACCATGTTTGGTTCTTCTCAATTTGATCTAATTCCTCATTTATTGCCTTAACCCAATCATCATCCTTTAGTCCTTCCTTAACTATCTTGGGTTCAATTGTAGATATCAAAATGAATTATCTCTGATCTTTCTCTTGGTTTGCACACCTACATTCTTATCACCAATTATCTTCTCTTATGAATGATTCAATCAAACATATCTAGGTATTGACTGTGTCAGTTTTGCATCTTCTGCATTAGGTTCTTCATCTTCTTCCTCACTATCATTGCTTACTGGTTGAGCACCTAGTTCTGCATTTTTCGGTTCTTCATTATTCTTTGCTTTCGATTCAATGATCAAAATTTTTTCCTCATCATCATCCTTTTCAAGTTCTGATATGCTTGTACCTTCACATTAACACTTTCAATAATTTTCTTAGTTCTCTTATTGTAACATTTATATGCTTTACTCTTAGAAGAGTAACCAAGAAAAATTCCCTCAGCAGATTTTGCATCAATATTCTCAGTGTAGTTATCTTTCTTAATAAAACATTGACTTCTAAAGATTTTAAAATAACTAACACAAGGAGTTTTTCCATACCATAGCTCACAGGGTGTCTTATTGTTACCTCTTTTTACTAGTACCCAGTTTAAATTGTAAACAATAGTACTGACCGCTTCTCTCTGAAACATTTTGGATACATTACCCTGCAATAACATGGTTCTTGTAGCTTCAACTATTATCCTATTCATCCTTTCTGCTATGCCATTCTGTTGTGGTGTCCTCAGAGCTGACATCTATCTCTTTATACCCTGTTCATCACAATACTTAATAACTTCATCAGATGTGAATTCACCACCTCGCTCTGATCTTAAACACTTCAAGTTATTACCAGTTTCCTTCTCAACCAGAGCTTTAAATGATTTAAATTTATTAAGTGTGATTTCTCTCTCAGAAATGTTACCCACATCATTTTAGAATAGTCATCGGTGAAGATCATGAAATACCTATCATCATAATAACTCTTTTCTCTCATAGGGCCATAGAGATCAGTATGAACCAAATCTAAAACATTCTCAAAAATACCATTCTTGCTCTTGAAAGAAATAGAGGTCATCTTACTGATTTGACAATCTTTGCATATCACACTATCTGGTTTGACAAGTTGGGGTAATCCTCTTACAACACTTGGCTTTCTTATCTTAACCAAATTATCAAAATTACCATGACAACATCTTTTATGCCATAACCTCTAGTTTAGCAATCAGTTCATCATTACCTCCAAGTATTCTACAGACTCCACTCTTAAATTCAAGCAAATAACCTTTATCATTGAGTTGACCAACACTTAAAAGATTATGCTTAAGACCATCAACCCAAAATACATCATCAATATTACTCTCCCCATTTAGTGAGATAGAACCTTTACCTTTCACCATGCAAGGAGAGTTGTTTCCAAATCTAACAACACCTCCATCAAATTCATTAAGGGTTATGAACTTACTTTTATCTTTGGTCATGTGATGTGAGCAACCATTTTCTATAATCCACTCATCACTATTCTCCATATGAGATACTAGTGCCTTTTCATCTGACAGTTCCTCCTTCATGGCTATAAGCACAACGTATTCATTATCATCTTCTTCTTCCGACTCCTCATCAATCACACCTTCATCTATTGCAACATAAAAATATTTATTGCCCTTTCCTTTGAATCTTCTAAAATTTTCATTCTTATCGGTGTTAGGGCAGTTAGTAGCAATATGACCAATTTTAATACAAGAGAAATACTTCAAAGGTAGCTTTCATTTATACTTACTAGTGCTTGTTGGAAATATCTTGCTAACAATGCTTCAAGTTCCATCAATTTATCTTCATTGCCTTCATTTTCTCGATTACTTCCATGAATTCTCCTGCACTCATGATTTTGACATATATCTTTTCCTTTTCTAGCAGATGAACTGGTAACAGAAGCTTTAAAGGAACATTCAGTAGATTTTGCCACACTATTATCAAAACTATTTAATTCAAAAGTTATAAACTTACCAATCAATGAGTCAGCAGTTACCTTATCCTTTGACATAGATCTAAGTTCTTGGATTGCCGATACTCTTATAGCATACTGAGGTTGAATAGTTGTGAGAATTTTATTTAGTATTGTATCATCTTCTATTTTGCCTCCAACACTCTTTATGCTGCAAACAACTTCTTTGATTCTCTGACCATACTGTCCAATATTTTGTAATTCAAACATTCTCATGTCATCAAACTTTCCTCTCAAGCTTTCCTCTTTGGCTCTTTGAACATGCTCATCTCCTCCATAGATTGTCTCTAAGTTTTCCCAAACCTCATTTGCAGTTTCCAATCCTTGAACATCAATATATGCTAAATCAGATAAAGTACTTACAATAGATTCTAGGGCTTGTATTTTTTCTTGTTGTTCTCTGAGTTCATCTCATGTCAAGGGAGTAGTGGTAGGAGAAACACACGTTTTTTCAATTTTCTTCCAATATTGTGCACCAAGACCTTTGATGTAGATCTTCTTTCTTTCTTTCTAGATCTTGTAGTTATCCTTGTTGAACTTGGGACCCACTTTCTTCATCATCTTGAATTTCTTAGAATCTTTTCCTCAAGTGGTTAGGATTTTACACACAGAGGACCAAATATCTGATACCAATTGTTAATCCTATGAGTATTCAATTAATACTAAGAGGGGGGGTGAATCAGCATTAAGACCAATTGAAACTTTAACTCAAAAAAAAACTTATCTCAGATTTGAAATATCTCAACTTCTGTAATCAGATCTAATAACCTCCTTATCAGATTTGTTTAACACATTTAATCAAATCATTTACCAAAAATTTCACCACCAAAGCAATCATATAAACATGATCATTTACCAACTCATTAGTTCCTTATCAATCAGTTCAAAAACTTTCTCAACCAACTTCTTATTACTACTGGTAACCTCTGATAAACTTCTGATAAAAGATCATAACCAGTGTCTCATAAATAATGAATGAAATGAAATATAAACAAGAACATCACATGAAAAACATTCCACACATGAACACCATAAGTTTTTGATGTGGAAACCCAAATAGGAAAAAACCATAGTGGGAGTTGGCACCCACAAATATTTGTACTCTTTCGGAGTACGTTATGTTAGTAGCTTGCAATACGCGTGGTTAGGAGAAGACCCTATTAGGAGTCACCCGATTGGGGGATTTGCCTTGCAACCCACCTAGGAGCTTGATGATCTACTAGGATCAACCCTATGAGAGGATTTAACACTCTTTTGAGAGCTTCCCTATTAGGGGACTTAAATGTTTCAGGCCTACCTACTTGGTTAAGAGATTTAACTTGTTGTAACTGTTAGGGAACAACAATAAAAGAATGATCTGTTACTTGAACTTCTTTGCTTGCTTGATCAGATCCAGTTATACACAACACTCTGCAACTCTAAGGAAGATCTCACACTTTACTTGGACAACTTAACAGATTCTCTAAGACCACCGACAAAATGAACATCAACTATGTCAACATAAATAGTCATCTCAACTAGGTAGGTCACAAAACCCTAATTACATCTTGAATTCAGAATTAGATCATAAGAGATAATCATATATCATTATACAAATCATTACAACAAATTAAAATACAATATCAATCGTTGGTTAATCATAACCCATCATGGAAATCCGATTTGTAACCACAAAACACTCTACTAAGCATTTCGCTGATTCCCAACAAAATATTCCTTGAATCGTGCCAAAACAGCTATCAAATATTTCACATGGGTTGCGTCATGTTACTAGCTTAATGTAGACTTGTCGTTGATCATCGTCATAATTAAAATCATTACCGGTTTGAAGATTTCATCATTGGTCCTTAAACCCTACTAAAACCTTAGCAAAACTTCATCAGAAATTTGAAACACACCTTCTGGTAATCATCACAAGTTTCAGTTCCAGACACATACACCTTTCCATAATACAATATCACCATCCAAACCACAAATCACCAATCATCGCCAATCGATTGATCCAATCAAAACAACTATGTTTTACTAGTTAAAGTCCTATTTCACAGACTTTGGTTATTTGTCGGTAAACCCTATCTTCCGATAAACCAAATCACTTAGATGAAAAAACAAAACATTAGAAACATCAGTTGACATCAGCTGCCATCAATGACAAGACAAATAATTGATAATGAAATCTATTCATAGAATCTCAATCTCTTCATCACAAATAGACTTTTATCCTTTACCATTGCAGTCATCCAACTTCAACTGCATCACCTGATCTATATCAGATATGCCAAATGCCAACATGTTTACCATTAATAGTAATACTTATTTTTCTACAAATTGGACCCACCTCTTCTCCTACAAATTTTATTGACCCATCGTCATACTTATCAAAGTTAATGAACTTCCCTCTATCACCTATCATATTGTTTGAACATCCATAGTCAATAATCCAAGCCTTTTGTTCAATTTTAGCATGTAAAGTAGCTCTTTATTTTATTGGGTTTCCACCACCTGATCTTCTAGATCTTCCTTTATCCTTCTCCTTTATAACTGATTAAAAAACTCTTCATTTACATCATCACCATCTTCATCCTTAGATGAATATGCATCCATTGAGCAAAACCCCCTTTTTCCTTCATCTCTATCATCTATCTTTTTGTCTCTATCATTTCTTTTATATACCCTTCTTATCACCATCACCTAATCTGTTGTAGTCTTCCTTATACATACATCTATAATCATAATAGCCAATTTTTTCACAATTAAAGAATTTAAAGGGTAGCATACCTTTGTACCTTCTCTTCACAAAGTTTTCTTCGATTTCATCCATTTCTTCATTTGCCTCTGGTTTGTCTTTAGGCTTCCTTGACACATTGAATGCACTCTCTTTCCTTTCCCAATTAATATCATTTATTTCAACAATCTCATAGGATGATAGTGAACCAAGGAGTTGGTCTACTATGTACTTATCCAATTCATGAATTTCTTCAATAACACATTTCTTGGGTTTATAGGTTTTTGGTATAGTCAAAACCACTTTTCTCACAACATCACTTTCTTCCATTTTTCCATGGACTCCTTTAATAGAATTTACTATTTCATTCACTTTGTGTATATAGTCTTCAATATTATCATTATTACATATTCTCAAGATCTCAAACTTGGGCATCACGTTTGTAAAGTGGTGAAATTATGGTTTCAGCCACAAGATGTAGTTTAAGCCACCAAATTTCACTAGGGCACCTTAATTAAAAGAGGATTGAAATCCCATAGATCTAGCCACAAATCAACAAGGATAAGGTTGAGAATTCTTATTGGATTTGGTTTTGGAAGATGGAATTGATCTAACCTCTTTTAAAATTGAATTGTTGAAATTAGGGTAAATATGCTGAAATGAAGGCAAAAATGTGGAAACAGTGAGCTACAGTCATTGAAATGAACCACAAACTTGGATTTGAAGATTATGAGAGTATTCAGACCTGTTCCCAAAAGGAGATCCTAATTCGTAGGAACCATGGAGGTGGTCTCCTTGGTCCTCCGTACTTTTCGCACTCTAATGGGGGATTGATTTGCCACTGTAAATAATGCCAATTCTAAAGATCATAGCTATGTGCCTACTTACTACACACATAAAGAAGGGGAAATAGGTTGGGAATAGGAGTTTTCCTAAGTCAAACCCCAGTTTAGGAATTAAACTTGAATGAAATTGAAAATATTAAAATAAATGATGGAAGGATATACTTCAGATCTGCAATGGTTGATAATGATGCTTTGCTTCTTGAATGCAATCACATATGTTGTATGAAATGGCATGAAAATGAAAAAACCCTAATCACACACACACACATATGAATGATGTAATGTTGCTCCACAATTGATGGATGAAGAATATGTAGCCTTGAAGATCTTTGTAAATGCTTGATGATGAATTCTTGAATGCTTTGGGGTGAATAGGTTGGAGAATTTGAATAAAATGAACTGATTAATTCCTTTATAAATGATATCCAAGGTCAAATTATTGATTAGGCTAAACTCCAATGATTATATAGAGCCACCAACCTAACTTTCTGTCGGAGAGATGGGTTAGACCCTCCCCTAAGAAAATGGGCCCCAAGGAGGGGGACCAACGTGTTGGGCGCCATGGTCTAGGAATAGGGCACTAGTGCCATAGTCCTCCTCACTTAGGGACAAAAATCAAGGTCTATGAAGGAGGACACATCTCCAAGGAATCATTTTGAAGGTGTATGATGCATCAAAGATGGACTTAAGGCACTGAATGGAACTAGATAGGAGATGAGGGGAGACATGCTAGGAACACAAAATGAGGTGTAAATTGGTTTGGTGACAATTTATGATGCTACGAGGCTAATTATCATGTCTTTCTTTGTTTTAAGATCTCCTTCATATGCATATCTTAGTTTGTCACATACATATTTGGCAATTTCAATTTTGTACTTTAGTAAATACTGTATTGCTTATACAACTAATAATTGCACTTGTAGCCTTTGTATTGTTCTCATGATTCTTAGCCTCATCTAGAGTCAAAGGGCTATTCTCTAGAATGTTATAGTCCATCTTGACAATTTCCTAGATTCCATTTGGAAAGTTCCCAAATAGCATTCCATCCTCTCAATCTCATAAGAGTAGTTTGTGCCATCAAACTTTGGTGCTTTGTAGCTAGACTCCCATTCCAATTCAGATCTACCTCAAACAATTAAGAATCACTAAGAGGAACCTTTCTCAAATACAAATTGTTGAACATACTATAGGACTAAGAGTTCTGGAATCCAATAACACTGAAAGGAGGAGGGTGACTCGTTGTTCTACTGGTAACACTAGTTTTGAACTAATTGCTTATTAACCGGTTAAGAGTAAACAAAATTAAAGTGCATACACCAATAACACATAAAGATGCAACACCATAACACTAATATTTATATGTGGAAAATCTTGCAAAGGGAAAAACTAGGGTGGGTTTGATACCCACAATATCTATATACTTGATCAAGGTATATAAATATTGCATGAAGGGGATTGCACATGCAATCGGGCCAACCGCCTAGAGCTCACTGCTCAACACAAAAAGATAAATCTCATTGACATACAAATAATTACAAAGTAATTATAAGAATAATTAACTTATAAGATGCATCTGACCATGTTGGATAAGTTCTGGTTCATGCTCTGATAACCTTCACTGTGTAGTGGTTTGTTGATGCTCTATTCTCTGGTTGGGCTGTGCACATAAAACTACACACAAAATCTTCCATTCATTGACCCTGATAATCTCTGAATAATTCACAACCAAAATTGCATTACCAAAACTTATTAATCCATCGCTGAAAGGATCTCCTTAAATATCCTCCTATCTTCCACCATGTCAGCTTCAATGAAAAGTATAAACCTGTCGGCTGCCGGATCATAATGAATTTTAAACATAATCCCAATGATCATGTCGACTTTCATACGTTACCATAAATTCAATGAAAGAAATAATCGGGGCCATAATATATCCTAGTTGTGCTATCCATTATCAGGTTCCAAATACAAGTTACAGGGATCAGGACATAGCTGGTTGTGAAGCAAAGTGAATACCGATTAAGTGTAATGAATGTAGATTAACCTAAAAAATGCAAAGCAATGAAATAATGAATCCAAATAGAGAATATATACACCTAAATGTGAGTTCCCATGAGTTTCCATCGATGACAACCCAAAATGCCATTAGCTCCTACCTGATGAGTGTCAATTGCCAACAATCTCCCCCTTTGGCATTGATGGTAACACTCATGGGAAAAATGGTGTTGTCACTTAGTTTGCCTCTAAATCTGCACATCTGCCTGACCTGTACATAAATCTTCTATATGCATCTGATGCTCCCCCTGAGTACTATATACATTTTTCACTTTATTCCTCCCCCTTTGACATCAATGACAAAGTGGGGTGCTCACAAAGAATTTTGTACAGTTATAAACATAAGCTAGTTCTATAGAAGTTTCAAAATGTCTACATACATAGAATTCAAAAATGAAAAGTAGGTATCCCAACCTTGCTTAAGGGAGTCAAGAATGGAGATGAATCCATTCAAGATACTGGCATAATATTTAATTTATTCTGATGTCTCAAGATCATCCTTCTGCATGTTAGAAATACACTCAGTCTTATGAAACAATAAATTATCCAATCGAGGACTAATGAAATTGTGGAGCTCATTTGCTCTATTTATTATATTGTCCCTTTCCTTCTCTAGTTTTAAAATTTGATCCATAACTATCGAAATTGGACCATCCAAAGAACTTGTTAGGTTAATTGTTGGGTTGTAAGAGTTGGAAATTTGAGTCAAATTATTCCTACAATCAGACAGTTGCCTGTCTATAGGAGCTATGACCTTACCAAAATCTAGACAAGTCTTATATACTCTACCTCCCTCTGCCAACACTACATCAATGGATTGCAAGCAAGTTTGGAGTTTACCCTTGTCAAACTCAATCATCTACAATAATGTCTGCTTCTAGGCCTCAACAAATTTATCTTTAGCCTCTATCAATGAAATTTTTAGTAGAGAATCATAATTCTTGGGAATAAAATTAATAATCTCCTCCAATTTACTAGATGAGCTTTCACTCTCTTGTGCTTGGAATTTTGGCACCGACCAGTTCAAAACTTCAAAACTATGTTCAATTAATTTCCCATCTTTTGACTCTTCTTGAGCCAACTCCTAGGTTGTCCATGCTTGAAATGTTGCTGCCGCCAAAATTTTCTCAGCCGGTGACATCTTGTGGTAGGTTTTATCAAAGCTGATAGAAAATTGTGACAAGTTCCCTTGGGTTATGGTTGAGGTGTCAATTTCCAAACTGAAAGAGATAACTACCATAGTTTCCTTACCCTTGTCTATCAGAGAGGTAACCTTAGAATCCTTTAACTCTTGTGCACCGGTGGCTTCACCACTTGGTGCCCTATCTAGATCTTGAATATCCTCTACAACCTTATTATCTAAATCCTTATCTACATTTGACTCTATATACTCTGCATTCTATACATTATTAGTGGGTCTATCCTCTGCTGCAAAATTTGACTCACTAGCTAGTACAGTGGTAGCTGGTGGAGTTCTAGCTGGTTGCTCAGTATCTACACTTGGTTGTTCTATATCTGTCGGTTTCTTATCTTTCGACAGCTGAATATTCTAAGACTATACAAAAATGGCACTCAATTCATAACCGAAACTCAAAAGAATCCTTACCCAAATATCTATAGTTTCCTTTCGGATCTCCTCAAACCTTTCCAACATTAGGTTATTTATTTTGTGCTTAGGATTGAATTCAGATGAGCCAGTTTTATTTATTAGATCTGCCATCTCTTGAGGGGTTATAGTTGGATAGAGATTAACAAGTTCTGTCTCTTTTATTTGCCGGTCCAGAATCTGAGCATATAATTTTCTAGCCTCTAACTTATCATACAACTCCTTAGACAAAATTTTCTCAAGTTCAATCAATACCCTACTAAAAGAATCGAGATATTAAAGAATTTCTTCCTCAATTTTCTTTTTGTCCTTCTCATCAAATCCATGAAAGAATGAAGAAATTTTATCGAAGTTACAATCATTAATAATTTGATCAATTAGATCCTGAGCGTCCAATTTCATCTTACCAATTCTTCTTGGCTTCTAGTTTGGGCTGCTCATCAGATTTAGGTTTACACTCATGTATAATTGTGATTTTAGGTTTTTGGGGAATCTCCTTAATAGGTTATTTCTTTTTCTCCTCCTTCTTCTCCCTCGCTACTCTAGCAAAAACTCCTCTCTTCTTTGGAAGTTCCTTTATATCCTCATTGGATTCTGTTTCCTCATAAGAAACAATCATATATTTCTGGGTAGCCTTTTGCTTTCTCTTAGATGACTCAGCCAATTTAGGACTAGAAGGCTCAACTACAAATTCTTTTGGTTGCTTGGAATTCTCTCTCTATACCGGGACCACATTGGGAGTGGCCTGAGTTGCCTTCCAGGCTTCCCTTTCCTCTTTCCTCTGATCTTCAAGGATTTTGACTTTTTTTTCAACTTCTCCCTTGTCATGTCCTTCACTTATAATATTTTTGGCTGCAACCTTAGTCATCTTATTCCTAATAGTCGATGCAACCTATTCTTGTGGGGTTGTTCCAAATTTATCCTCTTTATCATCTACTGGTGCTTGCAGTAAGTGTTGTACATAGACATCTAGTGTGGCCTTGTCCACCTCATAACCCATAGGTATGATCCATATAATTATGAGTTGTGCAACTTCCATCATGCATTCATCCTTGTTAACCATAAAACATATTCGATCGTTATATTTTTTTATTATAGAATTTGGAATTGTAGATCTGTTTTTCATTTCTTCTTGGAAGGTTTTGAAAAATTCCCATAAATTAGCCTTACTTAACTTATCTCCTTGCCTATCCAAAATTTGAGCTATTTGAGTAGCTACCAGATGGTCAAAAACCCATTGAATCTTCCCATAGCCGGGAATAATGCCCAAAAAGTAAAATTACAGACATATAATAAAAGAGCCCGTACTAGAAAGTATTTCTCTTATCTTTCTTGATTTTTTGGAGGTTTATCATAAGCTCTTTCAACATCACACTGTAGAGATTGTAGTATGCATCCTCCTTTACCATTTGATGAGCAATCAAAATATTGTTGTCGAAGACAAAGTTTAGCCTGTTAGACTAATAGACCTTGTAACCAATTATCATCACCATAAAATTGACATCAATTTCTCTTACATCATCAACTCTCATTGAACGTCCATCAAAAGTAGCACCCATAACTTTACAGAGTTCTACATTAGAGAGCTTGCATCGGGGGATGGGTACACCTCCAATTTTGTGTAGATAGGTGACATTCTTGATCACTTCCTCGATGATTTTGTATGGTCTATCCAACCAAATAAATTCTCCTTGAATGCAGCTTAAAATGTGTCGGACACATTTTGCCTCATGAAAAGTGGGAAAATTCAAGAATTGTGTAAAACCCTTCCTCTGCAAGTGGGCAAATTCCGATTTCAGCTGGTTGTTGGTGATCAAGTTTTATGTGAAAATGCAACACAACTGATATCCTTCGAGCTCCTTGATATTGCAATGAATGTATACCCTAATATCTTCTGTGTGAAGAACTCCATGGCCAACACTTGAGAATGCTCCCAATGGTTCATCCAGAATGGATTTGAAGGGATGCTTCTTTAAATTAGGAGGGGGGTGGTTCTTGATTTCCTCAACCAAAGGAGTATCAATGTTGGATGATGAAGCCATGATAATTGGATACTAAAACTAGGGTTTCTGCAAACGAAAAAATACCTTAAGATACTATAGGGAGATGAGATCACTTTTGGAAGAAAGTGCTTGCACAAATCTCCTTGAACACTAAATTTATTTTGAAATCACTCATCTGAATGCTCGATTATTGTGTGAAGAAAATAACTTTACTTTTCCCTTTCTATCCCTGTTAACCTTATTTTTCACTATCATAAATGTTGTCGGTTAGGCTAACTAGCTCACATAGTCTGCGAGTAGGTTCCGATAAGCATTCGAAATTCCCTGAGTACCCATCCACAATCAGAATTCTCTAACTGCAAATCTAATCCAGGGTATTTGCATGATCTTCAATGATTTGCCTACCCTTGAGGCAGAGAACCTTAGTTACTGGTTGTGTCTACTACTAGTGCAAGACCCGATGACTCTACCGGGTGTTCTTCTTGTGGTGTATCAAATCTCCTTACCTATCTTTTCCCATGCTATTTTCTAATGTCTTCCACGTTTTTTCTTTCCCTTCTCATTTGCATTTCCATTAGTTACCAGTGTGTTCTTACTTCTGCAATATTTAGCATTATGTCCAATCTTGTTGCATGCATAACAAACAATATTGTTCTTCTGAATCGCTTTGTTAAACCCTTGATTTCCTTGATTTCCTTTTGATATGCATTGGTTATCCATATGTCCAAATCTACTACATGCATGACATATTACATTTCCAAGACCGGTGAATGATTCATTGTTCTGATTATTCTTATTTCTGCACTAGCCATATGACCATATTTATTATAGACAAAGCAAGTGCCATTGAATTTGTAAGCATTAGGCTATCTTACCAGTGATTTCTAGTTCTAATTATTGTCATGATTCTACTTATGTCTGAATGAATGATCTTGTTGTGCAGTACCAAAGCTTTCTCCTTCTTCATAACTAAGACCTCTCTTATCATTAGCATCTCTCTAATTCTTCAGTAGTTCATCACGTTTAGTAGAGGTATCTTTGAACTTGTCCTTGTACTCATTTGCAGTGACCAAGTCATCTCTCGTGATTATGATCGGTCTCTCAAGTTCTTGTTCATTGTTCTAGGACTGGACCAATTCAAGTTTCAACAAATCATTCACATGTGTCAGTCTGTTGCATTTATCAGATCTATCCTTCAATGCTTGAGCTTGTTGGCATATGTGCAGAGCTTGATGACATGATGATATTGTATGTTGTCATTGATGTCAATATGCTGAAGTATGAACTAGTATATTGATGTAAGCAAACTGGCAAGTGAACCGGTATGATATGTGAACCAATATATGTGAAAGAGTGAAGCAATATGTTGGAATGAGAACTGGTGTATGGGAATTTTTGTATTGGGGTTTCAGTTGGCATGACTACCAGTTGGTAGTCTTAGTTTCAGGGTTTCTGGTTGATACATTCCAAGCCTATGTGATTCAATCAATAACATCTTGTGATGAGTTAGCATTATTATGAAGATCAGATCGTGTTGCCATGTCATCCTTGAGTGTGTGAAGGATTTCCTTGAGGATCTTGCATGAAGAAGATTGATCCTATCTACCTCAGGAATGTGTGAAGTCTCTATAAACGGTGGAGAGCACATGATGGGTTATCATCTTCCTAAAGTGGCAAAGAATGAACATTTGAGAACATCTTGAGATTTGTTCAAGACTGTTGTATTCAATGTAGTGTGATTAATGGTCAGGATTGAACTGACTGAATTGATAAACCTAAATGTTTAGGGTTTAGGGTTTATGCTACCGACCTATATTCCTATAAGGTCGATGATGTTTTTCATTTTGAATTTGTTGGCAAATGTTATGTGTCTATCCAAGTGAAGAGATACCTAATTCTTGCCAGACCAGAGAAGTGTGTGGATACCTGCAGAGTGTGATTGCAGAAGTAAAGGAGCTAAAGAGGATCTATCTTGGCATTATGTGCTGATATCAGATCAGTGATTTACCTGTTGACTCCTAACCATTTCAGCAGTTGGAAAATCCCCTAATCGAGTAGCTTTAACAAGCTTTTGTGTAAATCCTTTAACAGGGTGACTTAACTCAATGAGTTCTTGAAATCCTCTTGCGAGGTAACCTTGAACAGGGTTCTAACCTTTAACCGGGTATTTAGCCATCCCTTAACCGGGTGATCCCTAGCAGGATCGGTTCCTAACAGAACCTATTGTAAACTCTTTAACCAGACTAGGCTCCTAACAGAGCGGACTTAAGAAGAGTTCAAAGAATAGCTTGTGGTTATTCATCCCCATCGTGGTTTTTTCGAGTTGGGTTTCCACGTGAAAAATCAGTGTGTCATGTGTGATGCTTTTCATGTGATGCTTTAATTTTTTTTGTCAAGTGGTAATGCATTTTGGTCCAATGGTCATTATATTTCTGATGATGTATTACTTGTTTATGCATACGGGTGAAGTGGAAATGAGATATTAGATTGTGTGGAGATCTAAGCGTTACAAGTTTATGTCTTTCACAATCTCACTATGTTTTACCGGTAGTGCCCTGATTTAGAATGGTGATACTATTAACTAGTTAAGTGCAGTATTTGCAGTCAAACTAGTTTAGGGAAAGTTTGTTTTGCCTATACCGATTCACCCCCCATCTCAATACTAGTTTGGTACTAACTGTTCATCATTATTCATCAATTGGTATCAAAGCATCTTCTAGGTCCTCTGTGTTGTAAGCTTAAGTGCTTGAGGAAAAGATCCTACTCTAATGATGAAGAGGGAAGGTCCAAAGTTCAACAGAAATAACTTTGAGATATGGAAGGATAGAATCAATATCTACATTAAAAGCATGGGTGCTCAACATTGGAGATATGTTGAGAATTCTTATGTTATCCCTATCGGTACTCTCACCGATGATCAAAGAAGAGAGATTCAGGAGAATCGGCAAGTAATGGAAGCCCTAATCAGCAGTCTATCTGACATTGAGTTTATTGATGTTCAGGATAAAGACAATCTCAAAGAAGTATGGGATTCTCTGGAGAATATCTATGGTGGTGATGAGCATGTGAAACAAGCTAAGGAAGAGAGCCTTAGGGGAAAGTTTGAAGACATGCATATGGTTGAAGGAGAGACCATTCAACAATATGGAATAAGAATGAAAACTGTTGTTGGAGACATTAAGAGTGTAGGAGGTAAAATAGATGATTCCATTGTTGTTAGCAAATTCTTGAGATCTTTGTTACCAGTCTATGCAATAAGGGTTGCTTCTATTCAGGAGTTGAGGTCTATAGAGAAGACAGAGGTATCCCTAGAGTCCATCATTGCTAAGTTGACTGCATATGAGCTAAATAATTATGATGGCAGTATTCAGAAGACTGAATCAACCTTTAGAGCATCCGCTGCACCATCTAGAAAGGGAAAAGAAGCTAGTACCAATTGTGAACCAAGACAAAGTAGAGAAATGGATGATGAGGAGATCCTGATGGAATTTGAAGATCTTCTTGCCAAGAGACTTCATAAGGGAACTGGTAAATATAGAGGTAAGCTCCATTTGAAATGCTTTTCTTGCAATAGGATAGGACACATTGCTGTAAACTATCCTAATGGTGACAATAAGGACAAACCAGAGAAGTTCAAGAAGTTCAAAGGAGGAAATAAGAGAAACTGTTTTGTAGCAGTTGATGAAGGTGTCACGGATGAGGAATCACAAGATGAAGAAAGTGAAGACATTGTGTTTGTACCAGTTAAGGAAGATGTGTCAGACAAGAAGGATCTTGTCTCCCGCTTTGATAATTCCAATGAGTGGATTATTGATAGTGGTTGTTCTCACCACATGACTAGTGACCAGAGTAAGTTTCTGTCTCTGGAAGAGTATGATAGTGGTGTGGTCCGATTTGGTAATGATACACCATGTATGGTAAAAGGTAGAGGGTCCATCTCTCTAAATGGAAAAAGAAGTGCTCATAATGTGTATTGGGTAGAAGGTCTTAAGCACAACCTTTTGAGTGTTGTCCAACTAAATGATAATGAAATCACTCTAGAATTCAAAGATGAAGTGTGCAAAATAAAATAAAAGAGTGGCAAACTGATGGCCACCGGTATGCAGACCAGAGGTAACTTATTTCAGCTAATGCAAATATCAATACATGTCTAATGGCTAAGTTTGATGATATCTGGATATGGCATAGGAGACTCTATCATGTAAACTTTGATAATATTGTGAAGGCCAGTAAAACCAAGGCAGCTAGAGGATTGCCTACGCTAAGAAAACCAGAGAATCCTTTGTGCAGAGAGTGTCAACTGGGGATAATGTCTTCCTCAACCTTCAAAGGTAAATCTTTCACTATAGACAATTTACTTGATCTTGTGTATACTGATTTGTGTTGTCCTATGAAAACTAGGAGTGTGCAGGGAGATAGGTACTTCATGATTCTCATTGATGACTTCTCAAGAACGATGTGGCTCACATTCTTGAAAGACAAGTCTAAAGCCTTTGGAAAGTTCAAAGCCTTCAGAGCACTGGCTGAAAAAGAAAGTGGTAAGAGAATCAAATGCTTTAGAACTGACCAAGGAGGTGAGTTCACTTCTAGTGAGTTCAATAAGTACTGTTGAGAAAATGGTATCAAGAGGAAACTGTTTGCCCCTCGAACTCCACAGCAGAATGGCCTACCAGAAAGGAACAACTGGACTATAGTTGAAGTAGCCAGAACCATGCTGATTCAAGGAAATGTGGCTCACACTTTTTGGAGAGAAGTGGTGAGCACTACAGTCTACACAATGAACCGAGTACTCATCAAGAAAGGTAAGGACAAAACACCTTATGAGTATTGGACCGGTAAGACTCCTGTAGTAAGCTACTTTAGAGTGTTTGGTAGTAAGTTTTATATCAAGAGGAGTGAACACCAGAGCAAGTTTGATGCAAAATGTGATGAGGGAATATTCTTAGGGTATTCTACCAAGAGAAAAAATCTCAAGTGTTTCAACAATAGGACTCAGAGAATTGTTGAATGTATCAATGTTAGAATTGATGAAACTTCTGAGAAACCTGAGGAAACTGATAGTGAGCAAGTAGTAGATGAACCGGTTGTAACCTTCTAGGAACCAGTTGCAAGACAGTCGAGTACCAGTAAGAGTGCTTCTACATTGATAGATGCTGATGCTGATGAAGATGAGGATGAAGAAGAAAAGCAAGAGGAATCTGTTAAGATCATTCCTAGGTATGTAAAGTTGAATCATGATCCAAAGCAGATCATAGGAGACAAGGATGCAGGAATTCTTACAAGAAGAAAGGTCAGAGAAAACTCTTGCATGATCTTTGAATTTGAGCCTAAAACATTTAAAGAGGCACATAAAGACGGAGACTGGATCAAGGCAATGGAAGAGGAACTTGATGAGATAGAAAAGAATGGCACATGGTCTTTGGTACCCAGACCTGAGCATAAAAATGCCATTGGCACCAAATGGGTTTTCTGAAATAAGTTGAATGAAGATGGCACAGTGGTAAGAAACAAAGTCAGACTGGTGTGTAAGGGATATGCTCAAGAAGAAGGAGAAGACCATGGAGAAACCTTTGCTCCAGTAGCTAGATTGGAAGGAGTTCATATGCTTCTTGCATATACAGCCTTCAAGGGATTCAAAGTATATCAAATGGATGTAAAATCTGCATTTCTGAATGGAGTACTTGAAGAGGAGGTGTATATAGAGAAACCAGATGGGTTTGCCCTATCAGAGAATAGTGACATGGTGTGTAGGCTACATAAAGCCTTGAATGGATTGAAGAAGGCACCTAGAGCATGGTATGAATGCTTACACTCCCATCTTGTGAAGATTGGATTTGAAAGAACAAGTGAAGATAGCAATATCTATTTGAAGTCAGAAGGAGATCAGACTCTGACCTGTGAAGTATTTGTTGATGACATAATTTTTGGTGGAGATGACAAGATGAGTCATGATCTTGCAGATGAGATGAAGAAAGAATTTGAGATTTCACTTATAGGGGAGATTAAGTTCTTCATTGGACTACAAATTCAACAAATGAAAGACGGTATCTTTATCACTCAGTCCAAGTATGTCGAAGAGGTGTTGAAGACCTTTGGCATGGAAGACAGCAAACCGGTTGGTACACCGATGATGACCGGTTGTAAATTGTCAAAAGAGGATGACTCAGCATTGGTGAATGAGAAGGAATACCAATCAATGATTGGTAAGCTGCACTATGTAGTACATACCAGACTGGACATTGCACATGTAGTGGGCATTACTGAACGGTTCCAAAAAAGTCCAAGAGAATCCCACTTGGTAGAAGTCAAGCGGATTCTTAGATATCTGAAGGGAACTATTGACTATGGATTGTGGTATCCATACAGTAATGATTTTGACCTCAAAGTGTTTACAAATGCTATTTGGGTTGGTAATGTGGATGATCTGAAGAGCACAACCAGTGGTGCATTCTTTCTTGGTGGTAGACTAGTCTCATGGATGAGTAAGAAGCAGAGTTGTATCTCTCAGTCTACATCAAAAGTGGAATATGTTGCAGCATTTATGAACTGCACTTAGACAATATGGATGAAGTATGTATTAAGTGGTTTCAAAGTTCCTGTATCTAAACCGGTGAGTATATTTTGTGACAATACAAGTGCAATTAATATTTCCAAGAATCTAGTTTTGCATGCTAGAACCAAGCACTTCGAGCTCAAGTATCATTTCTTGAGGGAGAAGGTTCAAAGAAAAGAGGTTGTATTGGAACATGTTTCTAGTAAGGAGCAGTTAGCAAACATATTCACCAAGCCTCTACCGAAGGCTACATTTACCTATTTAAGAGGTGAATTAGGGGTGTTTCCCCTTCAAAAGGTGAACTAAAGGTGTGTGCTCCACATCAGTCACGTATTGCATTGATAAATCTTTTTCAGGATTGGTGTGTTCAAGAATGCTACTCCTGAGGGGGAGCAGCATAGTGGAACATAGTTGTTTGTGCCTCCACTTTGGCATTATTGTCAAAGGGGGAGAAGATGTGAAGAGGAGAATATATCTACAATATTGGGGAGAAGATGTGAAGCCAAGAGATATATTTGTATATTGCCATCAATGCCAAAGGGGCAGATTGTTGGAATATGTGCAGAGCTTGATGACATGATGATATTGTATGTTGTCATTGATGTCAATATGTTGAAGTATGAACCGATATATTGATGTAAGAAAACTAGCAAGTGAATTGGTATGATATGTGAACCGGTATGTGAAAGAGTGAAGCGGTATGTTGGAATGATAACTGGTATATGGGAAGTTTTGTATCAGGGTTTTAGTTGGCATGACTACCGGTTGGTAGTCTTAGTTTCAGGGTTTCCGGTTGATACATTCCAAGCCTGTGTGATTCAATCAATGATATCTTGTGATGAGTTAGCATTGTTATGAAGATCAAATCATGTTGCCATGTCAGCCTTGAGCGTGTGTAGGATTTCCTTGAGGATCTTGCATGAAGAAGATTGATCCTATCTACCTCGGGAATGTGCGAAGTCTCTGTAAATAGTCGAGAGAACGTAATGGGTTATTAGCTTCCTAAAGTGGAAAAGAATGAATGTTGGAGAACATCTTGAGATCTGTTCAAGACTATTGTATTCAATACAATGTGATTAACGGTCAGGATTGAACCGATTGAATTGATAAACCTAAATGTTTAGGGTTTAGGGTTTATGCTACCAACCTATCTTCCTATAAGGTCGATGATGTTTTTCATTTTGAAGTTATTAGCAAATGTTATGTGTGTGTCCAAGTGAAGAGATACATGATTCTTGCTAGACCAGAGAAGTGTGTGGATACTTGCAGAGTGTGATTGCAGAAGCAAAGGAGCTAAAGAGCATCTACCTTGGCATTGCGTACCGTTATCAGATCAGTGATTTACCTATTGACTTCTAACCATTTCAGCGATTGGAAAATCCCCTAACTGGGTAGCTTTAATAGGCTTTTGTGTAAATCCTTTAACAGGGTGACTCAATTCAATGAGTTCTTGAAACCCTCTTTTGAGGTAACCTTTAATAGGGTTCTAACCTTTAACCGGGTATTTAGCCATCCCTTAACCGAATGATCCCTAGCACAATCGGTTCCTAAATGAACCTATTGTAAAGTCTTTAACTGGACTAGGCTCCTAACAAAGCGAACTTCAAAAGAGCTCAAAGAATAACTTGTGGGTATTCATCCCCATTGTGGTTTTCCCAGTTGGGTTTCCACGTAAAATATCAGTGTGTCATGTGTGATTCTTTAATATTATCCATCAAGTGGTAATGCATGTTGGTCCAGTGGTCATTATATTTCTGATGATGTATTACTTGTTTATGCATACGGGTGAAGTGGAAATGAGATTTTAGATTGTGTGGAGATCTAAGCATTACCAGTTTATGTCTTTCACAATCTCACTGTGTTTTACTGGTAGTGCCCTGATTTAGACCGGTGATACTGTTCACCAGTTAAGCGTAGTCTTTGCAATCAAACTGGTTTAGGGAAAGTTTGTTTTGCTTGTACTTATTCACCCCCCCTCTTAGTACCAGTTTGGTACTAACTGTTCATTATTATTCATCAGAGCTAGGTTTTCTTCATTTTTCTTTATGTTCTCAATCTCCTTGCACATTATCATGGTTAGGGCTTGCATCTCATTCTTCAAGATAGTGTTCTCCTAAGAGAGTTTTTGACATTGATCCTTTATAGCATCTTCCTCATCACTGTTCTGATTTTGCAATTGATCACAAGGTTCCTTTCTCTTAGCCTTAATAACTAAAATCTTTCCTTGCAATGAAATGGTGTGTTCTCTAGCTTTCTTTAGTTCATTTTTCAATTTACTATTCTCCATCTGCTCATTATGAAGATCCTCAAGAGCAAGTTGAAGTTGTTGTTGCAGACTGGTTTCCATTGATTCCAAATTCTGGATCTTCTTGAAGTGGTTAAACTTCTTTCAAGGATCCAAGCTCAGATACCAATTGTTGGAATCCAAGTTTACTGAGAGGGGGGGGGGTGAATCAGTGTTCTACTAGTAACGTTAATTTTCAACGTATTGGTTATTAATTGGTTAATAGTAAACAAAATTAAAGTGCATACACCAAATAAAACATAAAGAGGCAACACCATAACACCAATATTTATATGTGGAAAACCCTGCAAAGGGAAAAAACATGGTGGGGCTGATACCCATAATATATATACTTGATCAAGGTATACGCATATTACATGAAGGGGATTACACATGCAATCAGGCCAACTACCTAGAGCTCAATGCTCAACACAAAAGGAGAAGTCTCACTGACTTACAAATCATTACAAAGTAATTACAAGAAGAATGAACTTATAACATGCATCTGACCATGCTAGATAAGTTCCGGTTCATATTCTGATAACCTTCACTATGTACCAGTTTGGTGATACTCTGTTCTACTCTGTTCGACTACCACTTAGGTTGTGCATGTGAAACTACACACAAAATATTCCATGCAATGACCAAAATGCTTACCGATAACATCTGAATAATTCACAACCAAATCGCATTACCAAAACTTATTAATCTTTCATTGAAAGTATCTCCTTAAATATCATCTTATCTTCCACCATGTCGGCTTCAATGAAAAGTAGAAACTTGTCAGTTGTCGGATCATAATGAATTTCAAATAGAATCCCAATGATCCTATTGACCTTCACACATTACCACAATTTCCATTAAAGAAATAATCAGATCCATAAAATCTCCTAGCCAAGTCCTATCCATTACCGGGTTCCAAATACACGTTACCAAGATTAGGACTTAGCTGGTTGTGAAGCAAAGTGAATACCAATTAAGTGTAATGAATACCAGTAAACCCAAATAAAGAAAGTAATGAAACAATGAATCCAAATAGAGAGTATATACACCTGAAGGTGAGTTCCCATGAGTTTCCATCATTGACTGTTGACTTGATGATGATTGTAATGTATTCATCACTTGATGTCATTGATGAAACACTCTCACACACATCTGATTACATTGACTACCAGTGTAACTTCAATTGGTTTACACTGTCAATTGGTATTTTTAAGGCTTATCTCTAACTAGTTAGTGTTTGAAGCAGTGTTTTATTTGGTGTCATTGATTCACCCCCCCCTCTCAGTTCTTTTCAAGTCCATCAATTTGTATCAGAGCCAAACTTCTTTGAAGCCTAACCGCTTACAAGGGAGGCCTGAAACTACCATTGGGGACAAGAGCTACTTCAAGATGGCTAGAGAGCTAGAAGCTAGTGGAAATGAAGTTGAATCCCTTAGGGGAAAACTAAAAGCTTCTCAAGTCAAAACGAGAGAGCTATCTAAAAAACTGTTAGAAATATCTAATAATAGTTCTTCAGATGAAGCCAACATTGAAGCTTTAGCAAAAGAAGTTGAAAAGGTGAATGGTGAGAAACTGAATCTGAGGAGAGAGTTAGAAGGTCTCACTATCCGCATGAGTCAGGAAATGGAAGCCAAAAGAGATGTTGAAAATCTTGTCAAGGTAAGAGATCAAGAGATTATAAAGATCAAATAGGAAAAAGACACTATGCATGAGAACTTGATTGCTAAAACAAAAGAAACGGAGAACCTAAAGCTAGATCTTGAGTTGGCATCATCTCTAAAAGAGAACATGTCTAAGCATAATGAAGATCTTGTCAAAAAACTTACTGAAGCCAATGAGAAATTGAAAAAGTTTGCCAGAAGTTCTACTATGCTGGAAGAACAAATTCAATCACAGAGAATGAAGGGTGATATCTCTGGACTTGGTTTTCATATAACTGAAAAAGGTGAATCCTTCGGTACAAAGAATGAATATCGAAAGAACAAAATTGCTCCTAAAGTCAATAAGACTACCGGTAAGAAGGTTTTTAAACCTGTTTACTTTGTTTGTCATAAGCCTAGTCATATTGCAAATGTCTGTAGAGACAAACCTAACAGAAATGCAAATTACAATAATAATGCTAGGTATGTGTCTAGAAAGTTTGAAGGTCATTGCTTCACATGTGGGATGTATGGGCATAGACATATTGAGTGCAGATATGGAGCAAACATGAACTGGTAAACATGAACTAGCAAAGATCCTACGGCAACCAGTTTAGTCCATTCAAAATGGAAAAGGTAACAAATTTTGTTTGCACCTTCTGTAATAACTTTGGTCATGTGGCTATGAATTGTAGAAGAAGAATAGGAAGAGGAAATGCAGGACCTTGGAGATCATCTAATATGGTCTATTATCACTGCAACAAATTGGGGCACTTAGAAAAGTTATGTAGATCAAGAAATAGCAGACCGGTCAACTCTTTCAAGGATCAGAAAGGCAAGCAAAAAGTTGATGTTGAGGAAACCAGAGAGGATATGAACTAGAATTGGAAGAAGAAAAGTGATGATTCACCTAGAGAAGAAACTATTACTTCACCAAGTGGAGAGAACCCAACACTGGTGACTTAAGCCTGTTTAACATGGCTAAGGGGAGCTTAATGGTAAAACATCTCTGGACCCCTTATAAAATGAGCGGGAAAGAATTTTTGAATTTTGAATTTTCATCTTTTTGTTGACGTGTTATCAACTAGTATTTCACTTAAGCAGTGAAATTAGGGTTTGTAACCTAAAATGAGAGGATTTATTATAATTGGTAAAAAGGGATAAAAACAAGTTTTACTTTATCATTTTTACCCTAACTCTTTCAAGAAAAGAAATTTGAAGCAATTGTAGAGCCGAACAAGATTGTCTTGTTGTCAATTGGTGAATTGCTTTGTGATTAGAGAAATTAAGTTGAATCAAAAGTTGCAGAGTGGTAAACCGATGTGCATTTGGGCATTTCAACTGGGAAATGGAGTGACGCGTAAGAAACAAGGTATTTCTTTGAGTATACCGCTTCAAAATTTCCTTATCTAGAATGACATCTACTTCTAAGACTGTAGAGAGGTTGATGATCACTGCTGAGCCTGAGGAAGCCCTAAAGGCAGATGAAATTATGTCTTCTAATGCATCATCGCAAGTCCCGAGTAGTGTTGTGGTGAAAGGTGACTTGTCTAGCTATATAGATTGCAAGATAGAAGATTTAGGAACTCTACACATCTATACATACTGATATCACTCTGTGATAATAACGGAAAAATTGAAACAAAATATGCTAGGGTTTTTCAAAAAGGTTTTCATAATGCCACCTACTTTCTTGAAGATTTTGAGGATGAACACATAAGAATCATTTTGAGTCAATTCCATGGAGATAACATGTATTTAAAAAGGACTCATACAATAACCAAGGAATCTATTAGGGTTGTAATGGGCTATTTCTCAACTGGTGAAATTCCTGTGCTAATAAGAATTTCTAAAGATATGGTGTTCAAATTAACCAGTTGTGCATCTGATAAGCATTCTTTTTCTACCAACAATATTAGAGACCCTAGAGTGAAGCTAGCAACAATGGTGATAGGCTACCGGGTATTTTACTCCAGTAGACTTAACAGTGTTCCATCTACAACAATTCATACAACACATATAATGATTATTGATATTGAAAATTATGATATCTGTGAAGCCATTAGAAGTCAATTATTTCAAAATTTTGAATCCATTAAGAAGGACAACACTCAAAAGTTCAAATATGGTCAGCTATTAGTAGGATTATTTTTCTATTTTCAGAACTTCCTACCGGGAATTGGGGATAGTCAATGGTCAAAAGACCTACCAATCAATGCATAGATCAAGAAGAACATTAAGGCTGTGAAGAATACTTTTTTAGCTGCCTTGAATAAGTAATTTAATGAATTTCAGAAAAAGATGAGCATGAGAATGAGGTTATCTAAAGATGTGGTAAAACATTATGCAAAGGACATATCCTTCATTATTACTACTGACTTTTTCTAAATGCAAGCAATTGAGCCTAGAGAGGAAGAGATAGAAGATATGAGCTATGAGGTTAATCATGATTTACTGGTTGGCTATGCTAATACCCTGTTAGCATCGCCTAAAGATAAACAAAAGGAAAAATTGGACATTGTGGCAGTCCAAGGTGTACCAACAGAAACCAGTACTGTACCTATAGCTAAGGAGAAAGGAAAGAAAAAGAAGTTTGGTGAGAAGTCTCATGTGAAAAATACCACAAGGGTGACTTGGAGTGTCCTAACCAAGAAGGAAATAGCACCTAAAGTATATGTAAAGAAGGAGAGTGTACCAAAGAAGAGAAATCAGAAATTGATTTTGCAACTAGAGTCTGAGGGTACAGATTCTGAAGAAGAACCAAAGAAGGAAAAGGCAATCGACAGAACACCCAAGAAGGTAAAAGTAGTGCCGAAGGAAACTACACCTATAGATATTGCTACCTACAAACCTGATATAGTTTTTGAGAGAACAATGAAGTCATTGGGAAGAAACAGGTTTGACAATGTCAAAGAATATTATGATTCTTTCACTGAAGATGAGAAGAAGCAAGTAATCCAATAGGTGATAACTTATTTGGGTCATTACAATATATTTCCACATGACTTGGAAAAAGATATTTCAATCTCTTTGTATAATAATATTTTAGATAAATGGGAAGAAGCTATTCAATTGGAAAAGTAGATTTTTGATGAAATATTTGTACAATATTTTCCCAACTTATCATTGAATGGAATTAATGCTTTGGTTGAGCAATACAAAGCATATTTTGATTTTAAAATGAGAAGATTGAAGCTTAATGCAGAAAGGGCAGTTATTGAGTCCGAGACACATTAGATAGCCTGTGTAATCAAACAGAGGGAAGAACACATCCACTTTGACAATAACGATGATACTACAGATGATGTTCCTCAACCAGAAATGGATGAAGAGGAGATTGTTCAACCTGACATAGTCTATCCAATCAAGAAGAAGGATGATTTCATTATTCTTATTGATGAAGATGTTTAGAACATAGTAGACCTATCTGGAGACACCACTCCACTAGATATGGAGCCTCCTACAAATACTAAAGTACAAGTTACATTGGCTGATCAACTGGCTACTCAACTGAAAGTGGACAATGAACCGGCAACAAAACAACCAGAGAAACCCCAATCTCTATTGATCAGTGAAAATACTCAAAAGGAGTCTACTGAGAAAGTTGTCACTTAGTTACCTGGAGAGACAATAGAGCTATCATTAAAAGTGTACCCTCTGAACCGGCAAAGCAAAAACTACTTGAAGATGATGATGATGATTCTTTAAGTAATTCTAGATCCATTGACATGAACACCTTGAGTGCATCTGAAATGGTGAAGATTGCTAATATTATACAATCTTGAGCACACAAGAAGAGACTGAAAGAGAAAAGGATTGAAGCAGAGACAATCCAGAATGCAGTAGAAATTTTTTCTAGTTTACTACCAGAAACAACTATTGTACATCTTCCTACACCCATTAGCAAACTTGGTCAGTTAGTTGCCGATGCATCTGATCAAATCAAGTCACTTGAAGATGCTTCTCAAATGTCTGCTGAGAAGAGCCACCAAAAGAAATATGGACATAAACTGGCAAAGAACATTGAAAGTGGCAAAATGGATTTATCTAATAATGGAAGTCTGTTGAAGAAAGCTACTGAATTTGGAGGAAAGTATCTTACCTCTACCTCCAATGTTTCTTTCTTTTACTCTGACATTTCTAAGAGTCAAATTGAAACCGAGCAACAAATGGAAAGAATATGCAAGGCATATGTCCCACTCCAGGACTCCATTCATGCCTTTAACCAATCTATAGATGATTTGCATGATAGATTGGACAAGAATGATATTGAGAAGGTTAAGAGACTCCGATCTCTAAAAGAGCTCAAGAGTCTGCTAATCACCTCATAGGTCGGCATTCTTCAGAGAGCCTACTCCAATGCAGAAGCTATACTTGCTACTCTTGAAAACTGCATGCTAGACTCAATGGAAGAATTTCATTCCGAGTTGATGTCTACATTTGAGTATACTGTTAACATACTAGAATCATAAGAAAATGCTTTATCACAGATGAAGAAGAACTTCAATGATATTTTTATGAGATTAGCCAATGCATGAACTTTTTTTTAAGTTTTAATATATGCTAAACATTTTGATACAGATTTTCAATATATATGTATATATTTTACTTTATCATTTTGGCATTGTTGTCAAAGGGGGAGTAATAATATGTATGTGTGTTTTTGAAAATTTTGTATTTATGCATGCATTAAGGGGGAGTATTGCATTAAAGGGGAGTATGAACACATGTGTAAATATGTTGTGTATGCACACTTAGCAGTATTATATTACTCTAAAATTTTCTCTGTGTTGCCATCGATGCCAAAGGGGGAGATTGTTGGCTTGATGATGATTGTAATATATTCATCACTTGTTGTCATTGAGGAAATACTCTCACACACACATATGATTACATTGACTACTGGTATAACTTCAATTGGTTTACACTGTCAATCGGTATGTTTAAGGTTTATCTCTAATCGATACTTTGTGTCAACCAGTATGTACTTAAGAGATAACCTGTGGCTACACTAAGTCATCATCAAAATTAAGATAAAGATGAAGATGGAGATCAAGTGGAAGATTCTAGGACAACGGATCACATGTTTTGTTCCGACCGATATTGACTATTCTAACTGGTATCTCATTTTGTGCTGGTCCTTAACAGTCATTTTTGTGATGAGTTATGATTACTTGTCTAGATACATTGCACCTAGGAAATTGTGTTTTGATCTCCTTAGGCCAACATAAGATTTGAATGTCTATTTAAAGACATCTTAGTTAATCATTTGAGATAGATAAAGAATGATGGTATGCGAATATTGATATGCATCAAGAGTGAAAGATTTTGTTGAAGAGTGATAAGTGTTAAGATGAAGAGCAGTGTTGAATGTACTTAGAAGGATTTGATCTAGCAAATATTGTGCTACTTAGAATAGATCAATATATTCTTGTTGTTTTCTAATCATTACAACAAAATCAAATCCCCTAACCGGGTAAGCTCTAGCAAGCTTCATTGTACAAATCCTCTAACAAGGTGATCCATTATTTTGGATTCTCAAATCCCCTAGTGAGGTTACTCCTAATAGGGTAGTACTCTTAACAGGGTATAAGCTTCTAATCAAGCTTGGGATCTCTAACAAGATTCACTCCTAATAGAGCACTTTGTAAGGCCTTAACCGATCAGTTATCTATTACTTCAAATAGTTAAATTGTTAGTTCCATCTCATCGTGGTTTTTACCTATTTGGGTTCTCCATGTATAAAACACTTGTGTTATGGTAGATGCTTTACTTTTTGTGGATGTTGTTTTATCATTTTGGATAGCATGTATTTTATTTAAATGCTTGGTTAAGTTCATCTACCGGTTAGTGTTTGAAGTAGTGTTTTATTTGGTGTCACTGATTCACCCCCCCCACCCAGTGCTTTTCAAGTCCATCATTGACAACCCCAAATGCTATTAGCTCCTATCGAATGAGTGTCAATTTCCAACAAAGAGGGGGGGTGAATCAATTTAGATCAATACCTTTTTTTATCTATATGACAATTAAACTTAAAAATATAATAACTGCAATACATAAAAGGATAAAAGCACATTCAACACATGAACACTAGATTTATGTGGAAAACCCTATAAGGGAAAAATCATGGTGAGAATCACACACTATAATGAAATAGATTACAAGGTTTTACGCTCATTGGAAAGGAGAAATATGCACATGATGGACTTGCAATGCTACGACACACAACCTTAGGGAAAGATATAAAGAGACTTGTAGAATTGAGATAAACTTTCTCAGACCAAGATATAGAAGGCTAATAACAAACTCACTATCCACTAACAGACAAGAGAAATAGCTACAACTGAAATGAGTAAGATCTCCTAATCAACAAATTGACCTTGAACCTTGGTGTCAAGTGAACAATATCACTGAAAGCACATCTGATAAAAAATATTGTCCTTGACCATTATTGCTCTAAAGATATTACTACCAAGGTACTTCTTAACTAACTTTCACACATCATCAACACAAAATTTTCTTAAATATTATTCTCATCCACTTCACAATAATTCATGCTCATTCTATACATCAACACATACAACCACACATTCTTATATACAAAGTTCTTGATCGAAACCCTCAATTAGGTCAATCAAGATAGAATAAGAAATATCATAAATATTAGATCACCTAGACCTAAACACATTGGTGCTCTCTAGGAGATAAAGGGGACCCAAACACATCATAATACATTCATTCAAGTAGATACTAGTGAACCACACACACTACCACAATCTCCAATATTAACACCTAATGAAACATGTAGAAAGATAATGAAACACATCAACTAGATGACCCCAAAAAGTCATCCAATGCAACTTATTAAGTGTGGATCACCACACACCATGGTGAGATCAATATAAACAATCTAACTCATCCTGCAAAGTATATTTGATGTAGTGTCCCTCCTAGACTTGCATTTTTTTTTCCATATCGATAGAATTATTTAGACTTATGATGGATACTTAGATGGTTATTTGTGACTCTTCTACTATCTTAGATGGTAACATTGATACTAGGACTCTATGTGGATTTATGATTACTTGATATGACTAAATATTTTGGAGATTTATGTGATTAATGATGCTAGACCTATTATATGATATGTGGCATTTTGATGATTCTTATGGGTGCTGGTACATAATATCACCTTGATGGATGGATTTATGTGATTCATGGATTTATATGCGATCATTGATGATGTGGATTATATGACTTATGATGATACTAACCCTATTTCATGATTACGATTCTATGTGATGTGTTGATGTTATTATGTGTGATTGTCTTTGTAAGTAGAGATGATGTCATATCACTCATTGTGAGCATGATATACCATCGTGATTCTCTATCACATGCATGTTTATCATGATGTATATGTATCATATATGTTGTGTTTAGTGTTGATGCAGGTTTACAGGTACTAGACATCGACTCTACTTGGTTCCACAGGTTTGAGCACGTCCTTATTGCAATGGAAAGTTGTCGGAGATGACATAGTTTCCCTCATACACTCTAGGTCTAAGTTGTGTATCTTGTCGATTGCACCATGATGCGAGTTGAGGTTAGGGTCTTGTGTTGAGTTTGTTCCATTGGCATAAGATGAATTATTTATTTGGTGCAGTGTGGTTATTGTTTATTTATTTGATCATTTTATTGTGAGATTGTATTTTACCCATTGAGATTAATTTAATTGGTTATTGATTATTAATTGATTTAATCATTAAGCATTGACGAATTATTGATTATTTATTTGTTTGTTTATTGATAATTTATTTATTTAATTAATTAATATTGTGAATGAATTATGTTGATACAATGTTTAATAGTTATTTATTTATTTGATGAATTATCAATTGTTATCAATTATTTATTTATTTTAATTTATTGTTGAGCAATCTATTTATTTATTGTTGTTGAGTTTTATTTAACTGATAATTAATATTGATTTTTAATTTATTGACTTTATTAAATTATTTATTGTTATTTATGATTTAATTTTATATTTTTATTTGGGGATCCTATTTTTAAGGCTTTATTCATTTAATTTCTTTAATTGATTTTATCGGATGATGAATTGCTATTTAATGTGTTTTTATAAATGTTATATTATCGGTAATAACATATGTAATATGGTTTACCTACCCTTGTGTGTGATTGATTGATTTTTATTTAGGAGAATAATATGTTTCTCGAAACTATACAAGTTAGGTAAATTAGATATTTTTGGGGAATTTTTTGATTGGTTAGCCATATACTATAGTTTTATGTTTAATTTTTTTTTATTCGGCTCTCTGCAATTTTTATTGGGTTGGACATCCGACAACTTTTTGGATTTTGGATTTCTTTTGGATTTTTCGTTGAGGATTGGATTGAAGCTTGAATTGTTGAGAAGATTTCTACTTCATTTTTCCTACCAATTTTTGGATTGTGAGTGCAGGTCAGAGGAATTTCCCTTAAAGTTTTGTTTTCTGGAGAGATTGTCTTCCTTGTGACTGTGATATTTGATTTTTGAATAATGTTTGGGAATTGGATTGAGAAATTTTAATTGCATTGGTAGATTTGAATTTATTTTTGGAAATGAATCTGGGAAGGGAAAAGATGCAGATTATTATTAGTTTTGAAATGGTTATTTATCGGATATGTTTCCTATGCATCCCTATGAATGTCATTTTTCTAAATTTCTCTTCTTGCATTGGGTTTATTACTCATTAAAGTATTGTAAAACCTTTTCTATGTCCTTGGAATCTTCTTTGTTTCATTTTTACATATTCATTATGATTTCTTTTGGAATTGTGATAGTTAGGCTCTTTTTTGTGCATTATGTGTGTATGATTGATCATGTAACTAATGAATAATGATGAACAATAAATACTCTAACTGGTACTGAGAGGGGCGGGGAGGGGGGGGGTGGATTAGTATAGACAAAAACTTCTCAACAACTTATCAAGTTAAAATAATGATAACCGGTTGTCTTCATCACTGAACTTAACCATGGCAATACCAGTTAAACACAGTAAGACATCATACATGTAGACCAGTAAAACTGAATACTTTAAATATCATTCAACACTTGATAATTACTCCACCAATATACATATGGATGTGTTGTATCAGTAATACCATAACTATTAGCGCTGCATGCATAATCACCTAAACAAAAAATACTTTGTAATCACATGAAAAATGCACAACTCATAACACACAAATTTTTCATGTGGAAACTCAAATGGGAAATACCACGGTGGGGATGAATACCCACAAGCTTGTTTTGAACTCTTTTGAAGTCCGCTCTGTTAGGAGCCTAGTTCGGTTAAAGAATTTACAATGAGGTTCTGTTAGGAACCAATCATGTTAAAGATCACCCACTTAAGGGATGGCTATATACCCTATTAAAGGTTGAAACCCTGTTAAAGGTTACCTCACTAGAGGATTTAAAGAACTCAATGAACTTGAGTCACCTAGTTAGAGGATTTACAACAATCTTGTTAAAGCTACTTGGTCAAGGGATTTTCCTTCTATTGAAATGGTTAGAAGTCAACAAGTAAAGCTTTGATCTGATAACAACACTACTTGCTAAGGTAGATCCTATTCAACTCCTCTCCTCTACAATCACACTCTAGTTTGGCAAGTATCTCAACATGCAGACACAAACACAACATTTTCAAACACCAACAATAACAAAAATCATCGACCTTATAGACAATAATTAGGTCGGTATCATAAACCCTAAACCAAAAATATTTTAGGTTTACAATTACAGGTGGTCCAATCCTGACTATTGAAAACACTTTGCATAGAATGAAACAATCTCAAACATATCACAAGTCATTCTGCATCGTCCGATCTTCACCGCATCTGGAAAACGGTAACCCATCACGCGCTCTTCATACATCGCTCAAAAAATCCTGCATTCCTAAGGTAGGCATTCTATGCATTTGATCTCCACTCATAGAATCCTCAAGGAAATCCTTCACATGCACACAATTGATATGGCATCCTAATCCTTATCTTTAATGTTCACAAAATACCATCAGTTGCACCGCACAGGCCATACTAAAAACCCTAGAACTGAACAAAGACTACCAACCGGTAATTACACTTAGTGAACCTGAACACCTATCTGCTCCATCTTGGTTGACCAACACCACTTCCAATCTTCATATCGGTGCATACCGGTGTATTTGCTTGAGCACTTATTGACATCAATGACAACATACTTTGTCACTTACTTCATGATATGCCAACAATAACCTTTCTTAAATCCAATATGAGGCTATTCTATTGGTTTATATGATTTTTATGTGATATTTTTACCTTTTTGTACCTTCTGGGAATGATCTTTAGTCAACTTGTGAGCAAAAGGACCAAACTAGGCATTTTTCACAATTTGTGTCTTTGTTTTAAGTCATTTTTTCTTTATGTTTCATATGTGCTAAAATAATGATCACATGTGCCACATAATAAGTCATATGCACTAAAATAATAATCATATGCACAAATATGTGTGTCATATGTGCCAATTCAAGTTTTGAATGCACCATTCTAAGTATTTTACAGTTTATGAAGTTTTCATCATCTGGATTTTTGTAGGTTGATTTTGGGGTGCTTCCAAACGCTAAGTGATGTCATGGAAATGGGGACAAGGCAACAACAAAGTTCAATGTTAATAAGTTAGTTTCAACCATAAAAACAAAACAAAGAACTAAAAACCATTCCAAACATATCAAGAGAGATTTCAAAAAGCATGAAAGAAGTTTAACAAAATAAAAGAAAGGAGAAGAGCCTCCCTAAGATGCTTCCATGATGCCTTTTGATGCTTCTCCCTTGTTTCTCTCCTCTCCAAGTCCCAAATGAGTGTAGCTCTCAGCTTTTAGCACTAGCCATGGATGCCATATAGAGATTCAAGATGGTTGAATATGATAAGCAAATACTATGCAAGAGTAGATAGTGATGCTATGAAAAAGCTCTATGCTAATGCCAGTATAACAACAATACTCTAAAATGCTTCCTTTTGCTTGAGGAGAAGGGTTCTATTTATAGAAGAAATGGGGAAATGAAGGGTTAAGATTGAATGGTTTAATCAAGGGCCAAGTTTGAAAGTTGGGGATCCATGTGCACAATTGGCACCAATAAAATGGTGACAAGTGTCAACATAGGATTGGGTTGAGAGAAGAGGTTGGAGGCATTAAAGGCCTGAGAAGACCTCATGGTTATCTAGAAGGTAAGGGTCAAGTCTAAATTAAGATTACCCATTGGATTAAGAGTTAATCCAAGGATAAACCTTTGTGCAAATGTTTAAGAGATAATCATGGTCAAAGCATTAATGGCCTGATGAGACCTTTGGGTTGGGTAGAGGTTGAGTCAAAACAAATGTTTTAACCATGTGGGAGGGTTGAATTAACCATTAATGGTTATTGGAGACTTTGGGGATTAAGTGGTTGAAGGTTGAAAGCTTTCAAAGGTTATCCAAGACTTTGAGGGTTAATTTGTTGAACACACAAAGCATTAATTGCTTTTCAAAGACTTTGGAGTCTTTGAGAAGTGACTCCAATTTGCTTAGGAATGTGACAATATTTAGGGGATGGATTAGGCTAATTAGGAAGGGTTTAGAAGAATCTAGAAGGGGTTTAGGCATACAAGTGGATTTTGTAGGAAAATGCAAGTGGGAGAAATTTTGGTATTTTCAATTAAAATAAAATCATTTATTTCAATTAAATGGTGTAATTTGCATTTGGATAAATATTCAAATAAATATTAATTTATTTAAATGAGAAAAATGAAGATAAAGCATTAAAATGCTTGAAGACTTTGAGGGAAACCATTAAAGGCTTGAAGACTTTAAGGAAAACCATTAAAGTCTTAAGAAGATTATAGAAGGAAGCCATCAAGTTTGAATACTTTAAGGGAAACCATTAAAGGTTTCAAGTGGGTGAGGATAAATAGGATTTTAAATAAATAATTTATTTAAAATAGTTGTGCAACTTGCTTTTGTAGGAAAATACAAGTGGGTAGAGGATAAAGGTGATTTAAATAAATGTTAATTTATTTAAATGTGAGAGGTGGGATTTTGGGGGATTTAAATAAATATTAATTTATTTAAATGTGAGAGAAGATTTAATTAAACAAATATGATTTATTTATTTAATTAATGGTATGAATTTGGTTAAGTGAATTAAATCAAATAAATTGAATAATTTATTTAATTAATAGGAGAAGAGGGTTAAGATGAATTAATTAAATATTAATTTAATTAATTATTAATTGATGGTTAAATAATCAAATAAATACTAAGTATTCATTTAATTAAGTGGACAGATTTATGTGACTACAGTTGCCCCTCTTTGAGACGGTGCGGTTTATCGCGTCGTTTCAAAGAAAGAAAAATAGGTGTGAAGAAATGCCCCATAAAATGTAAATTTAATGGGTGGTATGCCCCCTCGAGAGATGGGCCAAATTTTGTTTTGAAAAATCGGGCGATCTCTCGAAAAAGAATGCAAAGTGGAGGGGAGGTAGAATAGAAGAAATTAGAACTAATGATGAAAGAATGGGAGAAAATGGAGTGAATATGAAGAAACAACAAGCCAACGAGTACCCTGAGGTCATGCAAGAGATACATAGCAGATGTAGTGTGGGGTTTGGATTGATGCTATACAATTGATCAAAATTGTTTGGACAATCTGGTGCAATCGGTTTAATTGCCCCGGTCAAGTCAAAGCGTGACAGTTGATGTCAGTTGGTCGCTTGGACATGATAAAGTCTGAGTAAGTGAATCAAAGTGACCTGATGTGACTTAGACAATTGATGTAATTGCCCGATGAAGTCAAGGTATATGAAGCAAAATGCTCGTTGAGACGTAGACAATTGAGGTAATTGTCCGGTGGATTGTGTTTGATTGGTTGATCAATTGATAGTGTGTGCGTGTGATGGATGGTTGTGGGGAATCATGGCAACCCCGTTGAGACTAGGTCATTATGATAAATGCCTGATGTAGTCTAGGATTACCATGATCGATTACCTGTTGAGACCCGAAAATACTTGATCAGAGTATCTGTTGATAGTCTAGGTGTGTGGGAGTCGATGTATCTGTGTAGACAGAGTAACTGGCTTAATTTTGTGGATGAGTGAGGATGGGAAGCGATGAAGGGATTAGGATGATGTTGATGATCAAGATAGGGAGGGTGAGGGGGGATTTGATGTTAGATAGAAGATATGGAGGACTAGGACCAAGTCCTATGGAAGAAGATGAGTAAAATAGAGTATGCATTATTATGACTATGTATGCATGATATGCAGCTATTATGAATGTATGGATGGGTGGAATGCAACGAAATGCAGTATATATAGATGAGATGGAATGACGATCCATAGTGCTCTATTTTCATCATTGAGCTTTAAAATGTTGTAAGAAAATACAAGCAACTTGACATAAAGATTCAAGATGACCAGAGTATTTCTTACATGGATTTTTATATAGCAAGTTAATACAAGCAACTTGATATAATGGATCAAGTTGACCTGAGTATTGCTTGCAGAAGAGACAAGGATTATCTCCTTTCATGCATGACTTGGATTGTCCTCCTTGATCTTAGGCTGATCATATCCTGAGACAAGTGCATACCGTAATAAGAGATAAAACCTTTATCCAGTTTGGATGAGGTAGGAGGAACCAAAGAAAGAGAATTGTACCTGCAAACAAACAATATATACATAAAGAATAAAGAATATGGATCCTTGGTAATGGTTCATGCTCATATGGTCGAGGTATACGCTGTAGTCAGCAAGCCGTAATGATCTATGACTGCATTTTGCATAAGATCATGTAGCTTGGTGAACTTCCCACATAGACACCATTAGTACATGCCCCAGTACTTCATCGGAAGTAATGCGCAAACGATACAAAACAATGCTGAAAGATCCTGATACAGATAAACAAATGATTGTACTCATAAATCAACCAAGCATTTGATAGCTTAACATAATTTTCTTGTCAAAGAAAACGTCACTTTTGTCTTTGTTTTGGTAAGGAAGGATGCATCCTTGTTTTTAAAGACAGTTTCTGATTTGTTGGATGTGGATTGTGTGGTCGATTGATAAATGGTCATTGTGTGAGTACTGTGTTAATGTTGGTTTTGCATCTGCTTGAATGAATATGTACAAGGTGTTGCCATGTTTTTGTGTGATTTTTCAATGGTTTTGTCAATGTTTTTGGATTTTGAATTGTTTTGAATGTTTTTGGTATTTTTGCGAGATATTTTTGAATGTTTTTGGATTTTTGATGATTGTTTGAATGAAGAACTTAATGAATCATAAGAAAATGTAGAATCCACTTCCATCAATAGGTTAAAGGCATTGCCCCCAGTTTTAGACATGACTATGAAAAAGCGGGATGCAAGATGTATGGAGTACTATCATAATTGCAGACGAATAACAAGCCATGTTTTTTGGATGGATGTATGTATGTATGAAGTAGATGTGATCGCAACAAGTTTGAAAGACAATGGAGTCAGAGCCTTTACAAGTGATGCCTGTTTGCCAGGTTTTCACCATCGTACTTACCCAAGGTGCCACCGGAGTGGTTGTTCACCGTTTGGATGCATGATTTTTCTTTACTTTTTTTGAATGTTTTTGTATTTTCTTCAGGATATTTTTCTGAATGTTTTTGGTATTTTATGGTATGTAGGGGAGCCTAATGCTCTATACAGCTTAGGTATAAAACCGTTTGAGGTGCATGCTGTTGATTGGATCTGCAAGCGGTTCTCCTTCTGATGTAGCCAATTGATATGCCCCGGACCCGAACACAGCAGTGACAACATATGGGCCCAGCCAGTTTGATTCAAACTTGCCCTGATGTTCTCAATTTGGTTGGTTGCGAGGATTCTCTCGAAGAACAAGATCACCTACCTCAAATGTACAAGGTCCAACTCGGTGATTATAGCTTCTGCTCATGCGCTGCTGATAGGCTTTGAGGTGATTGTATGCAGCTTGTCATTTCTCATCAAGTAACTCTAAGTCCTGAAGATGGGATACTCTGTAGGCTTCATCATCGATGAGATTATGCAAGGAAACCCGTAATGATGGTATCTCGACCTCAATAGGCAAGATAGCTTCTGCACCGTAGACCAATGAATAAGGAGTTGCACCTGTAGGGGTTCGAATGCTAGTTCGATATGCCCATAGTGCTGGATTCAGTTGAACATGCCAATCACGGCCGGCATCATTGACTGTCTTCTTTAGGATCCTCAATATGTTTTTATTGGATGCTTCGGCCTGACCATTTCCTTGTGGGTAATAGGGGGTGGAAAAGCGGTGTTGGATATGAAATTTCTCACAAAGTTCACGGACATCCTGATTTTTGAAAGGGAGACCGTTATCTGTGATGATGGACATGGGCACACCATACCGGCAGATGATGTAATTAAGGATGAATGAGGCGATCTGCTTGTCGGTGACTTGGGTAAGTGGAACAGCTTCGATCCACTTTGTGAAATATTCGGTGGCGGTAATAATGAATTTATGGCCATTCAATGAAGATGGATGAATCTTACCCACAAGGTCAAGGCCCCATTGACAGAAAGGCCATGGTGTCATGATTGGTTGTAGTTCCTGAGCTGGTGCATGTATCAGGTCACCATGAACTTGACATTTCTTGCATTTTCTGACAAAGGAGTAGGAATCCTTTTCCATAGATGGCCAATAGTATCCATTGCGCAGGAGTTTCTTGGCTAGTGATGGACCACTTGCATGGGTTCCACAAATTCCTTCATGTACCTCTTCCAAAGCCTTTGTTATCTCATCTTGTTCCAGACATCGAAGGAGAGTACCATCAAGACCACGTCGGTATAGGGTTTCGGCAATAATGGTATATCGAGCAGTTTGGCGAATGAAGGTTTTTCGTTGGTTATTCGATTGGTTGGGAGGAACGGTGTGATCGCGGAGATAGGTGTAGAACTCACCGTACCATGGGGATTCAGAACCGACAAGGTGACATATCATCTCAAATTCAGGGATATCATAAGTGGGGATCCAAAGCTGTTCGACCAAGAACTCATAACGTGTTGAATTTTGTGGAAGATCTAGGAGAGATGCGATGGTAGCCATGGCGTCAGCAGCTCGATTCTGATCTCTTGGTATCTGCTCAAAAGTGATAGTAGTAAATGATGTCTTTAGATTGTCCACCATTTGCTTGTATGGCATGAGTTTATCATCTTTGGTCTGATACTCATCTGTTGCTTGTCGAATGAATAGTTGGGAATCGCCATATACTTGCAATTCTTTTAATTTCCATTGTATGGCTAATCTGAGTCCTATGATCAAGGCCTCATACTCTGCTATGTTGTTTGTGCATGGAAATGTGAGCCTGTAAGACTTCGGGATGCTATCACCTTGAGGTGTGATAAACAGAATGCCTGCCCCCGAGCCGTGCCTAGTATATGAACCATCAAAGTATAATTTCCATGACTGTGCTTCTGTAATCATGAATATCTCTTCATCTGGAAAATTGGAAATGAGAGGATGATCACCTATGAGAGGTGCATCGGCCAACTGATCTGCAATAACCTGACCTTTGATAGCTTTACGGTCCACATACTCAATATCAAATTCACTTAGAATCATCACCCATTTGGCTAAGCGACCTGTCAATGCTGCTTTGCTAAGTAAATACTTGAGTGGATCAATCTTTGCAATGAGTTGTACCTTGTGTGTTAATAGATAGTGCCGCAATTTAGTGGCTGCCAGGATTACTGCTAGGCAAGCTCGCTCAATAGGTGTGTAATTGAGTTCATAGCCAACCAGTGTACGAGAGATGTAGTATACAACACACTCTTTGCCTTCTGCATTATGTTGTGCCAGTAATACACCTAATGCTGTACTTGTCACTGAGATATAAAGTAACAACGGTCTACTTGGATCTGGTGGCATCAACAATGGTGGATTCATGAGATAGTCTTTAAGCGCCTGAAATGCTTGCTGGCATCGGGCATCCCACTGAAAGCGGATGTTCTTGTGTAGTAGGTGTGTGAATGGGTGACACTTATCAGCCAATTGTGCAATGAATCTACCGATGGATTGAAGCCGTCCTTGTAGTGTCCTTAGCTGACTGATATTCCTTGGAGGTGGCATGTCCATGATTGCCTTAACCTTTGCTGGATCGACCTCAATACCTTTGCTTGAGACAATGTATCCTAGAAGCTTCCCGGAGGTCACTCCGAAGACACATTTCTTTGGGTTGAGTCGAACATGGTATTGTTCCAGTCTATCAAAGATTTTATCTAAGATGTGAAGATGTCCTTCTCTAGTAAGTGATTTTGCTAGTAAATCATCCACATAATCTTCCATCATAGTATGAATCATGTCATGGAAGATGGTGGTCATTGCTCTTTGATAGGTCGCTCCTGCATTCTTTAGACCAAAAGGCATTACATTCTAGCAGTATGTGCCCCATGGACATGTGAAGGCTGTCTTATGTTGGTCCTCTGGTGCGATCTTTATTTGATTGTATCCTGAAAAGCCATCCATGAGTGAAAGCATGGCATGTCCTGCTGTCAAATCCACTATGATGTCGATATTTGGTAGGGGAAAGTCATCCTTAGGACATGCCTTATTCAGATCTCTGAAGTCTGTAAAAATGCGGATGCCCCCTTTTGGTTTGCCGACTGGCACAATATTGGAGATGCATTCTGCATAATCAATTGGTCTAATGAAACCAACATCTAGGAGTTTCTTGAGTTCTTTTTTGACTAGCATGGCAATATGAGGATGCATCTTACGAAGCTTTTGCTTGACAGGTTTGGCTCCTTTTGCTACTATGAGATGATGCATGACTAAATCTGGATCAAGCCCAGACATGTCTGCATATGACCATGCAAAGTTGATCTGGCGCTGCTGGAAGAACTCGATAAATTGAGGTTGTTCCTCTGGAGTGAGAAGAGATGCCAAATGTATGATACGAGGGTTTTCAGGAGTCCCCACATTGTATTCTTTGGTCTCCTCAATGAGGATTGTTGATCGTTCCTGTTGTGTATTAGCAGGGAGAATGTCAAACCCTTCATCCTCAGGCGCCTCAGAGAGGTTTTCACTATTGGATATGCTCTTTCTTTTTACTTTTGTTGGATCAAACAGTGCCACAGTGTGGTTTTCACTGGAAGATCCATGTTTTAATGTTATATTTTTGCAGCTGAAGGGTTTGGCATCCGCCCCGAAGTATGCTGCGCTATTAAGTTCAATGGTGAATCCAGCTTTGTGATCCCCGCTTGGTAGATTATCCCTTAATTCCAAAAAGTCAATGACAGCCTCATTGTTTTGGAAGAGGTCAAGACATGGGGGATTTGGTTGATTCCATTCGATGAGTTCAGGGTGGATAATGGGCATTACCTCATCGATTAAGTTAAGTTCCTTAGATGTATCAGTGAGGGTTAAGACAGTGTGGTGAAGGTCATTGATGGTACTCTCCCTGTCAGAATCCGGCGTAGGATGAGACGTAGGGTCTGTGGAAGATGTTTCCAACTCAGGTACCCAAGTGGTTTTTATTTGTGCTTCTCCGTAAACAGGGATGTCTTTGCGTGGCAGAGGTGGTGATGTGTCTTCCTCATCTGAAGTGTTAAGCTGTACAGAATCAAATTCCCACTCATGTGAGTCAGTCTCTGAATCACTTTCTAGTATCCGATTGCTATACCATACTGGGATGTCGCTGGAGTTGAATACTGCAGGCGTGATTGGTTTATGGACCTTTGTAGTAATCGGTGTTGCAGGAAGTTTGGTGGGGATCAAGGAATCGGTTATAGGGAGTATTGGTAATATTGATTCCGTTGCTTCTACTGGGACTATTGGTGTTATAGATGCTACTACAGGTTCCAATATAGTTGCTGCTATGAATGGTTTTATTGATGTGATGACTGCTGTGGATGGGATTACTGGTTCGATTGGTGGGATGTTTGGTATTGTAGATGGTTGCGGTGGAGTTGTGAGCCTTGATGGGGTAGTGGCAATATTGCTTGATGGTGCTTTGATTATGAAAGGTGTCCTTTTTGCAGTAGGTGGGCAAAATGGTTTGCTGGGTTTACCTTTGAATCTGAGTTTAGGAAGGACTTCTTTTTCAAAGACTAGGCCTATATTACCTTTGGGTTTGAACTCTGGCAGCAGTGGTTCTTGTCGTCCTTGTTTGCAGGATCCCAAAGCACTCTGACCATCATACCCCATTCTTTGCATAATGAGGAGGCCTTTACCATACTGTTCCGTGGGAAGCATAACTTGTGGTTGAGCAGTTGTGATGGGATCCTTATAGATCCAGTCCGCTAGGTCCTCATCTTGTGTTTCTTCCTCTTGACTCTTTCCAAGGACGAAAGGCGTCCAAGCACATGCTGGCGTGATTATTCGTTGCTGGAGTAACTGCTGTGGTTTACCATGTGTTTTAGGAGAAGTGGGCATTTGTCCCACACAAAAGAGTTGACTTAAGTTATATTCCCCGGGACCTTCCTCTGCGACTTTCATTTTAAGCTTTTCTTGCTTGGGTATAGGGGTGTTCAAACTGGCAAGAGAGGTGGGACTTACATATGATGTAGAGGAAATGGCTTCCCTATTATTAGGAACAGTAATTTCTGGTTGATGGCTGATATTATGGCAAAATGCAAAGGGATTTGCATCACCCAGGATTGTGATCTCTGCACCATTATGTGGGAACTTGATACATTGATGGTAGGTAGATGGAATGGCTTGCATGGCATGTATCCAAGGTCTTCCTAATAATAGATTATATGGCAGAGGAAGGTCCAGAACTTGACAAATGATGTGCTTTACCACGGGGCCCACTCGGATTGGTAGTACCACAGCTCCTTTGGATGAACGCTCTGCATTGTCATAGGCTTTGATTGTGATCTTCTGACGAGGATCCACTGATTCGACCGCATATCCCAATGTTGTGACCAACTATAGTGTACAAATATTTAGGCCTGCTCCATTATCGATCAAGACTCGCTTGATCCTATGCTGGTTAATAAATCCTTCGATGTGGAGTGAGGCATTATGTGGTTGTTGGAAGGAAGAGTTGTCACTTTCAGAAAAAGTGAGACAAGGTGATGACTTTAGATTTCCAACCATGGCTTGAAATTGGTCTGTATTCAGATTTGCAGGGACTGACGCCTCTTGGAGTGCTTGATCCAAGATAGTTTTATGAGATGGCAATAGACGCAAAAGCTCTAAAATGGATATAAGTGCAGGGGTTTTGTCTAATTATTCCACAAGATTGTACTGCTTTGGGATGGAGGTGGTGCCTTGTGGAGCTGCCTTTATGGTGACCTTACCGCGACGTGTAACAACATTGCAATTTGAATTGGTATTTTTGAAGGTTATGGTTGCAACTTGTTCATTGGCATCATACAGATGATTTACAGTGTAATTATACGCAGCCTGCGTATAGTCAGTGGTATCGGTGCCTCGCCTGGAAGTGGAAGGACCCCATTGATCTTGTGATGGAAGTGGATTCTTGAACATCAGGTGATCATTATTTGTCGTTTTTGGATCATGTCCTTCAATCTCAATTTCTCCTCGATCAATAGGATCTTGAATGAGATCTTTCAATCGGTGACAATTACTTGTCTCGTGTCCTCTTCCTTGATGGAACTCACAGTGTTCAGTATCTTTCCACCATGCTGGTTTAACTTGAGGCTCATAGTTTGATAGCTTAGGTAGAGTGACCAAATTTTGAGAGAGGAGTTGTCGCAACACTGTTTCAATGGGTTCCCCTAAGGGAGTGTAAGTGCGTTTTTGTTTTTGTGGATGAGGTCTTGGTTCATCCTGAGATGTGATGTGACCTTGATTAGGAGGACCATGTGTATTATTTTGAGGTGGAGGATTTTGTCCTGCAAACCGAACCACATGTTGTGCATTTTGGACAATCCTGGCATCCACAACTCCATCATTGACGATATTCTTATTCTTGTTCCAGAAGTTCGGTTTATCACTATTGAAGCGCGGGCGAGGAGCATCTTTTGGTTCATTAAAGATTTTGATGAGTCCTTTTTTGATGAGTGCCCTTTCACATTTTATACCCTTGGTGATCATATCGTTAAAAGAGTCTGTGTCTTTGACATCCAGGTGAAATTCCATTTTTTCGTTTAAGTTGGAAATGAAAATTTCCACTAGTTCTCGTTCAGGTAACTAAAGAGAACGTCTGCTAGACATTTGGCGCCATCATTGCAGGAATACTGAGAATAATTCACCTGGTTTTTGTTTGGTGTTGCATAGATCAGCCATGGTGATGTCGCATTCAATATTATAAGAGTAATGAGATAGGAACTTCTGGATGAGTTCCTCAAATGTTCTAATGCCACCTGGAAGTCGGGAAAACCATGATGTGGTTGTCCCTCCCAAGCTTTGGGGAAAAAGGCGCATTAGGTATGTGTCCTCATAAGCTACTTCAAGACAAGCAGAATGAAATTCTCGGACATGATCACGGGGATCCCCCTTTCCTCTATATTTTTCAAATTTGGGTGTTTCAAACCCGCGTGGAAAAGGTGGCATATAAAGATTCCTATCAAACGGATAGGGACAGATGTTGTTAAGTGAAAATTGATTGGTCTTAACACCACTATGAGGTTGTTGGGCGAGATTCGCGACTTGTTTCCGCAACATCTCCATTTGATTTGGAGGAGGAGGTGGTGGGTTACCTCGAGGGATGTTATATCTGATGGGATCTCTACGCCTTTCCTCCTCATGGCGACTTTTTCTTTCTGATGCTTGTCTTAACTGGGCAAGATCAAAGTCTGAGGGGAGTTTGGCTCCTTCTTGAGCAAGTCTTAAGAAGTGAGCATCCGCATTGCTCCTAAGAATTTCATCAAAAAGTCTATTAAAGAGAGGGTTATGCTGAGCCCTTTCTATTGTTGCAAGAGTGGGAGTACTTGGGTTTTCGTCATCTGCATTTCCTCCAAGTGCTTCTTGAAATTCATTGAGATTTTCTTCTTCTTCTTCTTCCCTTTCTATTTCTCGTTGCCTGGACTGTGATCGGGTTTGGGCCATTTTGTTTATAAGCTTTTTGTTGAAGTTGTGTGAAAATGATGATGAGTTTTTGTTGAAATGAGATATTGATGGTTGGTGAATTGTGTTGCACGTGGATCTCTAGCACTTTTAAGGTAGATGTAACCGAAATTCCTTCTTTGAATTGCTTGTTTGTTTTTTATAAGGTTGGATGTGATAAGGTGTAAAGAAATCTGAGATGTGTTACAGATTTAACTACCTAGTAATGAGAGGATTCACTCATGAACTAGTTTTAACCTGCATAGATGTGTCTCTTAGGATGAGCTTATCCTAGATGCAGAAACAATCTAAAAAGTGATGTGATGCATTTGATTCAAGCAATATCTAAAAGAGAACTTGGGACAAGAACCTCTTAATGTTTTGAGAGTTGGGACGGATTGATGATGAAGTGATGATGTATGAGTGAGATGATGGATGAAAATGTTTTCAACTTCAATAAAAACTTTGTGTTACAAATGGGACAAAGTCTATCTCTTCTCTTCCGGGTGTTGGTGATATTTCTCAAGCTGTGTTGTATGTGATACAGATGTTTGGGAAGAAGTTGGGATTAATCTTTCCTCCTTGGTTTTTGTGATAACTCAGAGCTCTATATTGCATAAAAGCTCTGCGGTTCAATGATTTGGAATCAAATTCATTTGTTTTTCCTTGAAGATAGAGACACATGTGACGCAAGAAAACTCTATGGGAGACAAAGATTTGTCTATTGATATAGAAGAATTTCCTTTGTTTGATCAAAGCCTTTGAGCTTAATTGTCTTCTTTTCAAGTTGATATTTTGATGACGCTTCTTCGTTCACAAGATGTGAAGAATGGTCATAAAATTTTTGACTCTTTTGTTGTTTGCACTTTGTTTTTGATGTTTTTGGTTGTTTTGACAGATGTTTGGTTGGATGAATACTTTGTTTTTGAGAAGTAATTTTTTGATTTTTCTTTGACAAGAAAACAAAGCAAGCACACAAACACAAGAATGTTGCCTAAAAGGCACAAATGAGTATGGGTCTAGATCAACCCAATCTTTGGACTTGTATATGACCCTTCCTTTAGATGTATTTTAAGGTGTATTTCCAAAGCCTGAAGTCGGCTCAATTTGCACTTGGTCTTTAAAACGAACACATTTCAAACACTTTTTATCCCTAAGGTCAAATGGCCAGTTGTGATAAATTTAGCCCACATCTTGATATTTCTTTGACTTTGGTACTACATACCTTATGAATCCCGCCGTGGTAGGTAAGGATGTGATATACTAAGTCTTGCACGAGCATAACAAATAGATGATCCCTATGATGGGGGAGTCACCACTTTTATCAAGCCACAAGTGACTTTTCAAAAAGCTATGTTTCTACTCAAGGAAATATGTATGGTGAGTATCTTGGGAGCAAAACCATCTATGCTCTTGCACTAAATTATATCGCAAATATCCTCAATCAATAGAACAGGTGGGCTACTACTAAAAGGTGTTTAGTCATGTTTGATGTTTTTGGACATAAGTTCATTCTGCAATGACTCACTTAAGAGCCTTGTAACTGGTGGTGGGGCCCATTTGTCCTTTCGGCCAGTTACACTGTAGGAACAGCTATACCCAAGGCTACAGCTTTCGCTCTCACCTGATTTCTATAGCGGCTCGAAGGATTTACTACTCGAGGTCGTTCCCAAGAGTATCGATCCCTTGGCAGGCCTCTCTTAAAAAGATAAAATTTTGAGTGTTACTAACACTTTTCTCTTGCACCTAGGACCACGAAAGCCAAGGGAGAGGATAGTGTGTGTTAGAAGTAGGACCACTCGACCAACTCTTTGCACAAGTGTGCCAAGCACAAAAAACACTTGTTCTTTTTTAATCTGTCATTGCAATGTGATCTAACTATTTGGAGATGTTGCTCCAACAGTCATGGTGTTTTTTTTAACTTCAAAGGCAAAATATTTTGTAAACTAGGAACTTTGAAATCCTAGTCAACTGAATTGAAAACACGTCTTGCTTGAAGTAAAATTGTTTTTGAGCTTGAAGGAAAAATGGCTTGTTCTTTTTAGATTGCCCCCAAAACAAAGTGTTGATTGTAAATTTCTTTTAAGTTGATGCAAGAAAATAAATTTTGTTTTGTTGATTTTAAGCACCAAAACGAAGTTTGTTTCCTAACTTGCAAGAAATAAAGTTGTTTTGTATAAGTTTGTGGTTCTTTTTACCTTGGAACAATGAAATTCTTTTTAAGAGCCCCAAACAAATGTGTGATTCTTTTTTTTAAAAGCCCAAATTTGAAATGTGAAGTTAATTTTAAACCAAAATAAAAAGTGAATTCATTTTTTTAAAACCAACTTCAAAAACAAGTTAGTAAGAAATATAAATCTACTTTTTAATCTAATTTAAATCTGCACAAAAGAGAAAAATAGTTAGTAAAATCCGCCTATTTGGTGGGCTTCTACAAGCCTAATTTTTTATTTTTTATTTTTTTGGTTACAAGGTGATTTGTACAACGTTCTGTTACAATAGCGCTAGTCTGCGTTTGAACAGAGGCGCTATTTAACAGAAACACACTAAAAGAAAGGGAAAGACAAGAGAAGGCAAAAGCACTAAAATAGGGTGAATAGCGCCAAAATAATGTCAAACGCACCAAAACAGTGTCAAAAATGCAACCTGTGTGACATTTTCAACATTCAAACATGTTATTGGTTAAAAAAAAAAAAGTTGATCTTTTTGGTGTTTGGATTCACGTCGGGTTCACCAAATGATGTCATGGAAATGGGGACAAGGCAACAACAAAGTTCAATGTTAATAAGTTAGTTTCAACCATAAAAACAAAACAAAGAACTAAAAACCATTCCAAACATATCAAGAGAGATTTCAAAAAGCATGAAAGAAGTTTAACAAAATAAAAGAAAGGAGAAGAGCCTCCCTAAGATGCTTCCATGATGCCTTTTGATGCTTCTCCCTTGTTTCTCTCCTCTCCAAGTCCCAAATGAGTGTATCTCTCAGCTTTTAGCACTAGCCATGGATGCCATATGGAGATTCAAGATGGTTGAATATGATAAGCAAATACTATGCAAGAGTAGATAGTGATGCTATGAAAAAGCTCTATGCTAATGCCAGTATAACAACAATACTCTAAAATGCTTCCTTTTGCTTGAGGAGAAGGGTTCTATTTATAGAAGAAATGGGGAAATGAAGGGTTAAGATTGAATGGTTTAATCAAGGGCCAAGTTTGAAAGTTGGGGATCCATGTGCACAATTGGCACCAATAAAATGGTGACAAGTGTCAACATAGGATTGGGTTGAGAGAAGAGGTTGGAGGCATTAAAGGCCTGAGAAGACCTCATGGTTATCTAGAAGGTAAGGGTCAAGTCTAAATTAAGATTACCCATTGGATTAAGAGTTAATCCAAGGATAAACCTTTGTGCAAATGTTTAAGAGATAATCATGGTCAAAGCATTAATGGCCTGATGAGACCTTTGGGTTGGGTAGAGGTTGAGTCAAAACAAATGTTTTAACCATGTGGGAGGGTTGAATTAACCATTAATGGTTATTGGAGACTTTGGGGATTAAGTGGTTGAAGGTTGAAAGCTTTCAAAGGTTATCCAAGACTTTGAGGGTTAATTTGTTGAACACACAAAGCATTAATTGCTTTTCAAAGACTTTGGAGTCTTTGAGAAGTGACTCCAATTTGCTTAGGAATGTGACAATATTTAGGGGATGGATTAGGCTAATTAGGAAGGGTTTAGAAGAATCTAGAAGGGGTTTAGGCATACAAGTGGATTTTGTAGGAAAATGCAAGTGGGAGAAATTTTGGTATTTTCAATTAAAATAAAATCATTTATTTCAATTAAATGGTGTAATTTGCATTTGGATAAATATTCAAATAAATATTAATTTATTTAAATGAGAAAAATGAAGATAAAGCATTAAAATGCTTGAAGACTTTGAGGGAAACCATTAAAGGCTTGAAGACTTTAAGGAAAACCATTAAAGTCTTAAGAAGATTATAGAAGGAAGCCATCAAGTTTGAATACTTTAAGGGAAACCATTAAAGGTTTCAAGTGGGTGAGGATAAATAGGATTTTAAATAAATAATTTATTTAAAATAGTTGTGCAACTTGCTTTTGTAGGAAAATACAAGTGGGTAGAGGATAAAGGTGATTTAAATAAATGTTAATTTATTTAAATGTGAGAGGTGGGATTTTGGGGGATTTAAATAAATATTAATTTATTTAAATGTGAGAGAAGATTTAATTAAACAAATATGATTTATTTATTTAATTAATGGTATGAATTTGGTTAAGTGAATTAAATCAAATAAATTGAATAATTTATTTAATTAATAGGAGAAGAGGGTTAAGATGAATTAATTAAATATTAATTTAATTAATTATTAATTGATGGTTAAATAATCAAATAAATACTAAGTATTCATTTAATTAAGTGGATAGATTTATGTGACTACACTAAGTATGATTGTTTTGAGCTTCTTAGGGTTGTTTATGATTTAATTTTTATGTTTTTAATGATGATTTATGCTTCAATAAGAGGGTTCATGCATTACCATTGATGTGTTTTCTATGCGATGTTTCTCCAACAAGAGGATGTGTGCCTTCATGTTGAGGATTATTTTATTTCTCCAGTGAGATGTGTTTTGCCTCACTATAGAGGAGTTGATATGGATTTTGATTCATATTTGGATTATATTTATGATTGTCTCTTCATTTAGATTGATTTGGTGAAGGCTCTTTCCATGTATGTGGTCATATGTGCTTCATTATGTTCAGTTTGTTCTCATTATTGTGTGACTGGTTCTATATCTTTTGTGAGCCTTCATGATGATGTTCTTGATGAAATTATAAGGCACTGAGAGGGAGGGATAAATCGGTGATCGTAAAAACAATACAACATTGAATATCAATTTCACCAACTTAAAACTCAATAGACATGAAAGAAATAACACCAAGTATGCAATCACCACATAAAGAATAAACCACATGACACAATAGTTTATACATGGAAAACCCAAATGGGAAAAACCATGGTGGGATTTAGTACCCACAAGATCCACTATTTGTAGTATAGAGATCTGACCTGTTAAGGTCTACAACACCCAGTTAGGGGCACACCCTGTTAGAAGTGTCTAAGCCCAATCAAGAGTTTTACAAAAGGCCTATAAGGACTAGCCCTATTAGGAGCTACCCAGGGTACTAGGATTTGCAAACAAAAGTTAATGTGTCACCTGGGTAGAGGAATTAATTATCAGAACTGTTAGGATCTGACTGCACCCTATTAGGAGTGACCTTGTAAGAGGATTTTGTTGCTGCAACTATTAGGGAGACAACAAGTACAACTGATCTTGGTATAGCACCTTCTGTGTCTGATAAGATCTGCTTCAAAATAGTACAACATCAGAAAGACTTCATCTCTCAACTCCTTTGTTCTTCGCATTATCAAAAATACAAAATTCGCTCATCACATATCACACTATCAAGCTCATGTGTATATATCCTTTCATACCTCAACACACAATTAAAAATATCATAAGGTCAGCTAGAACCTTACTACAATTCCCTAGGTTCAATGCATCTAGATAATCTTGCATTGAACACTTTAGTTATGTTGGCCACTGACATAACAAATCCAATTCTATGTCATTTTACCGATCTGAGTGATTTTCATCACTATCGGTTAAGTCTCCATCCACTAATCTGTTCTATCAAACAAATATCGTTCACCTGATCGATTTAGCACATGTGGTCATGAACATATATTTATCTAACAGTCTTCAATGCTGCTATAAAACCACATCATCTTAATCTTCATGATTTTCATGTACCGGTTGTCAGAATGTAACATTGTCTATCATTTATTGGTTGAAGTCCTAATTACCGGTTCTGATAAAACTATCTCTACTTTACCAGTTAAGTCTAGCCGGTTGAATTGTATGACTTAGATGACTTAAAGAAACATAGTTTCCATCAATGAAAACATACATAAATCTAATCTCTATGCACAATAGACATATACTGGTTGCATCAAGAAAACACACATTATCGGTTAAGTACAAATGATCAAATGCCAACAATCTCCCCCTTTGGCATTGATGGCAACACTTACGAAAAAAATTTCAACCAAGTGTGAAAAACAAAAAACTTCATGACATGCATTCCCCTTAGCAATTACATGCCATTACAAAATAAATCATTACTCCCCCTTAACAGTACATACAATTTTTTTGATTAGACTCTTAACTATTTCTACTCCCCCTTTGACAACAATGCCAAATAAAGAAGTAAAATACATACATTACATCAAAATTTATCAACAAAATTGCATGTATATATAGAAATAAAAGTGTTAAGGTCGTTACAATGCAATTCTCATGAAAACATTACTATAATGAAACTTCAACTGCTTAAGATTAGTGTTCCATGTTTCCAATAGTGTCTCATCAATCTCAACATATGTTAAGAGTTGTGCTGCAAACTCCTCCATAGTATCAACTATACTCATCTCAGGAGTAGCCAAAATTGCCTTTGACTCCTTGAATGCTCTCTGAAGAATATCTACTTTTGGAAGTAGCTGAATTTGGAGTTCTTTCAGTTATCTGGCCCATTTCACTTGCTCATGTTCACAAAGTCTTTATTCACCATTAGGGCTACTTTGTCTTTATCTATCTCAACTATTAACTGTTCTTCTCTTTTCTTCTTGTAATCCTTTGCAACATAAATGTATGCAACTTCTTCAAGGGTTTTAAGTTGTTCACCAACACTAACAACTAACAATCCAAGTTTAGCAATAGGGGTAGCCAAATGTTCTGTATCAGTCCCCAGTAGGAGACTTGACAAAATATCAATAGCGGTGATTATAGTCTCTACTTCTCTTCGATGTTCCTTCAATCTTTTCTTTTGTGCTCGAGATTACATTGTAGTAGCAATCTACATTAATTCTAAAGAATTCAAATTATCCATATTAATAGGACCTTTTATGCTCACGGAGTCATCATCATCATTAACAACTATTTTCTTCAGTTTGGATTTAGAAGGTATCTTAGGAGATGTTATTATTTCCTTCAGTATCCTCTCCTCTTCCATCTTCTCTATTTTCTTCTCTACCTCCTTATTTTTTTCCATCTCCTCTTGCTTAGTGGTGTCTTTGACCAGTTGCATATTTTCAACAGTCTGATCTTTCACAGATGCTTCCTCTTCCTTATCAACTGAAACCTTCTGATTATCCTTAGTAGAAATATTTGCATTTGCATATGCACTTAATTACATTGACTAGTACAGTCTGAGTCTCTGTAGATTGGGCATTCACCAGTTTCTCAGTTGAGCTTTTGTTCGCTTCTTTCTCTTCTCCTTTGTTATCAACCTATTCCTACTGAGTATCCAACATCTATAAATCAACTTAAAAAACATCTACATTGTCATCATTGTTAGCAACATTATCAAAATCACCGGTATCATCATTTGTTATATCTATTGGTTCAATATCAATAGGATCATCTTGCATATATTTGTTGTCCTGTTCAAAGTCTATGATCCTTACACCTTTAGGATGTTGTGCCGCCTTTGGCTTTTTTGGAGTAATGTCCTCAATTACTTCATCTTTCTCCCCTTCTTCATTGTGAATGAGACCTAAAGCCTTTTTCACCAAAATTTAAGTCTCCTTTTGAACTGATTCGGTCTCTCCAACAAGCATTACAGTTAATCTCTTCTTTGATTTGAACAATGCTTTTGTATTAACCTTTATCTATTTGATTTCCTCTTTAGTTGCTTCCAGTTGTAAGTGTTTAAGTGTATAATCAGTAAATTTTTTATCTAGGCTAATTGCCCCTTGCCACCTAGCATCAATCAAATTATATAAGGAATTTGGAATTTGCCCTTGTATTTCAATGAGGGCTTTATTGAACTTGTTCATACTAATGATGGCCGCATCTTAAATCTCCTTTCATTGACTTTCAAATAAATGAGTAAATAATATGTTTAAACCTTTGTAAATACCATACTCCTTAATAATTTTAATCATTATAGTGAAAGAATCTTCAAGTGCCAATATCTTCGTAGCTGCTTTACCTTTTCGAGTAGTCTTCTACTTCTTAGCACTTGCCCTTAGTGCTCTGTTATCTTCTTTTGATTTTGTTTCCTATATATCTTTCACTGGTTTGTGAGCTTTCTCCTTCTTTCTTTTTTTGGTTTGGGCAGACACAACAAGAGGTTCATAAGTTTTACCTTTTCTCTGGAATTAAATTTTAGAGGGTTCTCTCTTTGAGATTCAACATGCTTCACCTTAGTTTCATCTGCTTTCTTCTTCTTAGCTGCTTTGGTTGCTCTAGTCTTACTAGTGGGAGTACTGGTTGGTACACTAGAGGTTCCACCTTGTTGAGCCTCATATTTGTCTCTTGATGCAGCTATATGTTCTTTTGTGAATCTGGCCTGCTTAGCAAAGGCTTGTAGCTCTTTTCTTATTTTCTTTTCTATCACCGGTTTCTATAATTTAGAGTGCACTTTCAATAGTTTCTCCTTGTAGGTTCGAAACCTCTCAGCGGTGGTATCGACCGATTGAGCTAACAAATGATCAGAATAAGAAACAAGTAGATCTATATCTATTTCATAACCCATAGGCATTACCTATGTGGTCCTGGGAATAACAACTTCCATCAAGCATGTATCTATGTCAACCATAAAATAGATAGAATCCTCATACCAATTGACTACCTCTGCCGATATGCATTCCCTAGCATGCATTTCCTTCCAAAATTTCTTAAAATATCCCCATGAAATATCATCAATCTTTTTTTTTCAGCATCCTAATGCTATTCTTCATTTGCAATAGGGAATGTGTCTCGGTTATCCATTGTACATCACCAATACTGGGGAAAACATTTTAGAAATAAAAGAATAAGCCCATGATAAGTTTTCTAGACTTGAATCTAATCTTCTTGTCCTTCTTGACTACTTCCAAATTTGACACTAATTGACTCCTTAGAGCTTTAGTCAAGTCCTAGTCCACATTTTCCTTAATCATCCTATATGCAGTGTGAATTGTTGTTGCTGGTATACTGTTTATTATGCTTGAATGTAAAATTCTATATCCAATCACCATAGATGTAAATTTAGCAATAGGATCATTAATAATATTCATGATCATGACTCTTTTATCCCATCTAGATCGAGTTAACTTCTCAACATCATTCTTAGGTATAGACCTAAGCAATGGCACTTCACCGATTAAGAAGAAGCTGGTTACAACATGGATTACTTCCTTAGTGATTTTATGAGGTCTATCCAACCACATGAATTGATCATGATCGAATATGGCTCAAAGCAAATCTCACCAACTTGTCATCAAAATCATCAATGAAATTGATCGAATGATGAAAACCTTTATCATCTATGCTTCTAAACTATTCTTTCAATCTTCCCTGTTCACTACATACAAATTTGTATTGTTCATAAATAACTGCAACTCCCAAGTCTTCAAGTTTGCAGTGATAAAAGGATATTACATCCTCTATTAGTTTTCTCCGACTTGTATAGATGTCATTTTTATTCAAGTCTTGCCCTCTTGATCACATCGACAAGGTGAGGTGTATCCATTTCAAATATGCAAATCACTAAGAAAAGAGTAAAATTTCTCAGATAAATACCTCTTCTACTTTGGTACTAGGGTTTTCGACTATCAAAAAATTTCAATACTCGATCACCGAATCAAACTTCACTTCGATCGCCTTAGATTACTGGTAAATGGTCTGAATGCTTCTAGCACAAACTTATCTCTGTCTACTCACATCACCAAAAGTTCTCAAGATGCAAAGTGACAAATGAAATTCAAAAAGTTTTATTTATTTGTATTTTAACTATTGCAATAAATGTATTTACCAACAAAACCTTAAAACACCTTAAAATACTTTAAACCATGTTACCAGAAGCAAAAAATCAATGATATTTATCATTTATGATCCACAAACATATCAAAATACATTAGAATATGCATATTTAACTTGTAGTACATCATCCAGGGGTTCAACTCAAGATTTGACAATAAGCTCACCCCAAGTTGTAAAAACAACTTAGTTTGTCGGAGATTAATTCTCCACATTAGGTGAAGAATCTGATTCCTCAGATGGTTTGTCATCACTCTTTGTCTTCCAGGTCTTATTCATCTCAACTTTGGTTTCTTCAATATCAATCTTCTGCTTTCCTTTCCGGTCTGTAGGATAATTCACCGGTTGGTTCTTTTGTCTTCTACAAAACTTGGCAATGTGTCTTGGTTTGTTGCAATGATATCATGCCATTCCTGATGCTCTCCAAGGTCATGAGTTGCCTCTACCTGTTCTTTTTCTGCAGTTCATTGGCACATGTCCAAAGTTGTTGTAGATTGAATGAATCACATTGACTCTATTTTCCATCTCATAAGTACTAGACCGATTAACATAGGGTCTTTGCAAATTTGTGTTCCTTCGGTCAATGAAATTCCTTCTCCAATCACCAATAGGTCTTGGGTTCATGTGAGGTGCTAGATTGTGTGCTCCATATTTGCATTCAACTGATCTTTGCCTATACATGTTGCATTCATAACAATAGCCTTCAAATCTCCTAGGCACATATGTAGTATTAGGTCTATAACCAGTATTAGCATTAGATCTACTTCTACAAACATTAGTAGTATGTCCTGGTTTATGACAGTTAAAGCAATAAGGTCTGTAAGCTTTCTTATCACTGGGCTTTTGAGCTTTAGGAGTTGTTTTACCTTCATGCATGTTGCTCTTGGTACCAGAAGTTTCTCCCTTCTCACATGTATTGAATCCTAACCTAGATGTATCACCTTTCATCCTTTGAGATTGGATCTGTTCATCCAGCATAGAGGAGCTCTTGTTGAATTTTTCAAGATTCTCATTGGCCTCAGCAAATTCCTTTGTATGATCTTCATTTCTTTTCATGAGGGCCTCTCTAAGAGACATTGCCTTTTCATGATCTGACTGTAATGCTTCTTTTTCTTCTTTCTCCTCATGCCAATGTTCATACAAAGTTGCATTCTCTTGCTTGATCTTAAATATTTCATGCTCTTTATCTTGGATTTGATCCTTAGCCTTTCTTCTAGCTTCAAGTTCCTCACTAATCCAGATTGTAAGTACTGTAGACACCTAAAATTAATATTTAATTAATTTAAGCCTATCAACATAATTAATTAACTTAATTGTGTTATACTTATTCCTCTCAAAATCAATTAAATCTAATTTAATTAATCTTGTCACTATAGTCCAATAATTAATTTATCAAATAAATTAATTATTCCCCTATTCTTCTAAAGTCCTCTCAATAATTATTTCCTCTAAACCCACTCAGTTAATTAATTCTAATTAATTAACCTAGTCATGTGATTCCTACAAATCACTTTTTCCTAATCCCACTCAACCTATTTAATCCTTCTTGAATCTCTCATAATCATGCTTATCATTATTCCTCAATTTTTAATTCCCACTCATGTCACATCAACATTGAGTCTCTCAAAGGAATTCAAATTTCTTTGAATCCTTCAATGCATCCTTATTTTGGAATTTTTAATTCCTCAAGTTTAAAATTTGAAATTCAAATTTCTCCCCCCTTTTTCAAAGGAATTTTATATTCCTGTTTATTTTCCTAAGGCACCCTTGATCCATGCCTTCTATCTCAAATCAATCTCAACCCTTCATAATCAAATCAATCTTGGCCCTCCATTGGCCTCCTCCAATCTATAAATTGGAGCATATTATCCTCACAAATGATAGATCCCAACTTATCATGCATCTGTATGCTGCTATATTCTCCTCTCATCCTCTTCTAATTCCTCTCTCAAATCTATCAAATTCTCATCTATCTATTATAATCCAACAATACAATAATCCATCAATCTATCATGTTGAGTATTTTGGAGAGCATTCCACATCAAGCAATCAAAGGAGCACATCAAGTGGAGCATCACCAAGGGGAACCTTCACTTCATCAAGCTCAATCTGAAGGAGAAGGTAAAATAGCAAGGTGAAATGGTTATTCTTTGATGTTTTTAGCATTTTCATGCTCATTTCATTATGTTTTGATCATTTGACCTTCTAATCCGTTTTCCCCTCTTCAAGTACTTCCAACTCTCTTCTTAGGTTAGTCTTTTTACCATTCAACTTGTCCACTTCTTCAACCAGTACATCAATGTTTGCCTCATCTGAAGAGCTGCTGTAAGAGATCTCCAACAATTTTCCAGTCAGTTCCTTCCTTTTAGCTATTGATGTCTTATACTTGCCTCTTAGGGTTTCTAGCTCATCCTTGGTTTCAAAAATTTCTCTAGCCATCTCTCTATAGAACATTCCTTCACCCATATTTTCCTTATCATTAGAGATCCATTCCAAGTGGTTAATCCTTAAGGAAGTTAGGCTCTAATACCAATTGATGAACTTATAAGGCACTAAGAGGGGAGGGGGGTGAGTCAGTGATAGTAAAAACAATTCAAATCTGAATATCAATTTCACCAGCTTAAAACTCAATAGACATGAAAGAAATAACACCAAGTATGCAATCACCACATAAAGCATAAACCATATGACACAAGAGTTTATATGTGGAAAACCCAAATGGGAAAAACCATGGTGGGAGTTAGTACCCACAAGATCCACTATTTGTAGTTTAGAGATCTGACCGATTAAGGTCTATAACACCCAGCTAGGCGCACACCCTATTAGAAGTGTCTAAGCCTACTTAAGAGATTTACAAAGGCCTGTGAGGACCATCCCTATTAGAAGCTACCCAAGTTACTGGGATTTGCAAACAAAAGTTAACGTGTCACCTCATTAGAGGATTTAATGATCAAAACTATTAGGATCTAACTGCACCATGTTAGGAGTGACCTTGTAAGAGGATTTTCTTTTTGCAACTATTAGGGAGACAACAAGTACAAATGATCTCAATATAACACCTTTTGTGTCTAATAAGATCTTCTTTAGAACATTACAATATCACAAATACTTCATCTCTCAACTCCTCTAATCTTCACATTATCCAAAATACAAAATTCGCTCATCACATATCACACTATCAAGCTCATGTATATATATCCTTTCATACCTCATCACAAAATTAAAAATATCATAAGGTCAGCTAGAACCTTACTACAATTCCCTAGGTTCAATGCATCTAAACAATATTGCATTTAACTCTTTAGTTATGTTGGCCACTGACATAACAAATCCAATTCTATGTCGTTTTACCAATCTGAGTGATTTTCATCACTACCGGTTAAGTCTCCATCCACTAATATGTTTTGTCAAACAAATCTCGTTCACTTGATTGATTCAACATGTGCAGTCACGAACAAATCTTCATCTGATAGTCTTCAATGCTGCTGCGAAACCACATCATCTCAATCTTCATGATATTCATGTACCGGTTGTCAGAATGTAACCCTGTCTGTCATTTACCATTTGAAGTCCTAATTATCGGTTCTGATAAAATTGTGTTTGCTTTACTGATTAAGTCTATCCGGTTGAACTGGAGGACTTAGATGACTTAAAGAAACATAATTATGATCAATAATAACATACAAAATAGTCATCATACATAAATCTAATCTCTATGCACAACAGACATATACTGGTTGCATCAAGAAAACACACATTACCAGTTAAGTACAAATGATCAAATGACAACAATTATATGATCTTTGGATGTGTATTTTACCCTATGGTTATGGTCCATGGTTGGGGGAGTGGGATATTTCATGTGTAGGACTAGGGTTGTGAGCAATAGACTAGTTGTTCAAGGTCTAGACTGGTTGGAAGCACATGAAGGGTTTTCTATATGTAAATACAAGTGATAATATTAATAATAATTAATTAGTGGGTTTGGATAATTAGGAATTAACCTAAACAAGATAATAAAATTCATGATTATGATCTTGTTTGCCAATGATGCTAAGGAAGGTGGTTTTGGGATCTTGTATTGGGAAGACCGTTGAAGCAGTATACCATTATCTCTTGATTGGCTCCAAGATTAAGGCATATGCCACATGAGGAAATCATGTGATGATACTCTACCCTGATGAATAAGGATGAACAATAAATACCCTAATTGGTACTAAGATGGGGGGTGAATTAGTATAGATAAAAACTTTCTCAACCACTTATCAAGTTAAAACAATGATAATCGGTTCTCTTCATCACTGAACTTAACCATGGCAATACCGAGTAAACACAATAAGACTTCAGACATCTAAACCAGTAAAATTGAATATTTCAAATATCATTCAACACTTGATAACTATGTCACCAATATACATATGCATGTGTTGTATCAGTAATACCATAACTATTAGCTTTGCATGCATAATCACCTAAACAAAGAATACTCAGTCATCACATGAAAAATGCACAACTCATAACACACATAGATTTTTCACATGGAAACCCAAATGGGAAAAACCACAGTGGGGATGAAGACCCACAAGCTTTTTTTGAACTCTTTTGAAGTCTACTCTGTTAGGATCCTAGTCCAGTTAAAGACTTTATAAAAAAGTTCTGTTAGGAACCGATCCTATTAAAGATCACTTGGTTAAGGGATGGCTATATACCCTATTAAAGGTTGATACCTTGTTAAAGGTTACCTTGCTAGAGGATTTAAAGTATTCAATGAACTTGAGTCACCTAGTTAGAGGATTTACAACAAGCCTGTTAAAGCTACCCGGTCAAGGGATTTTCCTTCTATTGAAATGGTTAGAAGTCAATAGGTAAAACTTTGATCTGATAATAGCACTACTTGCTAAGGTAGATGCTATTCAGCTCCTCTCCTCTGCAATCACCCTTTGCAGGTTTCACACTCTGGTTTGGCAAGTATCTCAACATGCAAACACAAACACAACATTTTCCTAAAACTTTGATTTGATAATAGCACTACTTGCTAAGGTAGATCCTATTCAGCTCCTCTCCTCTGCAATCACCCTTTGCAGGTTTCACACTCTGGTTTGGCAAGTATCTCAACATGCAAACACAAACACAACATTTTCCTAAAACTTTGATCTGATAATAGCACTACTTGCTAAGGTAGATCCTATTCAGCTCCTCTCCTCTGCAATCACCCTTTGCAGGTTTCACACTCTGGTTTGGCAAGTATCTCAACATGCAAACACAAACACAACATTTTCCAACAAAAACAATACCAAACATCATCAACCTTATAGACAACATTTAGGTTGGTAGCATAAACCCTAAACACTAAGTATTTTAGGTTTACAATTAGAGATGGTCCAATCCTGACCATTCAAAACACTTTGCATAGAATGAAATAATCTCAAACAGATCACAAGTAATTCAGCATCATCCATACTTCACCGCATCTGGAAAACAATAACCCATCACACGCTCTTCATACACCACTCAAAAAATCGCACAGTCCCGAGGTAGGAATTCAATGCATTCGATCTCCATTCACAGAATCCTCAAGGAAATCCTTCACATGCACACAACTGACATGGCATCCTTATCCTTATCCTTAATGTTCACAAAAGACCATCGGTTGCACTGCACGGGCCATATCGAAAACCCTAAAACTGAACAGAGACTACTAATTGGTAATTACACTTACTGAACCCTGACACTAGTCCACTCCATCCTGATTGACCAAAACCACTTCCAATCTTCATACCGATGCATACTAGTGTATCTTCTTGAGCACTTATTGACATCAATGACAACATACACTTTCACCACTTCATCATATGCCAACAATCTCCCCCTTTGGCATTGATGGTAATACTGAGTGTATCATTGCTCAGTATCTGCACCATGGTCAATAACATATATCGGTTGTCATATACCGGTTCAAAGATCATAACCACCACCATCTAGACTGGTCAGTGTGTACTCTGCCATATATCTTCATCATCAGATATCTTCTCCCCCATACATCAGATATCTTCTCTCCCATACATTTTCTCCCCCTTTGACAACAATGCCAAAGTGGAGGCACAAGCTTCCAAGCTCCACTGTGCTGCTCCTCCTGTGGAGTAGCATCCTTCAACACATCAACCTTGTAAGATTTGTCACTATAGTACCTAACTGATGTGGAGCACACAACTTTTAGTTTACTTCATGAAGGGGCAAAACCCCTAATTCACCTCTCAAATAGGTAAATGTAGTCTTTGGTAAGGGTTTAGTGAATGTGTTTACTAATTGCTCCTTACTGGAAACATGTTCTAATACAACCTCTTTATTCCTAACCTTTTCTCTCAAGAAAAGATACTTGAGTTCAATGTGTTTTGTCCTAGCATGCAATACTAGATTTTTTAAAATATTGATTGCACTAGCATTATCATAGAAAATACTCACCGGTTTAGAAATAGGTACTTTGAAGCCATTCAGTACATACTTCATCCAGATTGCCTAAGTGCAGTTCTAAATGCTGCCACATATTCTGCTTTAGCTATATACTGGGAAATACAGCTCTGCTTCTTGCTCGTCTAGGAGACTAGTCTTCCACCAAGGAAGAACACTCCACTAGTTGTGCTCTTCCGGTCGTCCATATTACCTACCCAATCTACATCGGTAAACACTTTGAGATCAAAATCACCATTGTATGGATACCACAATCCGTAGTCAATAGTCCCTTTCAAGTATCTAAGAATCCTCTTTACCGCTACCAAGTGGGATTCTCTTGGACTCTTCTAAATACGAGCTACTATGCCCACTGCATGAGCAATATCTGGTATGTTGTGCACCACATAGTGCAACTTACCGATCATTGATCAGTACTCCTTCTCATTCACCAATGTTGAATCATCTTCCTTAGTTAATTTGTAGCCGGTCACCATCAGTGTACCAATTGGTTTGCTATCCTCCATTGCAAAGGTATTCAATACCTCTTTGACATACTTAGACTGGGTAATAAAGATACCCTTTTTCATCTCCTGAATTTGTAGACCAATGAAGGATTTTATCTCTCCAATCAGAGACATCTCAAACTCTTTCTTCATTTCATATGCAAATGCATGGATCATTTCATCATCTCCTCCAAAGACTATGTCATCTACAAACACTTCACAGATCAGAATTTGATCACCTTCAAATTTTAGGTAGATGTTGTTGTCCTCACTTGTTCTCTGAAATCCTATCTTCACAAGATGAGAGCGTAACCATTCATACCATGCCCTTGGTGCTTGCTTCAATCCATATAGGTCCTTGTGTAATCTACACACCATGTTACTATCTTCTAATAAGGAAAACCCAACTAGTTGCTCAATATACACTTCCTCTTCTATGATTCTATTCAAGAATGCAGACTTCACATCCATTTGATATACCTTGAATCCTTTAAATGCTGTAGATGCAAGTAGCATTCAAATACCTTCCAGTCTAGCCACTGGGGAAAAGGTTTCTCCATAGTCTTTTCCCTCTTCCCTAGCATATCACTTGCATACAAGTCTTTCCTTGTTCCTTACAACTATGCCTTCATCATTTAGCTTATTCCTGAAGACCCATTTGGTACCTATTACATTCTTGTGTTCCAGTCTAGGTACCAAAGACCATGTTGCATTCTTTTCTATATGGTCCAGCTCCTCTTCCATTGCCTTAATCCAGTCTTCATCTATAAGTGCCTCTCTAGTAGTCTTAGGCTCAAATTCGGGGATCAATTTTCTTTCACCTTTCTTCTTGTGATTATCCCTGCATCTTTATCTTTTATGATCTTCTTTGGATCATGATGTAGTTTCACATACCTAGGAATGATTCTAGCTGGTTCTGTTTGCTTTTCCTCTTCTTCTTCTTTTCCATCTTCTTCTTCACCTACTATAGCTTCTACTGGTACAGGAACACTAAGATCTTTTCTTGTTTCTTTCTTGATCGGTTCCCAGAAGGCTACACCTGGTTCATCTTCCACTTGCTCGTTGCTAGTTTCCTTGAGTTTCTCAGGGGATTCATCAAACTTGATGTTGATGCTCTCAACAATTCTCTGAGTTCTATTATTATAGCATTTGAGAGCTTTTCTCTTACTAGAATATCTCATAAATATTCCTTCATCACATTTGGCATCAAACTCGCTCAGATGCTCACCTCTCTTGATGTAGCACTTATTGCCAAAGACTTTAAAATAACTCATAGTGGGAGTCTTCCCGATCCAGTACTCATAAGGGGTTTTGTCTTTACCTTTCTTGATGAGTACCTGATTCATAGTATAGACTGCAGTGCTCACCGTGTCTCTCCAAAAAGTGTGAGAAACCTTTCCTTGGATAGGTATTATTCTTGCCGCTTCAACTACAATCTTGTTATTCCTTTCTTCTATGCCATTCTATTGTGGTGTCCTTAGGGTAGACAACTGCCTCTTGATGTTGTTCTCTTCACAGTACTTTTTGAATTCATCAGAAGTGAATTCACCTCCTTGATCGGTTCTAAGACACTTTATTCTTCTTTTGCTCTCCTTCTCAACCAATGCTCTAAAGGCTTTGAACTTTCCAAATGCCTCAGATTTGTCTTTCAAAAATGTGACCCACATCATTCTTGAGTAGTCATCAATAAGAATCATGAAATACCTATCTCCCTGAATACTTCTAGTTTTCATTGGACCACACAGATTGGTGTGCACAAGATCAAGTAAGTTGTTTGCTGAAAAAGACTTACCTTTGAAAGTTGACGAAGACATCTTCCCAAGTTGACATTCTCTACACAAAGAATTCTCTGGTTTGTTCAGCAAATGCAATCCTCTTACTACCTTGATCTTACTCACCTTTACAATATTATCAAAATTCATATGATAAAGTCTCCTATGCCCTATCCAATTGTCATCAAACTTTTCCATTAGACACTGACTAATCTTGGCATTCAACTGAAACAAGTTACCTCCAATCTGCTTACCAGTGACAATAAGTTCACCACTCTTTCCAATTATACTACAAACTCCACCTTTGAACTCTAGATTGAGTCCTTGGTCATTTAGCTGGGCAACACTCAAATGGTTATGCTTAAGACCTTCTACCCAGTATACATCATCTGCACTGCTCTTTCCACTTAGTGAGATGGATCCTTTACCTTTCACCAAACATGGTGCATCATTGCCAAACTGAACAACACCACCATCATATTCTTCCAAAGATAGAAACTTTATTTGGTCACCAGTCATGTGGTGAGAACACCCGCTATCAATGATCCACTCATTAGATTTGTCAATGCAAGATACAAGGGCTTTTTGATTAGAAACCTCTTCCTTTACAACTACAAACACTATGTCCTCATTCTCTTCATCCTCAGATTCTTCATCGGTAACACCTTCATCCACTGCAACAAGACAACTTCTCCTACCTCCTCCTTTATACTTTCTAAACCTTTCCAGTCTATCCTTATTTTCATTGTTAGGACAGTTAACAGCTATATGTCCTATCTTATTACAAGAAAAACATTTTAAAGGAAGCTTACCCATGTATTTGCCGGTGCCTTTTGGAAGTCTCTTGGCAAGAAGAGCTTCAAACTCCATCATAATCTCCTCATCATCCATGTCTCTATTTGGCCTAGATTCATAGTTGGTGCTTACTTATTTTCCTTTTCTGGTTGGTGCAACAGATGCTCTAAAGGCTAACTCAGTCTTCTAAACACTGCCATCATAGCTATTCAACTCATTTGCAGTCAACTTTGCAATGATAGAGTCTAGAGATACCTTTGTCTTGTCGATAGATCTTAACTCCTAAATAGAATCAACTCTGATTACATAGACCGGTAACAATGATCTCAAAACTTTACTGACAATGATGGCATCATCAATCATTCCACCAGTGCTCTTGATATCTCCAACCATAGTCTTGATCCTTATGCCATACTACTGAATGGTCTCTCCTTCAACCATCCTCATGTCTTCAAATTTTCCTCTAAGGCTTTCTTCCTTAGCTTTCTTGACATGCTCATCACCACCATAAATGGTTTCCAATGTGTCCCATACATCTTTAGGAGTGTCCTTATCTTGTACATCAATGAACTCAATATCAGACAGACTGCTAATAAGGGCTTCCATGACTTGACCATTTTCTTGAATCTCTCTTTTCTGATCATCAGTTAGAGTGCCAGGGGGATAACATAGACATTATCAACATAGCTCCAGTGTTGAGAACCCAAACTCTTGATATAAATATTCATTTTGTCCTTCAATATTTTGAAGTTATCTCTATTGAACTTAGGACCTTCCCTCTTCATCATTAAAGCAAGATCTTTTACCTCAAGCGGTTAAGCTTATATCACCGAGGACCTGGACTTTCTCTGATACCAATTGATGAATAATGATGAACAACAAATACCCTAACTGGTACTGAGAGGGGGGAGTGAATCAGTACAGACAAAAACTTTCTCAATAACTTATCAAGTTAAAACAATGATAACCAACTGTGTTCATCACTGAACTTAACCATGGCAATACAGGTTAAACACAGTAAGACTTTAGACATCTAAACCAGTAAAACTAAATACTTCAAATATCATTCAAAACTTGATAACTACTTCACCAATATACATATGCATGTGTTGTATCAATAATACCATAACTATTAGCTCTGCATGCATAATCACCTAAACAAAGAATACTCAGTCATCACATGAAAAATGCACAACTCATAACACACACATTTTTCATGTGGAAACCCAAATGGGAAAAACCACAATGGGGATGAATACCCACAAGCTTTTTTTGAACTGTTTTGAAGTCCACTCTATTAGGATCCTAGTTCGGTTAAAGAGTTTACAATAAGGTTCTGTGAGGAAACGATCCTGTTAAAGATCACCTGGTTAAGGGATGGATATATACCCTATTAAAGGTTTAAACCTTGTTAAAGGTTACCTCTCTAGAGGATTTAAAGAACTCAGTGAGCTTGAGTCACCTAGTTAGAGGATTTACAGCAAGCTTGTTAAAGCTACCTGGTCAAGGGATTTTCCTTCTGTTGAAATGGTTAGAAGTCAACAAGTAAAGCTTTGATCTGATAATAATAATACTTGCTAAGGAAGATCCTATTCAGCTTCCCTCCTCTGCAATCACACTTTGTAGGTTTCACACTCTAGTTTCGCAAGTATCTCAACATGCAGACCCAAACACAACATTTGCCAAGACAAACAATAGGAAACATCATCTACCTTATAGACAACAATTAGGTCGGTAGCATAAACTCTAAACCCTAAGTATTTTATGTTAGGCCCAATATGGAAAGCTAGTGTACTGAGAGGGGAGGGGTGAATCAGTACTCCAAAACTTTTCTTTAATAATAACCTTACTGTTATGCATAAATAGAATAGTGTAGTAACATAAAATAAAGTTAAAACAAATAGATAACAATCATACATGATTCACTCCATAACACATATATTTTGGTCACACAGAAACTCTTGGTTAGAGAGAAAAACTATGGTGGGGATGGCACCCACAACTTCACTACTGCAATAATAAAGATTTCTTGGTTAGAGATACATTTAGCTATTTCTGATAGCTTACCCTATTAGGAGTATCAAGATCTATTAGATCTACCTTACTAAAGGATTTCACAACACTATATAAATGTTGCACCTGGTTAGAGGATTTACAATTTATTGACTTGGTTAGAGTCTTTTACCCTGTTAAAGGTATCTCTTACAACTTCAAAATATTACAATAGAGTCATTACAAATATCTGCAACTTTACATCTGAAATGTTATAGCAGATTCTATGTGCTTAGAATAAGATTACCTAGCTTGCAGCATACCTTGGTAACCCATATTGTAACTCGGTAAACCCTTCTATTTACTCTATTCTTCGACTGTTCACTGATAACCTTCTTGGCGACCTCTCTATGTCTCTGTAATAGTCTTCCTTCATGTATACACACACATACACTCATACACATTCATCCATACTTATTTCTCTCTTCCCATGTTGTATAAATAGATCTCTTACAGTGGTGACCTGATTGATTGCTTCAATCTTAAAAAAAGATTCCTCGAATGAATATCTAAACAAAATATTTCATTGGTTAGATTGACCTTGTAATCAAACATAATCTTCTAGTGCAATTTCCAATGTAAAAATGGTTAGATGTGCCTCGATCTTGTAACATGTTTTCATGTGCATGTCCAGGTTCAATGTATCTGGTAAAACATTTCACTCAGTGAATATCAACTCGGTGAGTTATCTTTACTGCTCAGTAGCCATGAAACAATACTCGGTAAATAGCTTGGTGAATACTGCGTTCTATGACTACTTTCTTCTGTAACCGACTAGACTGTTCATACCGACTTCTCTATGTGTACCGACTGCATGATTTGGTAATACTAATCGACTAGAATATATAGTATGACTTTGAATATAAAACTAATGGCAATTTGATAAGTAGTAACAATCTCCCCTTTTGACATTAGTTGAGATGTTTGACAAAAACTACTTTCAAAGTCATAACTCAAAAACTATATACTTGCAAAATGACTACACTTGAAAATATATACAATAGTCAATGAAATAGTATATGCAGATATACTCCCCTTATCATTATTCTGTACATAACTCTGAATTTTGCTGCTTGGTTCAGTTCTGTGTTTGAGTGCTTTGAATGCTCTGTATAATCTGCTCGGTATACTCCCCTTGTATACAATACTCAAAACTATGTTACCAAAACTGTATCACTCTCAAAATATAGAATTACTCCCCCTTTGTTGGGTATTACTTTCCTCTATGTAGTATCATAATATTACTCCCCCTTTTTGACAAACATCAAAAACTTAATTTCCATCCGGAGGTAGTAACTGATCAAAAATAGACTTATACTTGGTCTGGGCGTCAGTGAGGGTGACTGAGAGTGAATCCTTTACACTTTCCATTAAGGAATTTTGTGCTTGAATATTAGCTAAGAGTGATATTAAGCCATCAAGAGTGCTTCCCTCTTGTGTAATTGATAGGCATGTGGCTCTGTTGATCTGTTCCTGTACTGATGAGAGATAAGGAAGGAATAATGTCTGAAGGGTCATTATGTCCATCCTGATTTTATGCTCTTCATTCCTGAGCTCTAACTGTTGAGCCATGAGCTATTGAAGCTTTGTATAAAAATGTTGAATTGAATTAGGCTCAATGGTCAACTTAGTTGAGAGAGCGGTGATCTCTTTCTCAATTGCATCAGTTTTATTTTTGACATCTTTAATGAATAAGGAAAATGTACACAGTTTTTGGAATAAATAAAGAATATGCTTGAGTTGAGGGGACAACTTAGCAATGAATTTCACAAGTTTTACCTTGCCAATAGCAATGGATTTCTATACTTCCTCTATCATTTTAGCAGTAAGCTCTTTATCCTTGAGCTTACTGAATTACTCAGATGCATCAACTCCAGATGTTTCAATCTGATTTAGGAGTTCATCCAATTGAATATGGATGGCTACATCGGTTGACACTATTGTTGAAGGTAGCATTTCTGTTAGTAGTGTCCTAACCTTCTAAAGTACTTTATTCTTCTTTTGTATGACCAGTTGCTTCTCCTATTCGGCCTTTGCTTTGCATAGTTCACCGAATTCAGTGAGTGCTTGCCCTTTCAATTTGGAGATGTCTACATTGGGCAACACTATCGGTTTAGACAAGTCAAATTTGAAACTATGCTTTCTCACCTTCCTTTCTTTTCCTTTGGTTGGTGGCACTAAAACAAGTGCTTGAGAGGCTTGCTGACCCTCGGTAGGTTGCTCAATAGATGCAACACTTTGTTTGGTTCCTGTAGCCATTGTAGTGTCCTTGGGTGGCTCGGTGCTAGGGGTCTTAGCTGTAACATTTGCAGTGCTTGTCTATGCTTGAGACATCTGATCTTGGTTGTATCATCTGCTGCTTCAGATTTGGTACCTTCGGTGCCTTACTCTATGTTCTTGGGAGCTTCGATTGAGACAGGTGGCTTCACCAGTGGATAAGGCTGAACTTGTTCTAAGACAGATTCACTAGAGACAAGTTTTGCATAGTTAGTACCTTCAATCATTTCCTGCTCCAGTGCTGCTTCTTCCATTACATCTTCATCAATTTGAATAGTGTCAGCCGAGTCTGGACCTTGCTCGGTGACATCTGGATCCTGCTCAGTGACATCGACAATTTCAATTTGAGATTGTTCACTAACATCCTTTTGTTTGAATATCTCCTGCCACTTGGCTTTGGTCTCATTCTCCACATCAATGTATAGCCCATTCATCAATTTTAAGGCTCTCTGTTTGACAAGAAATTTAGAATTGTATGTGGTCAAATGCTCCTTGATTTTTGCTACGAACATATTAGGAAATAGATGGACTAGACTTCTTTCTCTTATTTGTTTCTCTAAGTCCATTGCATATTTCCATCTGTTATCAATATGTAAGCATAGTTCACTCAGAAGTGACTTTGCTAGTTCTAATGGAGCTAGCCGAAACTTCAGAAGTGTATAGATGACAACTTCTTCAATCTATTGCTTCTCATCATTATTCCTAGTCTCATAATTAACATATCTAAATCCTGCAAATCCACCGTATTCTTTAAGATTGGCACAAAAAATTTCAACACTATGAATATTTACCTTTTTGCTTTTCACAATCTGGAATTTATTTGCATCATCAGACTTTGTATCACTCGACTCTTTTACCAAAACGAGTCTTCAAGTAGATTTCTTATAGGTCTTGGTTACCTTTGGTGTAGTAACACTCTTTTGCTTCTTACTCGGTGATGCAACTGATGCTCTAGTGTTGGGTCTCTTTGTTGGTGGGGTCGATAGGGCCTTTGAGATGTCCTATTTCTTTCTTTTTAGAACTTTACCCTTAGGCAACACTGTACTTAATGTTATTGCTGCCTCTTGAGCTTCTGATTCCTCTTCGGTAATGGCAAGATTGCCTTTGACAAGTGTAGAGGAGGATTCTTCTCTGAATTTCTCAGATAAAACCTTTATCTTTTTTGTAGCTTTTCTTGTAGCCTTAGGTACTACAATGCTCATTTTTACTTTCTCCTTCACCTCTTCATAGGCTCCATACCTTAGTTTACTTGCATGCCTTGGTAATGATAAATAGGCATCAATTTGCTATTGTGTAATATCATAATCAATCTCATAACCCATTGGTTGCAACGATTGAGTCCTCGGTTCAATAGCATTTACATAACAATAATCAGTGTCTACCTCAAAACATATGTTGTCCTTGTATTTTTCTACCAGCTGTGGTGGAATCCTGTACCTGTTGTGCATTTTCTCTTGGAACTTGCTGAAGTAATCATCCATGATATCATTAAAGTTATCACCTAACTTCTTGATGAAGTCATTGATCTGATGGGTGATAGGTCGGTGTAGCTCACATACTACTTTACTGACTGAGGGAAAGAACTTCTCAAAGTAGAAAAACATACATACAAGTAGTGAAGCGAACTTTAGTGTATTTGCCAAGTTGTTCTTCTTCGGCTTCCTTATTGTGTTCAGGCTCTCAAACAAGTTCTTCAGTAGCACTTCACACAAGTCTACTTTCATTCTCTTCTTCACTATTTTGTAGGCCAAGTCAACTGCAGCACATGGTACATTGTTTTCCCTTGCCGATTGGAAGAAACAATAACCAATTACTCTAATTGCAAACTTGAGTTCTGCATCAATGACATTATTCAATTTTAGTCCTCGGTAATCAGATTCTATTCTAGTTAGACTGATTAGCTCTTTTTGTGATATCATTTTCTGTGCTCGTGCATGATCATAGATGGGATACCCGGTGATTAGGTGAATGACTTCCTTAGTGATCTTAAATGGTTGCTCCTGTAGCCACATGAAATCATCATGTACTCTGCTCAAGACAAACTTAACCCACTAGGGTTTGAACACATGGGGATAGACTAGGGCTTCAATTAATCCCTTGATTTTGATATGCTCAAATTTGCTATCTAGTTTGCCATTAGTGCAAATTTCATCATATGTGTCACTAATCTTGACATGACCGAGTTCCTCAACACGACATTTGGTGAAGAATCTAACATCTTCTACTAACAAGACTCAATCCAGGATGAGTGAAAATGCAGTTTTGTCATCCGATTCAGAGGCAACTTTGGGAGTTAAAGAATATTTCAGTGAGGGCTTCTCCACATTTTGGACAACTACGGGGTCTTGGATCTTGGGTGCCATGGTAGGTTTTGGGTAAGATTTGACAAATTATCCTTAGGTTTTACAAACGACTGACGCTTCACACTCAGTAGATAATAGAAATTTGACTAGATCAGAAACCAGCTTAATAGTGAATAGATTTGATGTAAATACCTCAAAATTTGTTCTGAATAAAGTTTGATCGCTTTGATTCGCTCTGCTCTGCTTCTCGAAAACTTGGTTAATGAAAATGACTGCGAAAACACTTTTAAGTACTCAAAAATACCTTATCGGGCTCCATGCAAGTTAGGTCAAGACATTAAATGCACTCAGTTCACCTTTTACCGATTGACTCCTTTTTTTGTTTTAACCGAGTAGCCAAATTTCCTTTATTAACCGACTTGACAGGTTTCCTTTATACACCGACTTGACAAGTTTCCTGTATAGTATTATAAAGTGACTAATTGCATCTTAACTATGTAGATTTTGAATTTTGTACATAATAGAATAGGATCTGTTATGATTTAACCTTTAGAGAATGCAGTCCCTTCATACCTTTTCCTGACTAATTTGAAATAGGTGCACCTAACTCGGTAGGTAAGGTGCTTTCTTAATCTGACATAGTTTCCTTCTTTTTCCAAATCATCTTGAATTTTTCTTTTATCTCTTCAGTGTCTCTTCTAGGTTGATCTCTGCAATCTCCAGCTAAATGTCCAACTTTATGACAATGAAAACATGCCATACCAGGATTTCTCCATGATCTTCGGTTGTTCATTCCAAACCTTATAAAACAGTTGGCACTAATATGTCCATATCTTCCACAACATTCGCACCATATCCTTGTATTGTAATCCCATGGTACTAGTTCATATTGTTGGTAAGGATCTGTGTGAGTTCGGTAACCTCTAGTGTTTGCTTAGTGTGGATACTGCATGTAGTTCTTTTGCTTAGACTAGCACTTTTCGATACTATGTCCATATCTATTGTAGTTTCTACAAAACCCTTTGAATTTTGCCTTCTGATAGTTGTTAATAGACTTTGTCCTACATTGATTAGATGTGTGACCATATTTATTGCAATTGTAACAATATCCATTGGGCTTAGTGATATTCGGTTGCTTACCTTTTTCGATCTGGCATATGTTGGTAGTATGACCTTGATTTCCATAGTAGTAGCAAATAGACTTCTTCCTTTTGATGTTATTCCTATTTCCAGCTTGCTTTGATGATTCTCCTCTCTCGGTAGTATGAATTCCTTTCTCGGTTGATTCTTTTCCTTTGTAACTGAGTCCTCCATCTTTGTAGGGTCTTCTTGTATTCACTTGTTCATCCAACATCTTTGATGCTTTATAACTTTTCTCCAATGTTTCTTTGGATTTCTTCTTTGTTTCAAGTTCACCAGTTAACCTTGATACTTCAAGTTTCAATGATTGATTTTCGTCATTCTTTAGAATTGCTTCATGATGTGCATAACCTAGTTGATCTGTCATATTTTGTTGAATGCCAGTTAACCTTATGATTTCATCATCCTTATCAGATACTAGAGCTTCAAGTTATTGTTTCTCCCTTTGTATATCTCTTGCTTTATCCTCAGCTATCCTTAATGCATCTAGATTTTCAGTCATCTGTGTACTGAAATGTTCATGTTCTCTTTTCATTGCTTTTAGTTGATCAGCCAATGCTTTGTTCTTCTCTTTCAACATTCCAATCTTTTCTTCAATCTCTTCAGATATACTATTCTCAGATGATGTCTCGATTTGTTCCACTAGCTCTTGAGAATCCTGCAAGTCATCAGAAAATATTCTCCTTACTTTCAGAGAATTTTGCATTTGCCTTTGCATGTCTGCAATCACTTGATTTGCATTATCCATCTCTTCTTGTAGATACACAATCCTTCGAGATTGTTTGTAGCCTTCCATTGATAAGATCTTTCTCTTTAGGTAGTTAAACCCTTTTCCAAGATTCAACCTTTGATACCAATTGTTAGGCCCAATATGGAAAGCTAATGTACTGAGAGGGGAGGGGTGAATCAGTACTCCAAAACTTTTCTTTAATAATAACCTTACTGTTATGCATAAACAGAATAGTGCAGTAACATAAAATAAAGTTAAAACAAACAGATAGCAAATATACATGATTCACTCCATAACACATATATTTTGGTCATGCAGAAGCTCTTGGTTAGAGAGAAAAACTGCAGTGGGGATGGCACCCACAACTTCACTACTGCAATAATAAAGATTCCTTGGTTAGAGCTACATTTAGCTATTTCTGATAGCTTACCCTGTTAGGAGTAACAAGATCTATTAGATCTACCTTACTAAAGGATTTCACAACACTATATAAATGTTGCACCTGGTTAGAGGATTTACAATTTATAGACTTGGTTAGAATCTTTTACCTTGTTAAAGGTATCTCTTACAACTTCAAAATATTACAATAGAGTCATTACAAATATCTACAACTTTACATCTGAAATGTTATAGCAGATTCTATGTGCTCAGAATAAGATTACCTAGCTTTCAGCATACCTTGGTAACCCATATTGTAACTCAGTAAACCCTTCTGTTTACTTTGTTCTTCGACTGTTCACTGATAACCTTCTCGGTGACCTCTCTGTGTCTCTGTAACAGTCTTCCTTCATGCATACACACACATACACTCATACACATTCATCCATACTCATTTCTCTCTTCCCATGCTATATAAATAGATCTCTTATAGCGGTGATCTAATTCATTGCTTCGATCTTACAAAAAGATTCCTCGAATGAATATCTAAACAAAATATTTCATTGGTTAGATTGACCTTGTAATCAAACATAATCTTCTAGTGCAATTTCCAATGTAAAAATGGTTAGATGTGCATCAATCTTGTAACACGTTTTCATGTGCATGTCCAGGTTCAATGTATCTGGTAAAACATTTTGCTTAGTGAATATCTATTCGGTAAGTTATCTTTACTGCTCGGTAGCCATGAAACAATACTCAGTAAATAGCTTGGTGAATACTACATTCTGTGACTGCTTTCTTCTGTAACTGACTAGACTATACATACCGACTTCTTTGTGTGTACCGACTGCATGATTCGGTAATACTAATCGACTAGAATATATAGTATGACTTTGAATATAAAACTAATGGCAATTTGATAAGTAGTAACATTTTAGGTTTACAATTAGAGGCGGTCCAATCTTGACCTTTCAAAATACTTTGCATAATATGAAACAATCTCAAACAGATCACAAGTCATTCTGCATCGTCCATACTTCACTGTATCTAGAAAAAGGTAACCCATCACGCGCTCTTCATGCACCGCTCAGAAAAGTGCATTCCCGAGGTAGGCATTCAATGCATTCAATCTCCACATGCAGAATCCTCAAGGAAATCCTTCATGTGCACATAGCTGATGTGGAATCCTGATCCTTATCCTTAACATTCACAAAACACCATCGGTTGCACCGCACAGGCCATATTGGAAACCCTAAAACTAAAGAGAGACTAACAATCGGTAATTACACTTACTGCACCCTGACACCGTTCCACTCCATCTCGGTTGACAAAAACCACTTCCAATCTTCATATTGGTGCATACCGGTGTATCTGCTTGAGCACTTATTGAGATCAATGACAACATACTTTGTCACTGCTTCATCATATGCCAACATACCCTACCACATGTGTCCATTAACTATAAGCCCTTTTTATTGATTTTGCCTCTCGAAGTGATTTGCTTTGATTTATCCATATGATACATTTTTATGTTGTATTTTCTTGTTGGATTATTGTGAAGTCATGTTGTATCCTTTGGTTGTTAGGTGTCAAGTTAAGTCTTGAGCGTGAGTTAGAATGGGCTATGTCATCTCCTAGCATGGGGGGTGGTTCTTATTTGGTTCCACATGGTCGATTGGTTTGATGTTTTCTTCCATTGGGATATCTTCTTTGGATGCTAGCATGCGTGGATATGGTTTCTTGAATTCTTCTTCATGTTTATACTCTTGAAGCTGATTTATTTGTACATGGGAAATGAGACATTGTATCATGATGATTTGTATATGTAAAATAGATGATGTATTGTTATGCATTTGTAAATGATATTGTAATAGGACTTGATGTAGAGATTAGGTAAAAGTACCTTGATTATTCCTTGATGTAATGGATATTCTTTATGTAATAAAAATTATGAATTCTATGTGGAAAAGAGATGAAATATCTTACAGGCACTTGTGTTGCATTTGTATTGATGAAAAGATTTGTGCAATGTGAACCTATGGAATGAATGGTAGAAAATAATAGAGTGGTTGTCTTGATTTTATTTGAATAAATAGGTTTTATTTAGGAGTGGTATAGTCAATATAAGATGCTTTTTATAGGAAGAAACATGTGAATGAGTTATACATATGTGTTAATGCTATTCTAGTTGCATGAAAAGTAAATAGTTGAATGGATGATAGAATGTGCTCATTTAGAGGGACAAGTGTTAGGTGAGGATAATGTCAAATAGTGACATTAAGATACCCTAGGGAATGGTTATGTTTGAAATATTATATTTGGAAAATATGGTGATGTTTTAAATTCTTTATTTCTGCTTGCATAATATATATCTATGGTCATGTCCATATTGTTTTATGTGAATTTACAGTTATTTGAGTTGCATTGATGTATTGTTAAAGATAACTTAGAGTAATGGATGTTTTAAAAAAAAATTGTTTGTAGATTTTAGTTTATTTCTCTAAGGTATTTGGTGGGAATTGCATTTAGAACAAAAGAACATAATCCGAACAAGATATATTAACCAAAACAACTAGACTCGACACACTAGAGCATGTCATGAACATACCAATATAACTGACTTGTACAACAAAACTAGCACTTAAAATTTGAACAGGAATATTGCATAAACCACAACCCTTGAATCAATATATCTAGAAGCCACCAAGTAGTTTATGGACTAGACTAACAAACAACCCTACTATTAGAAAACAACAATAGCTAACCTCATAATCTGAGAAATCAAAGGAATTTCACACCTAGTAGTACATGATCTTCATAATTCAAAAGGATGCAAAAAATTCTTCCACTAGAAAATTAAATAATGTTTCCTACATATTGAAACTTCTTGTACTACATCACCTTTCAAAACCAACTTATGTAAGAAAAACATCAACATTAGGCAACATGATCTAACATATAAACATCTAGTCCTGTATCATATACATTACTAAACACTTGCAATTAGAAACAAACAATGACCAGGAATGACAAATAATACTAATATCCTTGAAAACACTATGCATTAGCAACCATCATCTCCAATTTTCCATACATCCCTATCATAACTGAATATCTATTACGTACTTGCACAAATTGATTGTGACAAACCCGACCTGGTGCCATTTTTTACACATAGGATATAAATACTCTATCTTGCATATTGAAGCTTACTCAAGATTACTATCAAGAAACATACCAATTCTCTTTTCCATACATAAACATTTGAAACTATAGAAGTTATTAAATTTGTGACACACATAAACTACAACACCACCATCAGATAGAGAATCAATATTTGAATCCATAATTAGCAACTTTTGTATTGATATTTCTAAAGCATGTAGCCTACATGGCAAATTGACAACTAAGCACCAAACAAATGATCAACAATTGCAAAAATATATAAATACATCAATTGAAACACATAAATTTGAATATCAGATAAATCATCCTCATCAACTGGATTTGAAACTAGACAACAACCAAATAGGTAGACCAAATTTAGCATCAGTGAAACTAATCAACTATATCAACTAATTATGATAAAATATTGGACAAGTTTGAAATCAATGATAACACAACAGAAGATTATTCAAGTTTCCAACAAAAGTAATTTCAATAGCTTTGGAGGTGAATTTTGTAAAACCCTAGCTCCAGAGCATAAAAACTAACAAGTTAAAATGGTTAAAATGAGTAAGAAACCTCTATCAAATGTTGATGATGATTTGGTCAAGAAACTGAAAGGAAAGAGAGTTGGACTCTACTATTGCATGGGCTAGGAGGTCGAAAGGATATATTTTTAGATGGTTTACATGGTATTAGAGATGCAATGGTCTTAGAGCTCGGTGGGGACTTATTTCAACAATGGTATTAGAAAAGAGGTGCAATAATTCCCATCATAAATGTGTTGGAGCTTGGTCTAGGGAGTCTTGTAGTTTCCAATATCTTTGTTGTTGCAGATTTCTTGAGAATGTTGGTATGAGCTATGGCATTGGGAGGATGGTAGAGATAACTATAAGTGGCCATGAGATGATATGCATCAACAAGATCACCATTACAAACACATTTATCTTGAGTAGAGAAAAGCTAGCCAAAATTGATTTGAAGGAGTTTGACGAAAATTATAAATTGCATAATCATTTGTATAGAAGAAAATCAATCCCTAAATTCAGATGGAAGAGCCTAAAAAAATCCTATTCCAATTTCATAGTTTGAGAATGAGCCTTTCTCCCTAGATACCTTTGAAGATTATTTTGTGAAGACATACCTTACTCTCTGTCAGGTATTAGGTTATTATGCAAAGAGCTTCATGCATATAGACATGATGTCTATGGAAAAAGAAATCCAAGATATGATGAATAATACAAAAGATAAAGATACATGAAAGTTATGTCAAGGCCAAGAAAAATCCCCAAAAAGTTGATTTCAAATGGTACTCTCTAGTCTACCACATGATTTTGTGGAGTAGAATGAAACTATAGGATGTTGATTTGCAACTAAAAATGCATGATGATTGAGGGAGAGAGTTGCTTGTCCAATGCTCGACCTATATCCAAGATAGGCACTGCATTAATATAGATTATGTTACCTTTGAAAAAAATTGGCACAAAAAGTGCTAAGCTTTTGTATAATTCTAGAGGAGAGAATTCCAAGGGGTATGCTTGATTTAGTTAGGCCCACACAAAGGAGGAAGGATCTTGATATTTCACATAATTGGGGCGATCAGTATCTCCACTCAAGAACTACTACAATTAGGGTTTATGGGACTCTGGTGCAACCTCATGTGTTGCCAACATGTGTGCCATGGAGAATTGCCTTCTTAGAGGTCATATGACAACTTAGTGAAATGGATAATATCAACATTAGGAAGAGAAATAAACCCTCATTATTTCCTACACAGTGTAAGTTTGTTGACTTCAATACTTTATAGTGTAGCTTTTCTAGCTATAATGTGCCAATTTCACTTGTTTCTACTACACAATAGACTTTTGTTTGACTTACTATATTCTTAATTACCTTTAAAAACTATATTATCAATGCTAACTATAATACATACATACGTACATACATACATACATACATACATACATACACACATGCATAAATACATACATACACACACATACATAGACAAATATATATATGGTATATTGATATGAATATTTATTCATTTTGATGAATGTTATATTGCTAAATGTTATGAATGATAGTTCATATGGATTATTTCTATTGTTTCACTACTATTGCATAGGAAATATGAAGTTGGCTGTAATTAGTATGTTGTTGGCACCCCATGTTTCATCCACAGTCAAAGGAGATGGAGTAATGCTAGCACACATGGAGAAATAATATGGAGAAAGAGTCATGATCAAGGAAGAGTCCTTATAGACTTCATTTCTTCAGAAGACATTAGAGAGTTACTGCATCATGGAAACCATGGGAGTTATGCTTCATTACTCCTTAATTAATGGAAGCACCACATCTCTATTCTTGTGTTACTACTTAATAAAGGAGCCTAATCTAGGATGGACTCTTGTAGTGTAGATTTGTTATTTTTAGTTTCTTCTTAGAATAAGTCACTTTAGTCTAAGAGAAATCTAACAAGTGGTTAAGAGTCGGTTGAAGGGATTTAATGTTGTGCTTTCTCTCAACACTTTACATAGAGATGTGTTATTCTAGACAAGTGGTTAGAAAATATTATTGATAGAACTCAATTTTCTCTATATCCATTGGCTACTTTATTCAATACAAATCAATTAGATTGTGTTCATGCTAGATTTCTTGAAAAGTTTTTGTCTGTTGTTCTGAATACTCATAATGATGAAATGATAATTATTTTGTAAGTTAATTAATGCTATCTTTCATGAAGACCACATTCCTCAAGAAAGAGACAATTGAAGTAATGTGAGACTCCTTTATTTATTTTTATCTAGATTCATGCACACAATAGATAATCTTTATTAATTCACGATTGTTATGAATACTTATCTTTTAAAAATATTTAGTAATATTGTCATAATTAGTTTTTCAGTTGCAACCATTTTCAACTGTTTAGTAAGAGTATTATTTGTACCTAAAACCACTACTTTGTCTACTTCTATGTCACTCACAAAGTCACCTATAGCCATTTCTATTTTAGTTAGCTTCTATTGTGCTTATTTCATGCTTTCATAGATGAGTTTTTTCTTTTATGTAATGATAGAAACTTGGGAATCCTTTGTTGCACATAGAGTGGCAGTACCATCTTTGAAGATATGTCTCTAGTTGGCAACTAAATGAGCCTCCACTTAATTCATATGGTTGCCCCATTGAATACCTCAATCGAACTATGTGCATGATAAACTACACCTACTAATTGAACATAGTAGAGACCAATTAGAAATCCAAAGGAAAAGAAGAGAAATAGAAGATTAAGAAAGATTCTTCATTAGGTAGTGAGAATCCCTTTAAACCATCTTAGAATTCAGATAAAAACCTCAAACCATTCCTCGCTATGATACGTCTTCTAAGTTTGACAAGTCTTCCTTGAAGATTAAGAAGAAATTTGGTGAACCTTGCAATTTTTTTGGTAAAGAGGGATATCAAGTCACTAGATGTTGGAAGAGATTCTAGAGGCCTTAGAGGAATCTATGTAGGAACATAACATCTCATCCCCTAAGTCTTATTTCTCCTATACAAGTAAAGGTCATGCTCTTTTTGCACATTCCTTAACATCTATAGCTACTTATATGCTTGATTTTGATTGCATGTATCACATGACTCTTTATTAGGTTTTGGTATCACCTATTTTTGGTTGTAGCTATATACAAATTTTAGTAAGGGATTAGATACATGTCTTTCAGTTTTGGGCTTTGGTATTGCCCCACTTGATGGTAGTTTTGTCAAGATGTTCTTGTTGTTCTTGATATCCTTGTCATCCTCATTTCAATGTATCATGTTTTTCAATCTAGCATTGAGAAGACAATTGAGTTTACCCCACATTCAATATTCTTATTTGTGATATTGTTGTGGCTACTGAAGGTGTTGATTCTTACTCTCATTTATACCGATTTAATGTTTTTTATGAACCCGTTTGGTTCAAGTTCATCTAAATCACAACACATGCAAATTCAATGAGTGACCTTTGCTATGACAATTTTAGTCATGTATATTATAGATTTCTCCAAGAGATGAGTATGTAGGCATTAGAATTAGGTTTTCTTAAGATTTCTTGTACCAATAGTGCTTGTTAAGGTTGTGCTCTTGGTAAATATTACCAAGATTTTCTTCCTATACGCATAGCCACACATACTAAGGCATCATTAGATTTAGTACATAGTAACCTCATGTCATTTTTCATTACTTTTCAAGCACTTAATATGTTCTCATATTTATTAATGACCTCTCGTAACACATACTTGTGTGTACTTTCTTAAGTACATAAGTGATGTATTTGATTCTTTCAAGAACTTCAAGGCATTTGTGGAGAAGAAATTTGGCCTTTCTATCAGGTGCATATGCACAAATAATGGGTGCCTTATGCCAATCAAGATTTCAAGAAATTTTATACCAAGCATGGTCTAGACCATTAGCTTATAATTCTATACAACCCTCAGTACAAAGAATGGTGTTGTTGAGAGAAAGAAAAAACTTTAACTGGAGATTACCAACTATATGAGTTTAGTCATGAAATGTGGATTCTTTTTTGGGCTAAAGTAGTAAATTGTACCAATTATATTCAAAATCATATGCCTCATAAGGAGTTATGATATATGACCCCTAAGGAGGCTTGATCCCATGCTAAGCCTAATATATCTTCATTTAGAATTTCTGGTAGTGAGGTTTGGGAATTCATTCTAGAATCTTAAGGGAAAGACATGGAGATGTTAAGTCATATTAGTTTTTTAATTCTATTTCTAGAAATTGTCTTGTTTAGGTGAGTTATCCAATTTGATGTGTGCTTTCCTTAGATGAATTTTTCATCACTAGATTTTGCCTAACTACCTACTACTCTCTCTTCCTCTCTTAAAATTTTTTTATCTCTTAAGGATGACAATGATGCTGCAACTCTACCTCCACCTCTAGATATTTAGCCTTTACCCAAGTGTGTCTACAATACTATTCATGCAATTAGATCTTTTATAGGCAATCCTTCAAATTCTCATTATACTCATTAATAGGCATCAAGTGTTATTCTTTTGGTTCATTCCATTTTGGGTGATTCTCAAAATTTGTTATAGGTGGTAGGTATTCCTAAGGGGGACACGGCTATGGAAGATAAAGAATAATACTTCACTAATAAATAATAATACCTGGGATCTTATTCCCTTCCTAAATGAGGAAATTTTGATGCAAGTTGGTGCACCATACCAAATATGTTTTAAATGGTTATATTAATAAGTATAAGGCACATCTTGTTACAAAGATATTTTTAAAAGTTGAAGGTATTGACTGTTTTGAGACCTTTTCTCCTATTACCAAGATGAATTCTATTCAACTTTTACTTTCTCTTCCAAATTCATAGAAATGGGTAGTATACTAGATGGATGTGAAAATTTCTTTCCTTCATGGTGATGACCTTCATGAGACGATTTATATGTATCAACCATATATGGTTTTATTAAAGGCTCTTCACTAGTTTGCAGGCTTTGTTGCTTGTTATATGGTCTTAGAAAATCCCCTCAGGTTTGATATGAGAAGATAAAATACTTTTCTTCTTTCTTCTAGCTCCACAAGATGTCATTTTGATCCCACAGTGTACATTCAATGAAAGGAGGTTGATCATTTAATCCTTTTATTATATGTAGATGAGTTGACAAGGACAAACGATTCATCCTTAATGACCTAGAGTGTTTAGAGAGCTTTGATGAAGTAGTTTGAGATGACTAGTCTTAGCCTTCTACACTACTTTCTTAGTTTATAGGTTATTTCATCTTTGGATGGGATTTCCATTTTTTAGTAGAATTATACTCTTAAAATGATCTAGAGATTTTGCATGTCTTTATTGAGAGCTTTCCCCTACACCATTTTAATTAGGTGTTTTATTGTACTTATTAATGATTTCCACCTTTAGATCTCTACTTTTCTATAAGAATTTATTTTTTCAATGAAAGGATTTGCAATAGTAATTAATGCATACTCTTATTATTTTCCAAGTTTCGCCAAGATTTTCTACTAAAAAAATTGACTTAAAAAATTTGCCAATAAAATTAATATTTTTCTTTAAAAAAAAAGGAAAGATTTGCCAATAAATTATTATTTAAATATATATATATATATATATATATATATATATTCCGTGATTTTATATCATTTTTTAGTGGGGTTTTCTTAAAGTTATCACTGGAGTTCAATTTTCCTCTTGACAGTCCCACTATTATTTGGTGCAAAAATCATAGTTTCATTCACATTTCTCACAAGCAAGTGAGGCATCGAAGGACCGAACAAATCATTGTCATTCTACAATTTTTTTTTAAATAAGAATTCTCCTTCTTTGTTTTAATTTATTCTATAATATTTTCTTCTTGAGGAAATAACAAATCATTGTTTGCAGCTCTCATGTGTGGAAAGTTCTTATTTTCTATTTTGATATTTCTTTGTGTGTGTTTCACAATTTTAATTCTTCCATCTCCCAATATTGACTAATCATAAAGATCCTTCCTTTTGTAACTTCTCTTGAATGACATTATAATTTAGATTTTTTGCTAAAATTTGGTCAATCTTCTAATGGAGTTCCTATAATAAGAAAGTGGCCATAACAAAGAAATTGAAGTGGTATGACAAGGTTATCATGAATAAGAAGTGTAGGATAAGGTACATCCTATTTAGGTTGGTTGACACGTGTGATGAGTTGTGAGATTCTCCATTCATGATAGAGGTTGATGGTTAGATTTTGAGAGAGTGACATTTGCTAGTTGCTTTGTAATATCATTCATGGTATCTTGTATCCATATCTCCTATATATTTGTATCTTAAGATAGTATTATTATGAGATTATTATGTAAGTCATTTAAGAACTATTATGCTACTAGAATACAAAGGGATACACAAATAGTATTAATGTAACTATTTCAAGATTAATACAAGACGACTCTCTTTGGGTGTGAAGTTTTTTTTGTAAAGTTTTCTTTGTGGAAATATTATGTTGTGATTTGTATTTGTTTTTATTACCAATTTACTTCATCTTATAAGCTATCATGGTTTACTAATTTGGATGCACTAAAGATCAATAATTTTCATTCTATTGTTTCACCTTTTTGTAATAGCTTGAAGGTTGGATTTTTTTTCCAAAAGAGGTTTTCTATGATACATCATGTTGTGTTATAGTAAATTATTTTATTGTATTTTCTCTTTTTGATAAATTGTCTTACATTATATGATATGCTAATCTCTCCTCTTAAACTAGAATAGGAAATGTTTCCACACCTTTGCTCCATTTAACATTTCACTAGCTCATATAAAATAGGTGAAAGAAAAACCATGATAGTCAAATAGAATTGAAGCTTATAACGTCACTATTACTCCATAAATTTAGAGAAGAAAATTAAATAACCAATCTACACCTTTCTTTAACTCTAAGATCTTTTCTTCCAAAACTTCAATTTTTTTTGTTATGTTTCGATTTATAAATGATAACAATTATATAACTTTCTCAAAGATATTTTTGAACATTTAAATCATTATAATTTCATTTTTAATACTCCAGTCTCTCTTGAATGTGAATACAATATAACTTTGAAAGCATAGTTTCATTCCATCAACCCTTTAGTCATAACCTTCTTGTATTTGTTTTTAAAATTGAAATATAAAAATATTATCCAAAAAAAAAAAAAAAAATTACACCAAAGTACAAAAACGGAAGATCAACTTCTAATTTATTTTGAAGTTAGACTTCTGTTGATCTAGCCATGGACACATTGTTTACCATATTCAGAAACATTTTGGACAGTTGAAAATCATTATTCAAAGCCCAAAGATTTAATCAATTTTCTAAAATTCATTGCAAGGGCATCTGAGAAGAATAAGCTTCCGTTACAGCAAATATATTCTATGAAATAATATGTGAGATTAGAAATAATTGATGGCAACATTACAAAAATAAATAGGATGAAAACCAACTAGAAAATTTCCACGCTTTGGTGACATCAACGATACAACTACTTCTGCTTCTGCAACTTGAAACCAAATCAAGACTGAACACAGAAGTGTGCATATTAAAAAAAAATCGGATAACTAATTATGCTCGGGACCCTGCCCCGGGTTAAGAGCAGGAGAAGTAGGTGGAATGGGACCTTCAACATGAGCACTCTGCAATGCAAACACAAGCTCATTCAATAATTTCCCTAGATATCATCACTTGGACAGCGATAAATTTCAAAAGCCCATTCATGATACATTATCAAAAGAGCATTGGGTCTAAATGGCAAATTCTAAATTTTGATTAGTTAAGATGGTTCATCTGAAATTATGCACATTTTCAATAAGACTTCTGATTAGTATGATTTAAGATGAGTCATCTAAACAAATCAAAACTTTTAATATGTTATTCAAACTGAATCTAAAATATATTTTAAACAAAAAACTTACTGCGATGATCGATTTAACTCCATTACTCAAAGGTTTTGATCCATAATCTCCTGTGAAAACAAGGAGTGAGTTAATAAAATCAACAAGCAAGATAAACCAGTCTTGCAGATACAGTGCAAGATTAAGAGCAGTTGAAGGCACCATCCAATTGTGGGTTGTCCTTGGACAAGCCCTTGCCCTCCATAACAAGCTTATCTCCTCCTCCTCCTTCCTGGATAAGAGGCTTAACTCCATCATCCTTTAAGCTGAACTCCATGGTTGTCTGTGTACTCTTTGTGAAGCTCTTTCGTATTTCCTCTTTGTGTGAGTTATAAGTAGAATTGCAGGTATGAGGTTGTGCCAATTTATACACCCTTGTGAGGAGTGGAGGAAGAAGAGATCAAAAGGAATGAGTAAACGTCTGAAAGGGTCATAAGTTTGCTGATGGAATCCACTCTTGTCTTGAAATAGCAGTGACCCCTTCTACACACGGTTGCGTATTTAGGTCAACAGTCTTCACAAGACTTGTGAAATCAAACAATGGCGACTCTAACATTTGTAGTGCTTGACTTATTAGTATCATATCTGTTTAATACAGTTTTCTTCAATATATGTAGGAATGAGTCTACTTTTCTGTTCATAGATAGACTTGGTTCTAGGAATGAGACATCTAGGTATGAGACATTATAAAAGATGAAGTATGCACAACCAACTCCAATTATTAAGGAAAGGTTCATTTTATGAGTGAACGAAATATTTCTGTAACAGTGTTATTTGAAGAATTCATTTAAAAAAAGGTTTGTATATTAAACATTACTATTAGAGTCAATTTTCACAATTCTAATACTTGCATGTTTAATAAATGTCTTGGATTTGTTATGTTTAGAGCAAGTTTGAGAAAGGAAAAGAATAGAAGTATTTTGATGTTTGAATAATAAACAATAATATTAATCTCCTTAAGGAAGAGAATCTCCTCATAAATCAAAGAATTTTTCATAGGATCAGAAAGAGACTTTTGTGGAATCTCCTTAAAAAAAAGAGGTCTCCTCTCAAATTAACTTAGGATCCCAACTTTTGTTCCTCTATTTCTTTTGAAAGAAGAAAATAGGATTTTGTAGCTTTCATGGCTTCTTCACTTAGTTTGTTGCCAAATGTTTTACCTAGCTTTCATTTTATTTTTATAAATTGTTTAGGTGGTTCTCCACCTTTTGGTGGAAAAATTATTATAGTCAACTTTCATACAAGTAATGTGTTCAGATGTTTTTGAAAAAGGAAAACACTATTCTAAGATTAAGGTAAAATATAAATAGTTAGTATTTGATATTTTCACAAGAGTATTTGTTATATTTATAAAAGAAATAATGGTATAAATTGTATGATTATAAAATGATGTCAATTGATGAACAATGGAATATTATAATCTTTTAGATTAAAAAATCTGATTTTTTAGTTTGAATTTTTTTTTTTTTTTTTTATGTTTAATCTATTCTTTTAAAGGATAACTTTGCATATTTGGTATAGTAGCATGACCATGAACTGATCATTTCCACCTAAACTCATTTTGGCCTTCACTTGGACTTCTACTCTTCTATTTTCTTTATCAATATTATTCTACTCTACTCTTCCTATCATATTAGGTACTAGCGGTATTAACAATATTATAAATGGTTATCCTTAACTTGGATGTAGCTTTCATGTATATCACTCCTAAGAATATCAATAAATATTGACCATACTAAATGAATGCTTAAGATATATATTAGATATTGATTTTAGTTCACTAAGATCAAATGTTTTTCCATTGATTATTCTTTGTATGATGTATGAGGAGATATTATTTAGTATTCATGTGATAGTTTTGTAATGGACAATGAATGTAATAAATGTCTTTAAAATATAATATATGACATTATATCATATAAAATTGTGTTTAGTTAACTCTGGGTAAAAGAAATGAATGTAGCATGGCAAGACAAATTCATTTTGATGAGGATGTCCTTATAATTATTGATCCATCTATAAAAAAATTAGAGGAAGATTAAAATGTATAACAACTGGATGAGTATAAGTGTGTGCATTGATGTGTCAATCAAAATGGATAACATAAATTTATATGGATATGTGGAAATATAGGTAAAACTGTATAAGTATGTGTCTATTTGGAGGTATATACAGGCTTGGTAAATGAATAAAAATTCATATAGGATTATACCATTTATTACCATGTATATGTATCAAGATATTCCCCCCAAATGCTCACAAAACTAACTAGAAAAAGACATAGGTGTGCAAATTTCATCATTAAATTTTACCTCTAATCTAGGGTATGTTTGAATTTGTAGCGTCATAAATTGTGTACCCTTAAGGTTGTCCAATGCCAGGCTTGGTTAGCACTCATCTTAGTGTGTCCCATTGTATTTTGCATTATAGAAATTCTTTAGGCATTTAATTAATAATTTAATTAAACCTAAGTCCTCTCTCATCAATTCACACATATCATAAAATTGGGCGCTTGATTGTAGGTGTGCCCCTTTTTATTAAATCCTAATCTAATCCGAATCTTACCGTAATTTCAATATTCAAAGGACATCTCACATATCTACACATTATTGTTTGGGCCATCGAGCTAGATTCAAAATTAGAACCCTATTATCTTTCATTCCCCAAAAGTTAGAAAAATATTGTTGGGACCGGGTAACTTATACTACCCAGTCCTAAACTTTTTTCCCCAATTTTTTGGAGGATAATAAGGCAGTCGTACCCTATTTAAATACTGCTTCTTGTCAAATTATATCAATTCTATGTTGGATTTTCATCAAATTCAAACCTAGGGTTTCATATTTAAGGCAAGCACTTTCCCCATTTAAAGATCCTATCTAGCAATTCAAGAGGAGATCCTTGTGGAGGGAAAGTACTGCTTTTAGGTGAACCTTCAGACCTGCAAATTCATCCATTATCAAGTCTTCATCAACCATGGAATTTTCAAGAGACCTTGAAGAATAATAAGAGAATCATTGACTATTGATTGGCGTGTAACTCTTCCTAAATATTTCGTATGATTCCATGTTGTTGTTGTGCCTCTATATTGTGCTTCATATCTAGATCACATTAGTTTTCACACTTACATTATTTCTTTAGATTTTTATCTTAATTGTAGTTTAAAGCATCTTTCATTACAATCAATTAGGGTTAATATACTTAGGTAGAACTCTACTTTGCATTTAACTTATAGAAATATTACATACACATAAGATTTAAAACCAGACACACATAGAAGTATTAGTTATAATACTAGCTATTTGTAGAGGTGGAAGTCACCAAAACAAGGGGTTTGACAAAGGCAAACCCTTATATAGCCACAAACCAACCATTTTTCATTCGCAAGTGCAGTTACAAATTATCCAATAGAACAAGAAGATTTTAGGAGATCTCAGGAAGCAAGTATAGGTTTGCTACTAGAATTTCAACTTGGTTCTCATGGACCAGGGTCCCTAGTGCCCTACTCCTCCTTGTCTAGCCTTAGATTTCAAGGTTTCAACTCAAACAACATATGAATTCTTCCCTCCAAAACATATCTTAGTAGACTAATGCACCCAACAACCTGGTTTTGTCATTTTTGCTCCAAATTTCATCTATAAGTGCACAATAGAACCCTATTCTCAGTTTTGTATTCACTATCTCAGTTTAGTTTTCTGTTAGTGTGTTACAACACCTTTACATTTTCTTCTCTTTGTACTTTCATCATATTTTTGTATCCTCCTATACTTTGCATATCCATTTCCATAGCAACAAAGGAATAGAAACCCTACAAGTATCCCTTGACTCTCTTTCACAAGAGCTAGTCAAGGATGATAAATCGAGTTGCTTTCATATTCCAATGTTTGTATGAAAGTGGTTTTAGGTCCTAATTCTACTCGATTCCATTTTCATCCATTACAAAATATCAAATTACCATGCATATCAAAGTATCTAGTCACAAACATGAATTACAAATATAAATTTAAAGGTATGACAAAATACTAGGAAAATTTGGAAACAAAAATATTTCTACAACTAAAATTCACATGAATGTGAAAAATCTATTTTTATGTTCTAATTAGATGAAATCGGGAGAAGCCCAAACCATTACATAACCATCACGTAGGTACACAAACAAGAGGAACTCACAAGCAATGAGACCACCAAGACCACAAAAAAAAAGAAAAAAAGATAGAACCTTTTTTTAAAAGATGCTTTTGACTGGAGCATCTAGCTAGTAGGAACAAGGCTCCCAACCCAAAAACAACACACAACCAAAATAGAGGGGTTTAGGAAGGAACCTCAAACCATCTTCTTTAAAAAACCCCTAGAATTGGAGCCAATGCAGCCAAGGGAACAATCACCAAACAACTAATTTTAAAAGGCTTCCTGCAACCTTTGACCTGTAGGACCACCTTGAGCAAAGTCCTTCTCTCTCAAGGAAGGAGACCACAAACAATGAGAGATGCCTAGAAACTTGTGACCAGAAAATCACTAGTAAAAATCCCTGCAAACAATTCAACATGGACCACCTCAATAGGCCCATTATCAGTAATGTCAATAACCATAGGAGACCAAAAATATCTACTAGTAGAAATCCCTATAGATAAAATAAAAAGAACTACCTCTATATATCCACTATTAGCATCACCACTATGAATAGAAAACCCTAAAGAAATGAACTCCAGGGAAGAAATTTCTTGCAACAACCAAGAACAAAGAAAACCCCAACTTGATCTCCAAAAGGAAGACCCTAAGGGCCTCATCCTGAGAGGAAAATATCAGGACAAGGGGAATAGGGGGAAAACACAAAGAACTAAGAAACAAAAAACCTCCTTTAGGGGAAGCCAAAGATTTCACAAAAGAAGGAACATTGGAAGAGGAGCTCTCTTTGGTTAATCTCCAACAAGGTAACCAATCCACAACTCACTCCAACACAAACCCACACTTGACAACAGAAATCCAACCCTTAAATGAACACTGTCATCCCTAGAGAAAATCGTAGCTACATGAATCTGTGAATACAAACACTCATCAGAATAAACTAGGGTCAAAACCCTATCACACAAAGGATGAAGGAGGGGATCCATAAAGACCAAGACACACTCAAGGTATCTACTACCACAAACCTCAACAAGACCCAAGGTCATAAAAAAATTATAAGAAAGGGCCTTCTATCCATCAAATGAACCCTACATACTCCAACTATAAGTGATCTCCATAGTAGAAGCAAAGAAGACCAAGAAATACGCCCAAGTGGGGAGAATAATCAACATGAGTACATGATGCCATCATACACCCAACGACAACACAAGGAACAATCTCCCCTAGACCTAAAATAGGGCACCATATGGAAGGAGCAAAACCAAATACCACATAACCAAAATGACACACAAAAGGGCCACACCATAGAATAGATAAATTGGTGTTCCATAGTCATTTTTATCGTCCTCTCCATCACCATTGCCTTCATCCTTGTTGCTTTAAATCTCTCCTCCTCCCATAACCCTAATGTTGCACTTCTCACTCATAGCTCCCTCAGTGTTTTTGTCCCTACATCACTAAAATCTTTTTTTATGTTATATGCATAAAAAATAATACAAATCTCTTTCTCATATTTCTAAGAGTGGAACCCTAACCAATAAAAAATACTTTGTGAATCATCAAATAAATTGAAAAACCAAGTGCGATGACTAATTAATGAATGGCTTGTTAAATGTGGAAGATTCTCTTAAGAAAATAATGAATATTTGTGAGAGAAAATGTAAGAAAATTTTGTTTAACGTTCCTAATAAATCTAGAATTAAATTTAAATTTTTATAAGTACAATACACTCTAACAACTTTCTATTAGTGTAATTTAGGTTGGTGCTCATGATGAATGGTGATGATGGGTCTCAACAAATAGGGTTTGTTAAGTCTCCATGTACACAAATGTTGTCCATATAAGTGAAAAAATGAAAAAATATATTCTAAAGCTATGAGATTTCCACAATCCATATTGTATAATAGTTTGTTTTTCTGGTTTCAATTGTGTGTGTTATTTTTCCACACACAATCGAATCCAGAAAAACAAACTATTATAAAATATATTCTTTTAAAAGATATAAAAGAGAAATATTCTAAGAGTCCATACTTAATAAACTAGCCTCAATTTTAAAGAAGTTTAACTATTGTATAAAAAATAATTGCAATGATACAAAAATAAAGAATCATCAAATAAATTCTGGCTTATAAAGAGCTATTAATATAATGAATTGAAGAATGTTGCTTCCATGAATATATATACTTTTGAAGACTAAAAATATACTATAAATATTGATTTCGATACACAAGTATCCAAGAGCATTTTAAGTCAAATGAGATTATTCTAATACACATTCTTGTTTGAATAGATTTGTTATTTGATAGATAAATTGGAAGATGACCTATGCATTAGATGTGAATTATTTGTTATATGTGTACATTTATGTGTATGAAAATATAGATATGAAATGTGGATAAAATCGTGATAAGAAAAAATGAAACCGCATAGATAGTTATAACTTATTATGAGTGTAAGTCCCCCCCCTCCAAAGAATATTTGATTAAAATTGAATTTTGACAGGTCTTATAAAGGGAACCCAAGTTGGGTGAGTGGGGTTGGGGCCATTAGAGATCCAGGTGGAAGAGTGGTGGTGGGTTACGTGGCTAACTTAGGCATTCAAACTTCTAATATGGAAAAAGTGATGGCGACTTTCTATAGAATTTCTATCATCAAGGATAGGGGCTACCAAAATATCATCATCGAAGGTGATTCAAAAAATGTCATCATGATTCTACAAGGCAAGATGAAGCTAGACTGGTGTGTGGTGGACCTTATCACAAATGCCAAGGTTTCATTTCCACCTTTGGCCATGCAAGGCTTCAGCACACCCTTAGGGAAGGTAATAGGTTCACAAACAGACTACCAAACCTTGGTCCCTTTTTGATGGGCTTAAAATTTGGATGACACAGTATGAATTACCTAAAAATATATTTGTGGTATGATTCTTGAAGACATTAATCCCAATGAGACTTACAGATTTTAAAATTTCCCTTTTCTTCATTATCTTTTCCATGTTGTGTTTCAATCATTTATTCATGTGGAATTTCCTTGTTAAATCTAGTAAAAGTTATGCTTCTTTGAAAAATGCATTTAATTTTATTTTCCCCAAAGCTGGTTTTAGCAACCCCTTTCTAGCCCCTATTTCTAGCTTCTCTAAGGATACCATGTGTGGGCATCTTATTCAAACCGAGTTGGACAAATGTGACAATTTCAAACAAAATGGTGTTCTTTGGAAAAAGATGGGGGAAGGTAATCTAGTGACATACGTTGAAAGAGTGAAGGGCTTCAACCCTTCTTTATTTGATAAGTTTTCCCTATCTTAGAACCAGGGCGAAGTCTGAGAGGTCAGAGTAAAATTCATGGTCTCTATGGATACTATAGTGACTACTATGAGTCTTGTGGTGGAGGGTACAACATTATCAAAGAATCCTAATGGTAACTATAGTGTGGATTTCATGAGGTTTCTAAAGCCAAGGGAGAAAGTTGTTCACCTGCAAAGTGGTTTAGTTAGAGATAAGTTACCTGGGGTTTGGAAAGAGGCCACACTACTGCTTATAAAGTTCATCACTTTGGATGGGAGAATTAAATAACTCCATTCTCATCTTTTTTACCATGCTCAACCATTTGAAGTATGGTGCGAAGATGGATTTCCCTTAGCTTTTTTTTAGTCTATCTCCTAATATATGGTTGTTTCTAAGTCTAAAAATGACCTTCCCCTGCATTAGGGGCTTAGTCTATATCTATATAATTTCCACCTAAATTTGACCCCCACTACTAGTCCAGTTTGTAATCCCTTTAGTCCCACTCTATGTGTTGATTTTTCGGATAACCCGGGTAGTAAAGACAACATTGTCACTCCTAAACCCAAAGGGGACCCTGCCCAGGTAACCCCAGTAGGTTCACTAAATCCAAGAACCCCCCAATCCCTCCCATTTTTTAATGCATTGTCAAAGATCCAAAGGAAGAGGAGAATGTTTATGAGGACTCTACTTTCTTGTGGTCTATTAGGTCCAAGTGGACCCTAGACAACCTTGTTAGTAATGTTGCCACCCATTCTACCCTCACATTTATCTCCCCTCCCCCCTCACCTAAAAATTTGTTGGATATTGTTGAGAAGTTTTTTGGAATAATTTGTTGTCATTGATACCAACATATTCTTTTGTGTATTCTAGTGTTGCAATCAGATTAAATGAGTTGTTTTGGTCAATGTATTTCATTTGAGTTGTTGTTGTTTGATGGGTTTAGAGATACTTATCCCTAGATGAGTCATCAAAATTTTTAGTGATCTGCATGATGATTTGATCGAGCTATGAGGTTTGGTATTGTGGTTGATATTAAATTATTCTTGTTATTCGGTATTCTGGTTTATGCTCCACATTTCTCCGGAATTACATTATCTTGGTTTATGAAATTGGAAAAATGTTTGGGAAATTCATATGTGTCTTCAATTTAGATGGTTCATGATTTTGAAGTCTGCAAGTGAATCTTTCAATTTATCAAATAGTTCAGCATGTTTTCTTGAGGTTTGGTATATTGATGATAGAGATTCTAGTAAGTGGTAGTGTTGTGGTTGTTTCTAGTGTGATTCACATTGCTTGTGGATGTTTTCAGATCAGGTTATATCCATGTTGATGGTCTGCATTGATCATTGTGCATGTATAGATCATATTTTATGATTTGGTAGTGTTCTTCGTGTTATTCGGCAGTATTGATGATTGTAGTGTCATACGGATGATCAAGGCATAATGGTTGGAGGTGTTGCATATTTGTGGTATTGATTTGGGTCTATACTATGTCTTAACCGACATTATTTTGGTCTGCATGTATTGTTGCAGTGTGTGAGGTTATTATTTTGTAATTTGTGTTGAGGGTTTAGCCGACCTTTAAATATAGGTAACTGATGATTTGTATAAATATATGTAATATTAATTTATGAGATGTATCTATGTGTGCGAATCTTGAATTGATCTTTCAATAAAAGAGGAGAAGTGCGAAAGAGTAGCGTTTGAGTATCTGTGCTTAACCGAAACTGTAATTAGGCATTGGGCATGTGCACAAAGATGATGGTTAGAAAAGTGGACACCACCCAAAAAAAACTTGGAAAAACAGGCAATGCGTATGCGGTTTTAAAATTTCAAATTCCGACGTATGCGCTTAGGTTTGTTCTTCCCGAGCCTAGAAAAGGTAGCGCGTACGTGCTAAGCTTAGGAAACTGAGCGCATATGCGCTACGCCTAGGAAAATTAGCGTGTACACACTGCTTATAGGAAAATGAGCGCATACGTGCTAATAATCCTAGTAAAACCACGTACGAGATGCCTGATGAAAAAAGTTTTTAAAAAAAACTAGGTCCTCATTTACCCGAAAAGCGCATTTTTTACTTTCTTTTTTTCCCATTTTTTAAGCTAAACCACAAATGGGGTGCGAAATTTGTCCTCAGGCTATGGATCAAGGTTAGTTTTTTTTTTTTTTTTGGTCTTTCTTTCTGGTTTATGCAGTTTGTTTTACATTTTGAATTTAATTTCATTATTTTTTATTAGGTTTTTTCACTTTTTGTTTCAAAATCTAGATTCTTCTAATCTAGAACAAGAACAACCAAATGCACCTCCTGAAAACCCACAAGAACAACCAAATGCACCTCCTGAAAACACACAAGAACAACCCCCAATTCCTCCTTTTGACCGCACAGCCGAAACATAGGAAGAATTAATTAATCAGTTAGGGCAAAATACATCCAAAATCAATAGACTGATTGTAAAATTGAAAACTTCTAAACTTGACCATCATCAATCCCTCGCCACTAGCTTAGAAACATTAGTTAGTGGTTCCATAGCTATTTCCACTAAAATTACCAAATGGGGAAGCTTTAGGGATAGGTGTCGTCAATTCTATGCTAATGGGCTATCATACGATGGAGTTAAAAACAAAAATATTTCTAAACAACAAATATGTGCCCTTTTTGTTGACCCCAAAACTGGTCAGTCATTACCTCCTAATGCAAAGAGGTTTCCCATACATTGGTGTACCAATGTGTAGATGAAGAATCTTTTTTGGCAAAGGTGGTGGATGGCCTTTGATGATCCACCTTGTAATAATTATGAGGTGCCATTATATTTTTGAGAAAAATATATTGTGAGTTTGTGCTCAATGTGCACCCAAATTATTTTGACATGAGAGAGTTTCATGGTAGAGGTGGTGGCTCTGCCCAAGATAGACCTGGAGCCCATAGGCGATTAGCCGCGGAGAGTCGCCGCCCCCTAGCACCCAAACCCAAGCTGCATTAGGCTATCCCATTAGAGCTGAAAGAGTCGATGGAGCTACAGACTCTTCAGGCAGCCACAGCATTGACTGGTGCCATCATCCAGCATGGGACATCATTAGCACACCCTATTGTATTGGATGATGAGCCGTTAGAGGGCGACAGAGAGCCCATTGAGCATATGTGTGTCAGTTGCTCGGGGATAGATGATGCAACCGGTGCAGATGGATACTCATATCATCTATGCATGATTTGTAGTTGCAGATGTCAGGCTCACATGGTCGAGGATGTTGCACTGACAGATGAGTTGATGGACATGGTGTTTGCCCATGAGCCACAGACACAGGTGTGTTGATTTGAATCCATAACATTTTATATATCAGTCACTTTAATTTTGTAATTACCCTCCCCCAGTTACCATAGCTGCAACTTCGATGCTTGAGGTATAAATTTTGTAACATGTTAAAATAGAATAGTACACTTTGAATTCAAAAAAATACAAGATATACTAACTATCTTTAATGCTTGGTCCAATTTCTGGTTTGTAGGTGTTGACAGGGGACGAAATGTCCTAGATTGATGACATCACACTATCGGCGATCGATTTTGGCCTACAAGGCTATATGGTATCATATTTTGTACAACTCTTTTTATGTATTGTTTTGATGGAATATGCAAGTCATTTCATTTTAGATTTTTAAAATTATGTTTAATTTATTATCTGTACTAATATCTCATGTTAATTTTTTGTTTTTAGGGCACCCTCTCCGCATCTAGGGCTTGTCCAAAGAAAAAGAATATCTCGAAGATGCCAAAACATGTGAAGAAGGTATTTGAACACATTTTTAGTTGTACAATTGTTTGAAAATGTTGAAATCAAGTATTAGTTGGGGTTTGTAGATTGATTAGTGTTTTTTGTCTATTTTACATGTACAACGGCCATTGAGCTTTGTGAATATGTTGAATGCACCTGATTCGCCCGTGAATCAAGAGAGGGTGGAGGTATGTATCTCTAATTTATTTTCTTGATTTCATGATTATATGCACACGTACATGTGAACTTGTGATATATTATAATCTTATATTTTTTTCATACAACAAATATCCATACCTATTTCATCAATGGAGAACCCTCCTCCTTGCACTAGAGAAGTGTATCAGGATTTGGTACACTTTTATTTGATATGTAAAATTAATTATTTTCAACCTTCAATACTTATCATTATATTAATTGTATTTAATCTTTGTACATTTTTTGTATAGGTAATAGCAACCATTTCTACATCGATGGTGAGCCATCCTCAGTCCATTGGAGAAGCATCTGAGGCACAGGTACGTCATTGTTCTCTATATTATAGCTTTTAAGTGTTTTTTATATATTTATGTTAGTACATTGTATTAATTGTACATTTAATCTACAATAGACTCCTTCGTGGTACGGCCATAACATGGATCCATTTAAGCATGTCTTCAAGAAAACTCCTAAGAGTGACAAGGAGAGGAGAGAAAAGACATTAGCTCTTGGATCAGCCGATGAGGTAATCTACATTTCAATCGCAAAGGAATTAAAGTTAAATGCATAGTTATGATGTCAATTGTGAACTATTTTCTACAAAAGAATTCTAACTTGGCTTTTGAATTGTGGTTTTGCATCCTTCTATAGAGCCGCGTACTACGCTGAAGAGGCTTGATTTTGATGATCCACTAGAAGTTTAGGATCATATAGTATTAGTTTTGGTCATAGAATGACCAATACATGTAGATATATTCTACATTTTTATTGTATATCGATTTGGACATGGCATATGCCACATTTTTGTAATACTTGTATTGACTTGGCAGACATGCCTTTATATATATATATATAAATATTGATATTCGATCCAATAAATGTGTAATGAGTTCATTATTTTGTATTTATTGTATTTTGTGGTTGTCCTTTTATATAAATTTAAATGAATATTTGTATATGTAATCAACAATATGAATATAAACAACAAAAATATATGATATAAAGCATTGCAATCGTGGAATATGATTTGATAAAATTTCTAAAATGTTGAATTAACCGTACAAAACTCCTTGTATTCAATTCATTATTGTGTATTCGTTGTATTTGGTGGCTGCCCTTTTATAAATTTAAATGAATATTTGTATATGTAATTAACAATATGAATATAAACAACAAAAATCGACAATTTGAATTTAAACAACAATGTGTTTGGTGCGAGAGCACCCTAACGCTCGCAATGGTCAAATTTTATTCCTCGTGTGCACAAACCAACATCACAAGCATGTCCGGGTGAGCATGTTTACGCTAGGCATGCCCCTGTCGTGCATCCCAAAGCACCAAAACATCGAGAGTCATACCCTATCGGTGAGATCTCTCAAGTGCCCTGAGTCCAAAAAATTGTCAAAATTTGACGGACTGTTTCTTCCAATCCATGACACATATGATCGATCTGTTTGATCCCGTGGGGTCACATGAGGCTCATCTACAATGCCCTATCTCAGTTTTCGATGACTCGAAGCCATTTTCAATTAGTAGCATTTTTTCGCCTGCTCAAAAAATCGTCAGTTGCTTGCAAGGAAAAGTTGCAAGATTGGCTAGAATTGATTATGTTCCTCGTGTGCACAAACCAACGTCGCGAGCACATCTAGGTGGGCATGTTTATGCTAGGCATGCCCCTATCGTGCATCCCAAAGCACCAGAACATCGAGAGTCATACCCTACCAGTGAGATCTCTCAAGTGCTCTAAGTCCAAAAAATTGTCAAAATTTGACAAACTGTTTCTTCCAATCCACGACACATATGGTCGATCTATATGATCCCATGGGGTCATGTGAGGATTTTCTACAATGGCCTATCTCAGTTTTCAACGACTCGAATCCATTTTCAATTAGTAGCATTTTTTCGTCTACTCAAAAAACCGTCAGTTGCTTGCAAGGAAAAGTTGCAAGATTGGCTAGAATTGATTATGTTCCTCGTGTGCACAAACCGACGTCGCAAGCGCGTCCAGGTGGGCATGTTTACACTAGGCATGCCCCTATCATGCATCCCAAAGCACCAGAACATCAAGAGTCATACCCTACCGACGCAATGTAGAAGTTGCTTGACAACTTTTTTGATAATTTTTTTGACAACAATGACAATTTTTGCTCAAATTATATTTGGTCTCAATCTATCACCCCTATGACCCGATAATGACTCAAATAATTATCCATGATTATACAAGAATCAAGAATGCTCATGATTGACCAGGGACAAATCACATATACTGAAAACATAGTCACAAAACATTGTCACATATTATTCAAATCAGCTCTTGGCTATTTGATTATACAAAAAATTGTCTTACAAATAATCTCATGGGCTTTTATACAAAATTTGGCATTACAATATATGCGATTCAGCTCATCGCCATTTTAATATACAAATCATCTCATGGGCTTTTACACAAAATTTGGCATTACAATATGTGCGATTCAACTCATCGCCATTTTAATATACAAAATTTGGCATGTAAATATGTACAAATCAGCTCATTGCCACTTAAATATACAAAATTATGCCCCTAAACATGTAAAAATCAGCTCATGGGCATTTATATATACAATAAACAAATATAGAACAATTCGTCGATGATTTATACAAAATTCTCAAAATCATTCTACTCTGAACCGTAGAATCAATCAAGTGAGCCTTCAGGATCGGCTCTAACCCGTATTGTGTCAAGTATTGCCTCATGGTCAGATTCATGAACTTTCCATAAAATCTTGTTATGATGTCTACCACGATACTTCATCAAATGAATATTTGTTGCAACAACAAGGTTAGAGGAATGAAGAATATGTCTGTGTGTTTCAAAGTCCTCGAACAACCAAACATCAGAATTCTTGATAGGGTATCTCTGAAGCCATGTTCCTGTCATGACAACAGACCCTATTGGGTACTCAATACCCTCTCCGTCAATGATTGTGGTTGTCAATTTTCTTTTAGGCTCAACACAATGACACAAATAGTAATCTGTTCCTTCTTCATTGTTCTCTTCTGCAACAACTGCATACACATGACCTGCATTTTATAAAGTGTTAATCAATACCAAAAATAAAGTATGATGTACAACAAAATGAACCAAAAAGAATACTTGCAAAAAAATTAACTCAAAAAATCACCTGAATCCACTAGGTCAGATACATGGTCAAAATCCACTGATGTCTCCATCTGGCTCAATTGTAGTGCTTTGGGAATTTGATATGAATCAATGGGAACCAACGATCTACAAGGCCATTTTTCAACCCACTCTTCTGATTCACATTCTTCCCACAAACAATACATGCATGAAGAGCAAAAACATACAATCTGTCTCGTATAAATTACTAGTGAACTTGAATTTGAACTCATAAATGAGTGCATGTCACTCAATCCTGCAACTGTACAACAATCTAGATAGTTTTCAATGTTAGATTCAGTAATCAACCAAAAATATCTACTAACCAATGACGTACTTGGATTACCTAGACCCATCATAGACTTACACCATCACACAATTATTTCTGCATCTACCAACTCAACACCACCTTCATACTTCAATTCTTCCCTGGCTAGGGCTCTTTTCACACATGCTCATGCACCATCGTGCTCTCCCTTACCATGTCCAACCTCAATGAAATTCCAAAAATGTTGTACACCGCTTGTCACATGCATCCTTGTCAGCCAATAAAACATCCTTGCATTCTTGAATTGTGCGGTGCAATTATCTGACCATATTAAGTGTCAGTTGTATCATATGTTCCTTTCCCTTAAACTATCATAGAAAACTTTAAAGCATCCTTGTAAAAACTTTGATGAATGAGTATGATCATCACTTATTTAGAAGTGATACTCTCTTACAACCTTTCTATCCTCCTCTGTGCTATCATCTGCATGCATGAATGCTATGTGTACAAAAATAGAAACTTGTGTAGAGTGATAATACATGGATTGCACTTCATTTTGAGGTTGTAGAGTATAATTTTCAATGAAATCAACAATAGAGACAATGGTGTCAAGAGGAAATGTGTCCTTACACAACTTGAATTGCTCATCTAACCATCGAGCTCTATGTGTATGCATTTTGTACTCATAAACTAGTTTCTCTTGAAACATTTTCATAAATTTAGCTATACATATATCATTTTTCACTATCTCACATCTCTTCAAATCTTTTCCATCTTTAACTCCATATGTGACTGTCTTGTATTTTCCAAAAGAAACTAGTTTCGTACTAATTTCATGTGTTCTCTCCAAATGTATGCATCTTGGTAAACGTTGCAAACCACCACATATAGTACAAGAACCTTCCAAACAAGGCATATTATAATAAATGCAACCATCATGTCTATTACATAACACACTTGAAATAAATTCTCTTGCTGACTTAGGAGGTGCTTGTATATTACATTCTTGCAAAACATCGTTAGTGTGCGAAGTAGAACAAATATGACGAAAAATATCATAATGCATGGAAAATTCAATATGCATCCTACAAAAACACGTGGTGCACACATGATTAATCTTAATATAAAAAGGTTTTGCCATTTCAAAAAATCTTTGAGAAATTTTTATTTGAGGAAACTTTTGAAGGAATCTTTCATAAAATTTAGTTTGAGTCATATCCAAATAGTGTTTCACATGTGGCTCATGATTTTTAGACCCAATTCGCCTTCTAACAACATCTCTTTGGTTGGGTGATACTCTTGTGTTGTCATGCCAAAAATTTTCAATTAATGTTTTTAGTGCATCTACAACAACCTTGTCTTTGCGTGGTAGTCTACCTGAGAATGCCCAAAGAGAATTATTGTTAGGTTCCTCTATTTTTTCTCGCCTCTTTAATGCTTTACTTAATGTTGTTCTACTAATGTTCAATGACTTACTTGTTTTTCTTATCAAACGATCTTTTTTTATTTTCTTGCTCATTATAGTTGATGTAATGACACATTGAGTAGCATTAGAATCTTTACTATGTGATTTTGAACCAATAGATTGATATGCATCAAATAGATTTCTGACAGTAGTTCTTTCACTATTACTTTCAGATGATCTTAGGCCTAGAATTTTCATTGTCTCTCTAAAATTCAAATTTTTAATCATTTGAACAATTAATTGACATCTTGCAGTTTGATTTAAGTTTTTAAAATTGTTTTGCCATATTATTTTAACCACTCTCCTACAAGTTCGTTCATTCATTTTATTGGGCATTAACTTCAATATATTCTCATCAATGTCAATTAGATACTTTGGTTTCCTAAGAATGATTCTAGGAGGTGTTAACATCGATGCATTATGTACATTCAATTCATCAAGTAGAGAAAGTGTAATATGTTCATCATTTAATTGATTATTCAATGTGGTATCTTCTTCAATTGAATTAGGTTCAAATGGTAAATTATCAAATGTTTCTTCTTCAATTGCATTAGGTGCATTATATTCGTTTGGTAAATCGAATTGAGATGTTGAGGTTGACATACCTTCTTCTCCCATTGTTCTTATGTCACGCAATTTCTTCATATGCTGCCTTTGACTTTCCTTTTGAGCCTCTCGTTGTTCCATCGTTCCTCGCTTGTTCTTTCCCATGGTTGAGATCGGTTGACCTAAATAGAATCATATTACATATATATGTAAAGAAAAGTTCAAAAATAAATAAATAACCATAAGTATGCATCTTATCACTATTTTTTGGAATCAAACTATTAAACAATCACAATTTAATCATTTGAAACCATGCAAAAACAAAAAACTAATAAAAACAACAATTCAATCATTTGAAATCATGCAAAAAACACAAAATTCACTTACTTTTATGTATACAACAGTGATAGAAGTGCAGACACAATTCTAGTGGGGCCTTCAACGACCTCAAAAATTTCTTTTGAGGCTGTTGAGGCTTTTGGGCAACTAAAACTATGTCTATAAATCGTGTATGCGCTACTAGGCCATAAAATG